>NC_137818.1:16006294-16008794 GCF_963921795.1 Nannobrachium achirus
TATTAAAAAGTAAGTATACAAGGTTTTGCCCGACGGTGACAATATAGTGTAACGACCCTGCAAGAGATCGGGCCATAACTTGCTATGCCAAGCGGGCTAGCTCTCTTGGCGTTGCGGGTTGCTTGCCTTGTCTGCTGAGTCACTGTGGGGGGCTGGGGTTCGCCTCCCGGTTGGCTGGGGGTCTAGTGAGTGTCGGTGTGGGTTTGAGTGCTGTTGTCACTCAGGCAGACAGAAGCACACTCCAGATCCACGGAGGATGGGGGTTGGTTGTAGATCATGTCTAGTTGCTTGCAGAAGCGGTCGAGGGGGAAACCCACAACGTTGAGAAAGTCTCCGCGGACGTATTCAACCAACATTCCACCGAGGGCCTGGATACCATAGCCACCAGCCTTATCCATGGGTTCACCACTGTTAATGTATTTCCACAGCATATCTTCTGAGAGATCAGCAAACTTCACCTTTGTTTCTTCATAGAAGTCAATCATCTGGAAATCAAGCTCTTCATTCTCCTTTTCGTGGCATAGGATAATGGCTACCCCAGTGAAAACACTATGCTCTTTACCACTCAACCTTGAAAGCATCCGGTAGGCGTCGTGCTTATCCACCGGCTTTTCCAGAATCAAGCCATCTACAGTCACAATGGTGTCTGCTCCAATCACCATGTCTGGAGTTTTCAGATGTTTAGAAGGCATTCTCTTGGCCACCTCCAGAGCTTTCTGCTTTGCCATCTCAACAGCATACTCATGTGGTTCTTTGAAAAGGCTCTTGTCGAGGGTCTCTTTGAACCAGGACGGTACCACTTCAAACCGTAATCCCACATTAGTGAGAATCTCCAGTCTCCTGGGAGAAGAGCTGGCCAGCACCACCAGCTTGCCGGCGAGCTTGGAGATCACAGGGTTCATCACCATGGAGGCCTTCTCAATATTTTATACCTTTTGAAATGTTTGTGACTTTTAAATGTAAAATATTTAAGTCAACGTCTGATCAGTCTTAACTTTGCCCAAATATAGAGTCTTTCGTCATAGATATGTCATGCAATGCGAGAGTGCGGTCTAGGCAACGCCAAATCGGGATTCCTGAATGGTAACGGCATTCCACACTCTCCTATCTAGGTGTCTTGAGCTCTACAGTGTTGTTTGCTAAACTCAGAGCCATTCAAGGAGAGTCACGTCATCTACATTCACTTCATGGGGCCAGGTCTTCTGCATACACATCTATTGGCGAATAGTGACAATGCACTCAACCGGAAGTTTACGGAATTCATTGGAGTCTATGGTGAAATAGTGATATTTCGAGGTATACACGAACCACGTCACCGGCGCTGTTTCTGACCCCGCATTGGCAAGACTCTCTAATACAGGGGTCTTCAACAGGGGGTCCGGGACCCCTAGGGGGTCCCCAGAGTTACTACAAGGGGTCCTTCAAATCTTTTATGATAGAAACTTTCTTCTCCTTTTTTATATTAACCAGTTGAAACCAAACGTCCATATTCTGAGAACTTAAGCCAAAAATAGCAGATCTACAAGCTCACAACGCCTCGCAGCGCGAGGCGTCGTGAGCTTGTAGATCGGCTATTTTCGGCAAAGAGCTTTGATGTAGAAGGGAAAAAAGAGCAGACTAAGTATAGAGTGAAAGCTCAAGTTTATTAAGTATTGACGGTTCAAGTGATTAAATATCTGAAAACACAAATTGACATGAATCCAAAATACACTGATGATTGTGCTGTCAAACAATTAAACTATATGGAATCTATGAAGAGGTTGTGGGGGTCCCTGCTTCATCTCTCTCTCAACTAAGGGGTCCTTGGCCTGAACACGTTGAAGACCCCTGCTCTAATACAAGGCTCTGGCTAAACTGTCGCGCCGCAGTGCATCTAGGTGGTGCACTTCTTGCCTCCTCCTGCCCTGGGCTGGCTCCCATAGTGTCAGTTTGTCTTTCCGCTATAGTTGCGGGTGCCTGACGCAGTCTATGTCATAGACATGTCATAGATGACTTGCTGGGCATTGAGCGATCACAGGAAATCCAAGATCCTCATTGAAGCAGCGTTGTTCCCACATGATTCACTGTTGTTCTTTGTAGGCGCTGCTGATTCTGCTCTGTCCCTTCGTCCTCTGTCTCATATGTCTGTCTCTACTATAGGCCTGTCCCTTCCATTCTGTCTCCTGTCTGTCTCTATGGCTTCCTACACACAGTAAAGTCACCTGCCCTCTCCTTGTCCTAGGGGAATGAGAGGGGGAGAGTGGAATCCAATTCATTCCCTATGTAGTGATGCGCAGGAGCGGGAATCGAACACCACTCTCCCACTCGCCAGTCCGACACACAAACCAGATTGTAGTGATGCGCAGGAGCAGGAATCGAACACCACTCTCCCACTTGCCAGTCCGACACACAAACCACTGTGCCAATAGAGCTGGGCTCGATTGGCAGGGCGTTTGCGGGTCGGTTTATTGGCTGGGGCTACACCTATATGGAAGTCACATGGTTTCATGCCTCTTCCAAG
>NC_137818.1:16011294-16018794 GCF_963921795.1 Nannobrachium achirus
ATCTGAGTAAACCGGTGGGGTTGTAGGGGTTGATCAGGTTTTGGAGGTATGGAGGAGCCTTACTTTTGGCTGCTTTGAAGGTCAGCATCAGTGTTTTGTATTCAGTGCGGGCCGCAAACTGGGAGCCAGTGGAGGGAACGGAGAAGGGGGGAGACGTGAGAATTTTGGCTGGTTGAAGACCAGTCGTGCAGCGGCATTTTGGATCAGTTGGAGAGGCTTAAGTGCACATGCCGGGAGGTCAGATGGGGGCGTCTCTCCTGGCCTTCATGGGGTCGGGTCGGGAACTCTCTCTCCCTGCCTCCGCAGAGCGGGAAGCCCATGGTCTCTGTGGCTGTTTGTTTGGTCTCCCTGTTGCTATATTCAGAGCAGCTCATCTACTTTATACATTCAACAGGGTTATCCAGAGAGAGGCGGAGACAGTGGTGGGAAAAAAAAATAAAACATTTTTTTTACAAGTATGAATACTGTAATGTAGAAATACTGTTGTTATACGTTCGGAGAGTAAAAGTAAAAGAAAAGTATTGGTATCAAAATGTACCTAAAAGTAGTGTATCATTATGCAGAGTGTCCCGCACGTTTTTAAATGTATAAAAATCCTTTGAAAATAGCAGATCTACAAGCTCACGATAGATCGTCTATTTTCAAATGAAAATGTATAGGGCTGACGTGGGTAATGTTATGTATGTTTTGTGTTAATAATCAAATTAAAAAAAACTATGGTATTTTTCAAATAATTGTAGTCACCGTGTTGTAGTAGAGTAAAAGTACAATATTTGCCTATAGCTCTGGGATGTAGTAGAAGTAAAAGTACTGCAAATTGGAAATACTCCAGTCAGTGTTCATTTTGTCGACTAAGACTAAAAGACTACAAGATTTTGATATTTTGTCAATAAGACTAGACTAGACTAAAACAATGTCAGAAGACTAAGGCTAAGAATATTATTTGTGTTATTCAAAAGACTAAGACTAAATCTTAAGTCTAAGACTAAAAATTAACACTGGTATGTAACTGCAATGAAATTAAAGCCAAATATGTTATGTAAGGTTTAGTTTGACCAAGTAACAGGCAGTAGAAGACAATGACTTGTTCAGAGTTATGTGATTATATTTAGCCCAGAAGACAATTAGCCTAAAAGACGAAGACTAAAAGTCTAAGACTAATCCCAAAAGACTAAAATATGTTGATATTCAGTCAACTAGACTAAACTAGACTAAAACAATTTCAGAAGTCTAAGACGGTACTAAGAAATGGTATGTTATTCAAAAGACTAAGACTAAGACTAAATCAGAATTTGCTGAAAGAATTAACACTGACTCCAGTAAGGTAAATATATATACCTCAAAATTGTACTTAAGTATAGTACTTAGTTACTTTACACCACTGGTCGGAGAGAAACACACAAACACGGCCCCCGCTATACGAAACGTAGCGCCACTAGCATGAGTGGACGGTCAGTCAGAGAGTTTAAAAGTGGAAACTGGTCAGTCATTGTTCTGTCATGTGTTTATGTTGTTGTGGGCAGCTTTTCATTTCAGACACCACTTTCTTCCTAGTTTCCCCTCCAGATAGGTGCTTTCCCCATCGCTGGAGTGACTGAGAGAGTGGAGTCATTTCTGGCCAACCAGGTAGAACGAGATCAAAGGGCTTCAAGCGGAAATGTCTCGTTTAAAAACAAACGTCAGTCGCCCCACGCATGCAGGCCCTCTGATTGAAGCTAGCATCTGCATAAAACGATAGGAACGTCTGTAATTAGAACGTCTGCGCTGCCCCGCCCCCACCACCCTTATGGTTCATCATATAGTTATAGTGCTTCTTTCTGTATGTTTGTACAGTAGACCTTTGATTGTTGCTGTTTAAAACAAAGTAGAAAGACATTGACGCATTGTGGTCGTATGCGTCATCCCCGAGAGCAGGTGGACAGACGTTCCCACAGATGTCACGAAATTCCCGTCAGGCTTTTTCCCGGAGATATGACCTTATCTACCCTATAACCATAACCCTGAGATATCATGTTATCTACCCTAACACTGAGATATATGTGAAAATAGCTGATCTACATGCTCGTAGGCTATTTTCTCAATCTCTGCCTTTAATATTTGACAATTTGGCCAAAGTTTAATTTGTCATTTCATAGGTATTAATAAACATTGCTTAAATTGTCACTTTAGAAATGTGCATAAATCTTGATATGAGGGTTTATGCTTTGCACGATGGTACATGTAGCTGTCATGACAATAAAAGCACACGCACTCAGCTCATTTATATCGCGTTAGTCATCTTCACATTTTGGGCAAGGTTTCAGGCCCGATCCGAGGCCCACTGACTCAAGTAATATCACAGAAAATATAAAACACATGTGAACTAAAAATGTGTGGACTTACTGTACGCATTTGACCAATACTGTATACAGGCGTTGTGCAGAAATCACTGATTGACTCAGAAGTTTCTGAGAATAGGTACAGAAAAATAGACCAGTGGTCCTGGGACCACCAGTGGTACTTGAGGGGGTTCTGGGTGGTCCACAGCTAAAGAGAGTTTGGTTTCATTTTACGCTCTCTAGAGTTAAATTAGTGTTTAAGACCCTCTTATAGACCATTAGCAGCAGCCCAAGCCTTCTGTGTGCTTGTGGAGAGGAGCAAACTGTGTAGCACATCATTGAAGTTGGTCCTCTCCAAAGACAGGAAGGAGGAATTAGTCACCCTCCATACAGCAGACCAGCAGGCAACAATCGCTTGGCTTAAGGACTTTGCATTCGCTAAATAAATAATTTAGACCGTTAGCCTCTTACAGTACCGAGTCACATGCCATAAAAAGTTTATGCACAGTGTAAAATGATCTGTATTGATGGAATCTTCTCTGTGCAGACATGCATACACTTTCACTACAAATACTAATGCATATGAACGGACAGACATACTGTACATAGATGTAGGTATACTGTTTTAAGTCCTTGTATAATATTGTCTTTGTCGGGTGGAAACCTTATGGGGACTGCCCATAAGTCAGACATCTCATTAGTCCTACATCTCATTTGTCAGAATTTAGTTAGGGTTAGGTTTAGGCATAGTTTTGATATGATATGATATGATATGATATGATATGATATAGTACTTTATTGTCAGTTCACACTGAAATTTGTCTTGCGACACAGCAGCCATGTATGCGAAACATATATACAAACATTTGACACAGGTTACGGTTAGGGTTTGGGTTAGGTTTAGGCATAGTTTTACTGAGGTCAGGGTTAGTGTTAGGTTTAGGTTTAGGCATAGTATTTTTCACCAGGTTATGCCATGGCACCAACCTTACCTCACATGTCCACATTTTTCAGGATTCAAATTCAAAAACAGCAAAAGTAGCAAAAGATGTCCAAGCTCGAAAATATGCTTTTTGTGTGACGCTGTGGCATGATCAGGGTGGCCATGGTTAGTGAGCCTGCCTATAGGACTCCGGAGGTCCCGGAGGCACGATTCCAGCTCCAGCAAATGTGTGGAAGTGTCCCTGAGCAAGACACCTGAACCCTAACTGCTCCCCCCTCTACGCTCCTCTGTGGCCAGCACTCAGCTGGGTGAAGATGAAAACTGAAGGGGTCTTCAACGTTTTCAGGCCAAGGACCCCTTAGTTGAGAGAGAGATGAAGCAGGGACCACAACCACAGCCTGTACATATTCCATATAGTTTCATTGTTTGACAGCACAATCATCAGTGTATTTTGGATTCATGTCAATGTGTGTATTTAACCACTTGAACCGTCAATACTTAAAAAAAACTTGACCTTTTACTCTGTACTTAGTCTGCTCTTTTTCCTCTCTAAACCAAGGCTCTTGGCTGAAAATTGCCGATCTACAAGCTCACAACGCCTCGCGCTGCGAGGCGTTGAGAGCTTGTAGATCGGCAATGTTTGGTTCTCAGAATATGGACACTAGGGTTCAAGTAAGTGGTTAATATGAAAAAAAAAGAGAAAAAAAAACTTTCTATCACTCAATGATTTGGAGGACCCCCTGTAGCAACTCTGAGGCAGAACCCCGTGTTGAAGACCCCTGAAGTAGAGCATTAATTTGCAAAAAAAAAACACAAAAAGTTAGAATATATAATACATGTATACTGTACTGTAGATGTGAGTTGAAACCTCTATCTAAGTAATGTAGGCCTAGTATGAAGACTACAGTTCATTGCACAGTACAGTGCAGACTAGAACACATTTCACTTGTACCTGACATCTTTTTCTTCTCCCCTGAACGTTGGTGACTTGACGTTGAGCTATGTGTGCACGTGTGCGTGTGTGTGTGCCGTGCCGTGCGTGTGCATGTGTGTATGTGTGTGAGAGAGATCACACTAAAAGTATGTGCGCTCTCGAGGCGGAGCTGCAAGCCTGCCGAGGTCAGACTTTTAATCAGAACTTTTTACAATATTGTTTGTGACAGGGCCGGTTGGAACGTGGCCAAACGCGTCGTCAACGCGTTTGATATACGGCTGCTTAAAAAAGCTTGAGTGTCTGTCCGTCCACACCTGTGTGTCACTGAATCACCACCCCACCGGCAGGGGTGACACAAGGGTGGGGGAAAGTGGGACTGAGTTACTAGGGCCCAAGGTGGAGGAAGGGCCTTAATTATGTTATACTTTAGCTATTGAAAAATAGCAGATATACAAGCTCACAGCGCGGCACCAGCTTGTAGAGCTGCTATTTTTTAAGTCGTGAAAATGTGAGCAAATCTTTGAATATATGTATTTTTTAAGCGAACATCTGTAACTCAAATTTTGCTTCTGGGGGGGGGGTCCCTGGAACTAAATATGTTGAGATGGGGGTCCATGGCCACATACATATCATTTTGGGGGTCCTTGACATTAAAAAGTTTGAACACCACTGACATAGAAACATATATATATTTTCTTTCAAAAAACCTTAGAAGGATTTCAAATATTCTTGAAGACTTGCACACGTTTTCACGATTTTTCAAAAATAGCAGATATTATACAAACTCATATATGAGCTTGTATATCTGCTATTTTTCAATTGTTAAAGCACAAAATGTGAGTGAATCCTTGTACCCAGGGCCCAGAATTTGGTGTGACACCCCTGCCCGCCGGCAGGAGTTTTTATTAGAGACCCTGTTTGAGGGCCTCAGACCTTTTTTTCTCCTTTTTTCCCAACCAATAAACGAGTGCCCGTCGAGCAGGATTGCTCATGATGCGATTATTATTATATTTGACTCATGCGAGAGCTTTTTCTTTTATGTTCCATTCGGCACCACAGCAGCGTTCGCTCTTAACTTTCTTTTGATATTCATCATGATTAACTCATTTATACCAGGAAGGTATCTAAGTATTTTTTTTAACTTTGGCTATTCAAAAAACAGCCGATACACAAGCTCATAGTGTGTCACTTCGTGCCGCGCTACAAGCTTGTAGATCTGCTATTTTAGAAAGATCATGAAAATGTGAGCAAATCTTTGAATGCATACACTTTTTTTAAGCGAACATTTTTTACTCAAATCTTTGCGGTCCCCGGAAAAAGTATTTTGAGATGGGGGTATAGACCCGTTTCTTGTTTACAAACATTGAGACTAAATGCACAGGTGACTGTATCATGTAATCAATTCCCACCAATCCCCAAACCTGTTGTTTTGGGGAGCGCTGGTTTCATTGGCTAATTGTGGTACCGACCTGCGCACGCATCTAGTTCTTATCAGTGTAACGTGGACCAGAAATGCGTCTATGTGAAATACATCTAATTCTGGGGGTCCTTGAACCACTGATGCAGCAACATGCAACGTTTTGGAGCGGTGCTATATAACCGCTCCCACATCTGGCTTTGTCTGTTTGTCCTGTGTCTGTCCAGACTGTCATTGGTCAATTGACGTCTGTCTGTATGCATGGCCAGGGTCACATTATTGGCCAAGCTTCGTGAGACGCTTAATCAAATAAATGAATACTAGCACCAATCACTTCATTCCCTGAATATTCCAATGTTCGAATATCAAAGTCACTATTCAACGTTGTACACCAAAGTCGAATATTCGCTTATTTATTCATTTATTTATTTCTCTCTCTCTTTTTTTAAATTATTATTTCTTCATGGCTTATACAGCTTGGCTAGATAGGAAGTCCTAAGAATGAGTTGTCAATGCCCCTGGTGGATGAATGGGTTAATGCTCTATACCGATGTCATGCGTCACGTTTCGTCTCCCGGAACTAATTACCAGTAGGAAAAACAGCAGCCAGCCGGCAAACTCTATGATGGAAGAAGAGCCAGCTAATGTAACTGTCACTACTAGACCGAGAATTGCTCGTTTTTATTGGATGAAAAATATATATACATTTCCTGTCGGATATTCGACTATTCGAATACTTTGAGGTTGAATAATTCGAATACTAAAAATCTCTATTTGTGAATCTCCTACTTCACACTGGGTGTGATTTCTCAGAAAACTGTTAGGATTTAGAAGGCATTTGTCTAAGGCAGGGGTCTTCAACAGGGGGTCTGGGACCCCTATAGGGGGTCCTCAGAGTTACTACAGGGGGTCCTCCAAATCTTTGTGTGATAGAAACTTTTTTTTCCCTGAGAATTAACTTTAGCCAAAAATAGCAGATGTACAAGCTCACAACGGGCGTTGTGAGCTTGTAGATCAGATTTTAGGCAAAGGGGTTTAGTGCAAAGGGGAAAAAGAGCCGAGTGAAATGTCAAGTTTATCAAGTATTGACGGTTCAAATGGTTAAACATCTGAAAACCCAAATTGACAAGAATCCAAAATCCACTGATTGTGCTGGTAAATTATGAAACTATATGTAATCTATTTAACAAGTTGTGGGGTTCCCTGCTTCATCTCGCTCTCGACTAAGGGGTCCTTTGCCTGAAAACGTTGGAGACCCCTTGTATAAGGCCTCAGGTCTAAACGGGTTAAAGACCGTCCGAGAAAAGAAAGAAACGAAATCCACACGGGGACCAATTGCGGCTTACTCACACTTTTTCACACGGCGGTGCTATACTTGCCCCGAGGAGCACAAGGGGCAGCTCTGGCCCCGTCCTGGCCTTCCAAGCTGACTCTCTCTCTCTCTCTCTCTCTCTCTCTCTCTCTCTCTCTCTCTCTCTCTCTCTCTCTCTCTCTCTCTCTGCTCTCCCTTGGACTGCATGGGCAGGGCCGGCTGGAAAGTCCCTGGCTGGGGAGGAGGATGCATGGGGCTGATGGGGGTGGGGGGGCCGGAGAGTCCTGGAATCCACTCTGTTTTCCTGGATCAGGAGAGAGGATGTGGTTCGAAGCGAAGACTATATACCCTCACCTCTCCCTCCTTTAAACCCCCACCGAAAGCCACACGTTTCAAACTCAACACATAGCGCGCGCGCACACACACACACACACAGGCACACGTGCGCGCGCAACAGAACTTCAGAGGTGAGGAGGAGAGTGTGGGTGAAAAAAGCCGTCTCTTCCAGTAAAAGGTACTTAGTCAGGACAACAGCTGAGGGATGAAAAAGACCAGGAGGAAGAGGAGAGAAGAGAG
>NC_137818.1:16023794-16038794 GCF_963921795.1 Nannobrachium achirus
GATCCGAGACGAAAATAACGACTAAAGTAAAATTCTACCACTTTCCTTTCAACAACAAAGAGAAGAAAAATTTGTAAATAGTAAAAATAGTAAAAAGTTTCACCGGCGCTGGGGCCTTTTGGCCCCAAAAGTTCTCCTCTGCCTACAAAATGATGTCAGACTTAACAGCCCCATAGGAAAGGGCCCTGGGTGGGGAGTGTCTGATAAAATGAATATCAAATATCTAAATATTGAATCAAGCTAATTAAAAACTGTCCAGGGTGTTCCCAAAATCCTGAGTAGACAGATAAAATAAAAAATATAAAATGGCCAAAAGTGGGATATCCCTTTAATACAAAAGTTAAATTGGAAGATGACACAAAGAAATGAGCAGACATTATTGGAATTGGAAGTATAAATCTGAGGCTGATAAGTGGGTCTGGTGTACTCCCCTGATTGGATAAAATTGGCAACCGACCTGAAAATGTATTTTCTGTTTTTATTAAAGAGCTGGAGCGACACGGAGACTCCTGTTACAAATCTTAAAAGTGTTCATGGCCCACCCAAACTCTCAAGTAGATTTTGATGCCAATACTTTTGTACTTTTACTCAAATACATTCTGATTACCTGACTTTTTCTTATGTTACAGACTATGCATGGGCCCTGTTCTTTTAATTTTTTTTTATTCCACGATTTTGTAACCCGTTTTTTCACCCACTGCCAATAGCCTAACCTGTAATCCTGGTTTCTGCTCTCCCTCTGCCACGCCTGGGGACCCCCGGCTGGCCATGGGGAGGCAGTATAGAGACCAGGAATACTGCATGTTTTTGTGAGGGTATCTACCCTATTGGAGACACGGGGAGAACATGCAAACTCCACACAGAAAGGCCCTTTCGCCAACCCCACCTAGGGTGTGGGCGCTGATGACGCGGAGGAGAGAACACGCCCACAGCGTTCCCCGGCGGGAATCGAAGCCAGGACCTTCTAGCTTATTTTGAAAAACATTTTTAAACATTTCAAATAGCTGATCAACAACGTAGATCTGCTATTTGAAGTATTTTAAAAAGTTATTCGAAATAGTAAAAAACGTCAAAGAAGTTTAGGGATAAGGGGTGAGACATGGACAAGATTTAGCTCTCTGTCTACATTGCTGTATTGATATACTTTTACTTAAGTAAAAAAGAAGAATTTGAGAACTTTTTTCCACCACTGCCCATAGCCCATATAGCAGGGGTCTTCAACAGGGGGTCTGGGACCCCTAGGGGGTCCTCAGAGTTACTACAGGGGGTCCTCCAAATCTTTGTGTGATAGAAACTTTTTTCCTCCTTTTTTTTTATATTAAGCATTGACAGTTCAAGTGGAAACACAAATTGACATGAATCCAAAATACACTGATGATTGTGCTATCAAACAATGAAACTATATGGAATCTATGAAAAGGTTGTGGGGGTCCCTGCTTCATATCTGTCTCTCAACTAAGGGGTCCTCCCCTGGCCTGAAAACGTTGAAGACGCCTACATTACAGTATTGATACTTTTACTTAAGTAAAAAAGAAGAATGTGAGTACTTTTCCCACCACTGCCCATGCATAGCCCATATAGTTTGAGAACCACTGTGTATGTTATGTGCTCAGCTGTATGGTCGGTGGTGAGAGAGCTTCGGATTTCACCTTGGCAGCGGCGCGCTCACCCTGGCAGCGGATCCGGCACGCTTCCCTCCCTGCCAACACTCTCTCTCCCTCTCCCTCTCCCTCTCTCTCTACCGGGTGCTTTCCTTTCCGCACCACCTGTAACATATGCCTCATTTCTCTGACTCTGGCCGACTAGAGTTTCTAGCAGGGACATGCTGGGCCCTCGATTCAGCCCTGGAAAAAAAGTTGGAGAGGCCCTCATTGCGCGCTATAGAGAGAGATCTTTCTCTATAGCGCTGCTGCTACTCAAAGATTTGCCAATTCAGATCATGACAAGTGACAAGCCAGTGGGCCAATTACATGAGTTATATTTCGTCTGTGTTGGGTGGAAACTTGTACATCCAAAACCGTTTGTTTTGTATTTATCATTTTAAAAAATGATTTAAACTAGTGAAAACAGCCGATCTACAAGCACACAACGCCTCGCACCGTGAGGCGTTGTGTGCTTGTAGATCTGCTGTTTTCACTACTTTTATGCAACGGCCTTGTATGATGAAGCAGGGCTTTGCTTCGCGAAAAAATTTACAAATTTGAAACTTGGAGATAGGTTTCTGCCCGACAGTGACGATTTACTTTGTTGGCCGCCCAGCCCCCAAAATGGAACGACGGCCGACATTTAATTTTTGTTTTTTTCCCTAATGGCCGGCCTGGACCGGCCAGGAATGAACCGGCCGTTCGGGAGTTGTCCCGCTTTTCCCAATGGCCAGCACGTCCCTGGTTTCCAGAGACTCCACGGGGCCACAAGATATCACATACTGTATATATCCCTCCTATAGAGAAACCTTCCATAATTTAGTTTTTTCTTTCACTCTTTTCACTTTTGAACGAAGAGTGCGGACAGAGAAATGTAAGGTATAATCACACACACAGATGTGGCTATATCCGCCGGCCTCGATGAATGTCTTTGTTGCTGCGTGTGTGTGTTGGCATCGCATGCAAAGCGACGGCGGATCCAATTTACTCTGCTTAACGCGAGCGCTGACATTTCTATCGCTGAGCTAAGTAAGGGATAACATCTCGCTCAGAGGTGATTATCGAGTGACACGGAGGTTGCATATCAACCTGAAGGGCTCCTATCACTCGATAATCACCGCTGATCGAGATGTTATCCCACTTATTACCCGGCTACTCAATACAATTAATAATTTGACTCAAAACTAAGAACAAAACAAAGTATTTCCTTGTTTACAGAGAGCTGAACGTGTTCCACAAGTGTTGCGCTGGGCGTCTCCCCCAGCGCAACACGGTCGCCTTGGAAAACAAGGAAGTGCTGATCAAATAGAATACATTTTCTGATACTACGTCGTCTATTTCTCACCTCAAATGTTTTGAAAAACATTCTTGAGAGCAACGTTTAGTTGTAAATGACGCTGTGTGTTTGTTTACATGGCTGACATGTTGGATACGGCTCAAAATTCACACAGCGCAGCCTGAGTGCAGCAGGTGTTCTGAGCCTTTGATTAGGCAGCGGTCCGTTATAGAGCGGAGCGGTCATTATTCACCTATAATTCACCACTTATTTCAGCGCTTGACCAATCAGAATCAAGCATTCAACCAAGCCGTGGTAATAATACAGAATAATGCCTGTTCGGGCAGAGAATAGATTGGCCTTCCGAGTCTTAACGCTATACAACTTGTCCATTAATAGTGGTCCTAGCCGATACACACGTTATATACAGTAGGCCTACTTTTAGGTATATTGTTTTAAACACTTAAACGCTATTGTGCGGGGTCCCACAGGGCTCTATACTATAGCCCCGCTCCTTTTTTCCCTCAATACCAAATGATCTCTGACCCACAAGCCTCGGGTTCAAGTAACACTTGTAGTTACTACCTTCTCTATTCGTCAAAAAACAATGTTTTGGTTACTTAAAAAAAAGTTATACCAGTCTTTCCCCCTTGAGAGCGATCACTTGTAAAAGTTCACATTTCATTGTAGTGTTTTTTTCCATCACTACTACTACTACTACTTGCATGAGAGCAGAGTTTATATAGGAACCGTAATAATAGGATGATGAGAAGCTGCTGGAACTATTTTCCACTACAACTCTTCAGGAAAAAACAGGAGGCGGTCCATAAGAGGAGAAAGGAGAGTGTGCAGTGTTGATTTTGACAGGGAATTAGGATTTAGCTTTAGTTTTTCTTTTTTGAATAAAATGTAATTTAGTTTTTGTCATATTTTAGTCACCTGAAATGTTTTAGTTTTCGTCTAGTTTTAGTGGACTAGAGATTTTAGTCGACTAAATCTACAGTTGATTTTGGCAACAAAAAATGCATTTTGGCAGGCCTTGATGGCATCGTAATGACAATCTACTGAATGATAATCTACAAGCTCACAACGTGTTGCACTGTGACGCGTTGTGAGCTTGTAGATCTGCTAGCTGTTGATGAAATTGTCATTATGTTTATTCTTAGATTTAGTCATCATAGCTTTAGTTTTTATGTGGTTTCCGTCAGGGAAAAAACAAGAAAACCTTTTTCGTCCTAGTTTTAATCGATGACTGCGCGAGGAAGGGGACAGATGGGGGGGGGTGGTATCGCCTCCTCCTCCTCCTTCTCCTCAGGGTGTCCTCCAACCTTGCCCGTCTCCTAGCCCTCCCCGCCCCGCCCAGAGGGGGGCGCCCTCTCCCCCCAGCGTCCCGCGGTGGCGCGGCAGCTGTTTTTCCGCTCCTTTTTTCTTTCTCCGAGGCGTGCCCCCTCTTTAACCCCGCCTCCTCTCACCTCTTCCTCCTCGCACCTGAGGGAGGCGTCGGCCGGGGTCAAGCCTCTCGTCTTTAAGTTCCTCTGCAACCGCCGCCACCACCGCTGTCCTTAATGTATATATACTGTACTGTACTGTACAGTAGAGTACGGTACGCTTCCTCCAGGCGATATGAAACATTGAAGGGCAAGCTGCTGCTGTAGAAACCACACAACACTTTACTGGGAAAGGGTATAGAGGACATATGGAAGTGTGTGTGTGTATGTGTGTCTACACCTTGGTGCGCGGATGTATTAGCACGTAGCCTATACATAAACTTGTGCAAAATGTCCATACATTAGCCTTGCCACCTACAGTATATATATATATATATATATATAGAGAGAGAGAGAGAGAGAGAGAGAGAGAGAAAGAGAGAGAGAGACACCAGACGATGGTGTCGCACGGCCTAACACAGAAGCATCGTAAATCTGCAATGTTCTCTCCCGTGGGACACTGTCGTACAATATAGGACAATATAACTGGGGGATGTAAGCAGTGTTGCCATGACTTTGGTCTTGTTTTTATGTAAAGTCACTTCTTGTAAATATTGGCCGTTTCGTGGTTTGCGGGATTTTGGGCTTGTTGCTAAAAGTGCTGCTGCTTATTTGGGCTTGTTTCCTAATGCTGTTAAACATACAGTACGTTTACATTGCCAAAGCAAGTGTCGTAATAGAAACAGTTGAAAATGTGGACAGTTGGAGGGGATACAGCATGTCAAGAACCTCCCAAATGAATATGTATTTGTCCACTCATTTGGGAACCCCCCGTATCAAATTTGTGTTAAGTGCCTATCCCGAACATGTTCGGGATATTCGGGATCAAAAACAATTTTTTATTTGCTATTTTACTTACCCCGAGCTGCTTGGAGCAACGTGGGTGGTCCCGGCTCGCCCAGCGCTCACCAACGAGAGACGCTAGATGCTCCGACGATTTATTCCATTGAAAATGGTTTAAAATAAAGTTTAGACCCCCCCCAATGTTCACCGAATGTTCATTGTAGGCGGCGCGACGTATTCCAGGGTGCCTATCCCGAACATGTCCGGGATATTTAATAAAATGAATTATTTTATCGGAGGCCTCAACGAAGCCCCGGTCTAGACGTCCATCCTTGGCCGGGACTTAGACTCGGCCATCCACGGGCCGTATTCGTGCTAACGGCCGCATCGCGCCGCCCACTCCAATAATAAATCACATCTTTAGACATGATTTTCTCCGGATTGTGTCCCCAGACCCAAAGAGAACGTTTTTTGCGGCTGAAATAGCTTTAGATCGGGCTTCTAAATGGGTTAGCATTTTGGCTACGTGTCAGCTAGCTTCCTCCTCTCGACACCCATAGCATTGACTGGAGTGAAAACACAAGCCAGTTGGGAGAGGGTCGACGAAAGCTATAAAGAAGGTCTATGGAGAAATTTCTGGCACTCTAGCACCCCTTGTGGCCGGATGGCACTGTACGTATGAGTTAAAAAAGAAATCACTTATTTTTCCAGGGATTCTTTTGAAAATAGCTTACCAGATCGGTGTTAAAATAGCCAATGCATTATATATAGGTTTAAAGTGGTATATATATATATATATACCGTATATATATATATATATAGTTGCTTCTTTCGGGCTTGTTTCCCTAGACCTGGTTGCTTTATATCTCTCTATGTGTGTGAATGTCACAGGTCTGTGCTCAGCGTTGCGGCACAGTTCCATCCCGTCCAGTCCCTTTTGGGGGCCGACCGACCGGGCCGACCTCCCACCGCGCACCTCCCTTCCCTTCCCTTCCCTTCCCTCACCGCACCGCACGGCGCTCACTGAATAAATAACATTCACGGCCAGAAGTGTAGTAGAGAAAACCCGCGGGGGTTTTTCACCCAAAACTGTGGCCTCCCTGAACCAGCTGTGGGAGGCGAGGGGTGTGTGGGGCCCGGCCCGTCCCGGAGCAGCGGTGGAATACTCTGTTAACAAGTAAAAGTCCGTAATTCAACATTTAATTGAGTAAAAGTACAAATGTATTGGCATCAAAATGTACTTTGAGTACCAAAAGTAGAAAGTACTCATTATGCAGAAAAAAGTCAAAAATAACTATCTTTTGAAAATAGCATATCCACCAGCTCACAATGCAACGCATTGTGACCGAAATGTACAGTATTATAGGGCCGGAGTGAGTAAGAAAGTAACTAGAGTCTTCAAATAATTGTAGTGGAGTAAAAGTACAATATTTGCCTCTGAGATGTAATGGAGTAGGAGTAAAAGTACAGAAATTGGAAATACTCCCGTAAAGTAAAAAAAAAAAAGAAAAAAAAAAAAAGTACTTCAAGCTGTAAGTTGCTCAACTAGTGGTCAGTAGTGGTATAGCAAACCGCGGTCGCGTCTGCTTTTTCGTCCGTTTTTCGCGGCGGACCGGGCCTCATAGCAACGCGGCCGCCTGCACCTCGCCGAGATACATCTTTAGAGGCAGTGTATAATCCGCACTGTGATTGGCCGGTAGTGTATGATGACGTAATTTTGCCACGAAATCCGGTCCCCGGTCTTCTAAAACTTTAGTGATTTAGATCAAATTTAAGATTTGTTTAATTGAAAAAGTTGCATAGTATAACTTTAAGTACAGTACTTGAGTAAATGTATTAGTTACTTTACACCACTGGTCCTCTAGGTCGGTGTGTGTGTGTGTGTGTGTGTGTGTGTGTGTGTGTGTGTGTGTGTGTGTGTGTGTGTGTGTGTGTGTGTGTGTGTGTGTGTGTGTGTGGTTGCTTGGTGTACAAGCGGGGCGGTCGACTCGCGTGTGGGGGTGTGTGAAAACCAGCGGGATGGAATGTGTTTGTGTGTGTGTGCGTGTGTGTGTGCGTGTGTGCGTGTGTGTGTGTGTGTGTGTGCGCGCGCGCGCGCGCGCGCGTGTGTGTGTGTGTGTGTGTGTGTGTGGTAGCTGGACGCTGGGAGTCGGTAGGTGAGAGGGTTGTGGCCGCGTCCTGACCTCAGTGATACTGTACAGTATGTATGTGTTTTATTATGGCGGTGGTGTGAAATCCCCTAACCCTGAAATGTTGTGTTTTTTATGTAACCGTTTTTTTATCATGTTTTTCCTATCTTCCCCCTCCTCCTCACTGGTACAACATGAACAACAGGCTTTGCTTTTACTGGGTTCCAGTAAAAGAAAAAAAAAGAAAAAGAAAAAAAAATAGAAAAGAAGAAAATCTAATCTCCTTCAGAGCTTCCTCCTTTAAGTTGTATGTTTTTACGCATGAGACTATATGCGCCATAAGTTTTAACGAGAAACCTGCAATATCCCCCTCTCTTAGTTCCTATCAACTTACATTATTCCGCCATTCTCGCATAAGGCATGAACTCTCCTTGACTACTTTATTTGGCTCTTTATTTCCCCCAGTCAAACAGATGGTTAAGTCTGGGCCCGGTGCCCCGTGCATGCGCCGCCTTTCCTGGGCAGCCTGCCCACTCCATCCCCAGGCTTGGTGGATGGAGTGGGCCTCCCCCTCACCCCCCCCAGCCCCCCCAGCCCCGGGGGACAGGCTCTAATGCCATCAGGCCCTCCTTATACCCCCTGATTATGCGTCGCTACGTCTGCCCGTTCGATCGTGTTAACCCGTCAAGTCCGATACTACAAAATCTCAGTAAATCCTTCTAAGGCATGGGTCTTCAACAGGGGGTCCTCAGAGTTACTACAGGGGGTCCTCCAAATGCCTTGCGAGGCATTGTGAGCTTGTAGATCTTCTATTTTTGGCAACGAGCTTTGGCGTATTGGGGAAAAAGAGCAGAATAAGTGAAAGGTCAAGTTTATTAAGTATTGACGGTTCAAGTGGTTAAATGTCTGAAAACACAAATTGACATGAAATAAAATGATTGTGCTGTCAAACAATGAAACTATATGGAATCTATGAACAGGTTGTGGGGGTCCCTGCTTCATCTATTTCTCACCTAAGGGGTCCTTGGCCTGAAAACTGTTCTAAGGTTTTTGAAAAAACATAGGTTTCTATGATCAAACCTTTTCATGTCAAGGACTCCCTGAATTATATGTCTTTGGCCCCCATCTCAAAATATGTTGTTTCAGGGACCCCCATCAGAAGCAAAGATTGGAGTTACAAAAGTTTGTGCTACAAATACTATCTATTCAAAGATGTGCGCACATTTTCAAGATTTTTCAAAAACAGCAGATCAGCATATCTGCTATTTTTGAACAGCCAAAGTATAAAATAACGTGACACAGAATGCTTTCCCGGTATAAGCGGCTTAATATAACGACCGACACTGTATACGGGGCTATTAAATGATGTTTTCCCTGTGCATTACAATAACGCTTATTCTGTGTTGCGTTGCCCGGGCCCGGGGTTTTGCAAGACTAAAGTTTATTATGTCTCCCCCCTCCTCTCCTCTCCTCTCCTACCCCTCCTCGCTTCGATCGATAGCGACTCAGATTTATAAACGCGGGGATTAGCATAGTGAATATCAATTAAGGCGAGGCAGAGATCGATATCACTCAACCAAAATAAGTTGGCTTCATGCAGACCAAGCCTCCTCTACTGTACTGTGTACTGTAGGGCTATATTATAAGCTCCAGGGGGATTTCCACTCCTCGCTTCCCGGGGCTCTGAGTCACTGCTGGGAGCAAAGCAGACGTCCTTACTGCACCCACGGGAGAGGAGTCTGGGGGTGGGGTGGGGGCAGGCTGGGTGAGAGGAGGAAGAATATCGTTGTTGTTTTTTAACTTTTTTTTATCCTTTATTTATTTGCACTGACTATGGACACTTATTGTTTGGCCCTGCACTATTGGGTTGTGTTGGTATTGAGTACTATTGCTGTGTTGGCATGGCGGTGAGATACTTGTGTTGCACTGACTAGCGTTGACTGTTGTGAACATTTTTGTTTGGCGCTGCTTTGTTTAGTTGTTTAAGTATTGCTATTTGTGTGTGATGTGACACTTATGAGTTTTTTTTTACACTTTTTGTATATATTCTTCTTTTATTGTGATAGCTTTTTTGACACTTGATGTGTATATTATTCTTATTGTTCCTTGCTTTTTTTGGACTGTACAAAACAGTACTTTTTTTCTTACTTATTTACTGTTCTCAAACCTTTTGGTGCCATGGACCCCCAGATTTATTTCATTATATTTTGCCGCGGACCCCCTCCCCCATCTGAAGATGTTCTGTGCCATGGGGACCCCCCAAAAGAAAACAAATTATTCACAATACTAATTATTCCCACATTTTTAAAATACAGTAGCAAACGTATATAGGCTAAAAACTCAAAGCGCCACTTTTTGCGTGCCAGAAATACCTGATCTACAAGCTCATGGCAACACCTAAAAACACAAAGCAGATTGGTTATTTTTCGGGCGCGCGAACAAGACGACGGCGTGTGTGTGTGTGTGTGTGTGTGTGTGTGTGTGTGTGTGTGTGTGTGTGTGTGTGTGTGTGTGTGTGTGTGTGTGTGTGTGTGTGTGTGTGGTGGAGGGTGGAGGGGGGTTCATGGCTAATTCAGAGAATGGATGTGAATGGCAGCCAAGGCATTTTTTGGTATTAACATAATTAACAGATGGTGTTAGTGATTAGGTTACATGTGATTCAGGAAGCCAGGGTTGTTAGCTGGGAGTGTTGAGGCTGCACACGCACGCACACGCACACGCACACGCACACACATGCACGCACACACACACATGCACACACGCGCACACACATGCACGCATGCACGCACGCACACGCTCGCACGCACGCATTCTGTCAGAACACACACACAGCCGAAAGAGAATGACAGAGAAAAAAGAAAAAAAACGATTGAAAAAGAACAATCAAGAGGGAATTAATTCAACAACACCTACACTCATTTAAATATACAACAGGGTGGGGGAATCAGCAGCTCGTGCACATTATGTACATATATACACACACACACACACACACACACACACACACACACACACACACACACACACACACACACACACACACGTGCACACATACGCACGCACACGCACACGCACACGCACACGCACACCACACACACCACAAATGTTGCTGTCGGACAGATGTATCTCCATATTTCTTTTCACAAAAAAAAAGTTATATTTGTATCCAAGATGTAGTGGAGTAGAAGTACAAGTATTGGAAAACATACTCAAGTAAAGTACAAATACCTCAAAATTGTACTCAAGTACAGTACTTAAAGGACGACTTTGCCACTTTTCAACCTATCTTCATATAATAGGTCCTCACTAATGTTCATAATAGAATAGCATAAACAAATCTACTCGGTCCAAGAGAGCTGTAGGAGGTTCAGAAACCCATCATCTTGTGACATCATCGTTTGACAGATTTTTTTTTTTTTTTATATTTTTGTAAAAATATTTAGATTTTTTATTCCACTTTAACATTGCAACTTTTCAGGAATAGAAAGCCTGCATTTTCTATTACTGTAGCTTGGATTCCCCATCGATGATGTCTCAAGATGATGGGTCTCTGACCTGCCCACAGCCCTCCTCTGAGAGACAGACCAAGTAGAAAAATGTGCTATTTTATCATGAACATTAGTGAGGACCAATTACATGAAGATAGGTTGAAAAGTGGTGAAATCGTCCTTTAAGTAAATGTACTTGGTTACTTTACAGCACTGTGTGTATTGTGTACTGTGCATGTACACACAACGCTAGAGCTCAAACGTTAGTCTTTAACATGCGTTGTGTCTCTCTGGGTTCTTTAGTGTGCTATAGCGTAGAAACATAAAAGCGCTTTATGAGCCGTGGCCCACTTTCAAAGCTCTGACTGCTATAAACGCAGCTTTGATATGAGACCAGTGACACACCGCTGCTGCTGCCGCTGCCGCTGCTGCTGGGAGAGAAGACGCTTTGTGACTCAGTAGAAAATGTAAAAATAGTCCCTACCGGAATGCTAACGTGAGCAACGCACGTGAACAACGGAGGCTTTTGTCTTTTCAAAGGCATTGTGTACAGCTGTGTGCCATACCTGTGCGTGTGCATGTGTGTGTGCATGCGTGCGTGTGTGCTGTGCGTGCGTGCACTTATTGTTCTATTTATTTATTTTTTCACTTTCATGTTGTGTTGCCTTACATTTATTGTTGTTGTACTCAGAGCTGCACTGCATGTAACTTTCCTCTTCTACCCCGGATTTGAACCGGGTTTCCTGCAAAAGAGCTGATTTTTTTTATTGTTTTTGTTTTTACCATTGAGCTTAGAGCAGCTGTCTTCAAAGTTTTCAGGCCAAGGACCCTTTAGCTGAGACAGAGATGAAGCAGGGACCCCCACAACCTGTTAATAGATTCCATATAGTTTCATTGTTTGACAGCACAATCATCAGTGTATTTTGGATTCATGTCAATTTGTGTTTTCAGATATTTAACCACTTGAACTGTCAATACATAAAAAAACTGACCTTTTACTCTGTACTTAGTCTGCTCTTTCTCCTCTCTTCAGCAAAGATATTTGCCGAAAATAGCCGATCTACAAGCTCACAACGCCTCGCGCTGCAAGGCGTTGTGAACTTGTAGATCTGGTATTTTTGGCTAAAGTTCCCCTAATATGGACACTAGGGTTCAAGTGGTTAATATAAAAAAATATCACACAAAGATTTGGAGGAGCCCCTGTAGTAACTCTGAGGACCGCTTAAGGGTCCCGGACCCCCTGTTGAAGACCCCTCTACCATACATATTGGACAAAATTACATTGTATTCATTAAATAAGTCACTTAGTGCCTCTTTAAAGTGCATACTATCATATGTCACTTACATCTCTCTTACATGTGTGCTTTGCTATGCAATGTTTATGTGTCAATGTAGGCCTACTATAGTTACAGTTATGATGTCTTTTAGCAGACACTCATCTATAGAGCGACTTGCAATTGCGAAATCTCTATAGTCAACAAACATCAAGATAACTACTAGTCATATTGGAGTGCAGAGAGAACAAAATAATGCCTCCAAAAATAGGATACCATAACAATGAACCCAACATCTGGCTAAACAACATGCTATCTAAATAACTTAATCAAAAAAACAAAAAAACATGTTAACTCTGTCGGGTGGAAACCTCATAATAATGTCCAAAGCTTGTACATCTGCTACTTTTGTGCGACGCTCTAGTATGAACCAGTAGGGCAGGGGTCTTCAACGTTTTCAGGCCAAGGACCCCTTAACTGAGAGAGAGATGAAGCAGGGACCCCCACATTATGCTGATTTTCATCGACTTGTTTGACAGCACTGTCATCAGTCTATGTTTGACTCTAATGTTTTTTCAGACACTTTAGCCACTTAAATTGTCGATACGTAATAAACTTGACCTTTCACTATATGTACTTGGTCTGCTCTTTTTGACCTCTACACCAAACCTCTTTGCTAAAGTTTTTGTCTAAAGTTCTCAGAATATGGACATTCAGGGTTCAAGACAGTGGTTAATATAACAAAGGAGAAAAAAGTTTCTATCACACAAAGATTTGGAGGACCCCCTGTAGTAACTCTGAGGACCCCCTAGGGGTCCCAGATCCCCTGTTGAAGACCCCTAATTTAGAATCTGTCTGTCTGTCTGTGTGTGTGCGTGGGATCCCGGATCAGTGTACAATCCACACTGTAGTTCCCACCGTTCTCAGACTGGGTCATTCACCTGTTAGATATTACATTAGTCATTTATATGTCTGTGTTTGTGTCTGTCTGTCTGTCATGGCCAATGTGTGTCTGATAACTCTGCATGCGCGCTCTGTCAAAACACACACACATGCGCGCGCGCACGCACACACACACACACACACACACACACACACACACACACACACACACACAGACACACACACACACACACACACACACACACACACACACACACACAGACTATACAGTGGAAACAAACAATGCCTCTCCTGAGATTTATTTAGTTTGATTTAGTAGTTTGTGTGTGTGTGTGTGTGTGTGTGTGTGTGTGTGTGTGTGTGTGTGTGTGTGTGTGTGTGTGTGTGTGTGTGTGTGTGTGCGTGCGCGTGTGCGTGTGTGTGTGTGTGTGTGTGCGCGCGTGTCTTCAAAGCAATCTGGTTTTAATGACCCATGGGCTAATGTCCAGTTTGTAATTCAGACAGACAGGAATGTGTTTGGATGAGTGTGTGTGGGTGTGTGCTCATGTTTTTATGTCTCTATTTGTATGTGTATACGCATGTGTATCTTGTGTCTCTTTGTGTGTGTGTGTGTGTGTGTGTGTGTGTGTGTGTGTGTGTGTGTGTGTGTGTGTGTGTGTGTGTGTGTGTGTGTGTGTGTGTGTGTTTGGCAGAGGGCCCGCATCCAGCTCAGTCATAAGGAGCGCGTCGTCTCTTCGGCGTTCGCTCAGAAGGAAGGAGAAGAGGAGCGTCGTCTCTTCAGTGATTCAGTCCTTCAGGCCCCTCTGGTGGTTTTAACCCATTTAGGGCCTAGAATAATTGAATGCTTTAACCAGTGAAAAATAGCAGATATACAAGCTCACAGCGCGGCACCGAGTGCCGCACTGCGAGCTTGTAGATCTGCTATTTTTGAATAAGTCGTGAAAATGTGTGCAAATCTTTGAATATATTTTCAATCGAACGTTTGTAACTAAAATTTTGCTTCTGGGGGGTCCCTGGAACTAGATATTTTGAGATGGGGGTCCTTGGCCAAATACATATCATTTTGGAGGTCCTTCACATGACAAAGTTTGAGAACCACTGGCATAGTCTCTCAAGAACAGACTAAGTGAGCTCAAGTTGAAGTGAAAAGGACCTTTTCTTTGACGACGTTTAGCGAGATTGCTGACATAGAAACATAGGTTTTTCAAAAAACCTTAGAAGGATTCAAAAGACACTTATAGAATCGGGTCAAAATTCGAATTTTCACGATTTTTCAAAAATAGCAGATCTACAAGCTCACAGCGCGGCACTCGGTGCCACGCTGTGAGCTTGTATATCTGCTATTTTTCAATAGTTAACGCATAAAATAATGATACACAGTAATGTGTACCCGTTCTGAATGTGTTAAATCAATCACAGGTCCTCCGAGGCCTCCAGAACCAAAACACGGACAGTGACTACCAGTTTCCTGGAATAACCCGCTCCCCTTAAATACCCTCACATGGTTTCAATGACTTCTTCATCTTCTCCTCCGCTGCAGCTCTGTCATCGGGCTATAGCCGGGGCTGGCTGGCGTGGCAGGGGTGTCGCACCAAATTCTGGGCCCTGGGTACAAGGATTCACTGCGGGCCCCCCATGAAATGTTCTTCATAGGGAGAGGGGGTGTAACCCTTCTAGACTGGGAACGCATTATTACGCCTTATTGTGTGCTTTAACTATTGAAAAGCAGCAGATATACAAGTTCACGGTGCTGCACCGAGTGCCGCGCTGCGAGCTAGTTCTGCTACTTTTGAAAAATCTTGAATATTTGTGGAAGTCTTTGAATATTTCAAAAGTTTCTTTTTGAAAAATCTATGTTTCTATGTCAGTGATGCTCAAACTTTTCATGTGAAGGACCCCCAAAATGATATGTATTTGGCCACGGACCCCCATCTCAAAATATTTATTTTCCAGGGACCCCCCAGAAGCAAAATTTTAGTTGCAATTGTTCGTTTAAAAAATACATATATTCAAAGAT
>NC_137818.1:16041294-16066294 GCF_963921795.1 Nannobrachium achirus
CTAAAAATGTTCAAAAGGGTAGGGTTATATCTGTTATTTTTTAATAGCCGACGCAAACAAAAATCTAAAATGACCACAGACTTTGTTCGCGGTTTTAATGGGCTCTAGCTAGACAGAGATCCGTCGATGGAAAACTAACCACACTTGCTTTATACAACAAACATCTTTTATTACTTAATATTTTACATTTCAATTCCAATTCAATTCATAAGATTATTGTGCAAAGTTGAACTCGTTCATACCCTTTTCCAGTAGCCACAGCTTCAAAACAAAATTCAAAACATTCTAAAGTTTCCTGTAAAAAACATAAAAGGGGAGGCGGCTGCCAGAGGCGATGGTATTTGGAGCGTCCTTGGCATGGTCGAGTGAGATTAGATTAACCCTGGATTAAGTCATTTCTTGTCCACCAGGGCCGTTACCCTAGGCCTAGGAAAAGATCTGTCGATGGAAACCAAACCACACTTGCTTCATACAGTACAACAAACATCTTGTAGTACTTAAGGCAACTATAGCCAACAACAACACTCACAAATAATAATAATTGCATAACAAAGCAAATAGCAGAACTATTGTGCACTGTCACCACTCACCACTCACCATCATCATCATCATCATCATCATCACTCAACGTGTCACTTCAGCCTGCATGTGTCCTTTTTATTGATTCATTGAATACTAGGATTAGTCAGAAATGCAAACAGCATGTGGTACAGTCAAACATTATGAAGCTAAAAGGATAACAGAAAAAAACATCCTGGGGACTTGTTTCCATAGTGGTCCATGTGTATTCAATTCATCAACATAGCACAAAAGAATCACACCCATTGTAAAGTGAGCGGTGCATTTTATGAGTTCATTTAATTATGTACAGCGAAGCTTGGCCAATGCCAGGCCATACGGACAGACATACACACAAAGCCAGCCAGCGGATAGCACCGCTCAAGAATTTGCTCAATAAAACACTATAATGTACAAAGGAGAAAAAACAGCAGCCTTTCTATGGGAATCTACATTTTCCTACCCTGGTTGATAAATAGTTTAATCGTTGTGGAGGTTGGGGGCATCTTGGGTTCTTGTGTGTGTGTTTCCAGCAGCATCGGATGGCATCAGTGTACTGTACCCTGTGTCCCAAAAACCTCAACCCAGGCTAGACTTGGCTCTGATCACAGCCCCTATCCATCGCTGCTTGGATGGGAGTGTTGTCTCTCAAGGGTGGCTTAGGTCATTTTTACAGCCGTAGCCCGCCTAGACAAAGATCTGCAGATCAATTCAAATTCATAGATTGTTTTACAAGTTGAACCACTTTCAAGTTGAACCACTTTCCCTGCATTTGCTGTCTTCAGTACAGATGTGCCATTTGAAAACCTCATGCAGAAGAGTTGAAACGGCACCTCTGTATATGCCCATATATTTGCATGCCCATTTATGGTTCTTGCCAATGCACAAACCGAGTTTGAAGTCAGTCGTATATATACCCAATATATGCACATGACCATATATGGGCATAGCAGTCGGTTTCGTGTTTAGTAATGGTTATGTAAATGTGTGGAAAATAACTCTACAGCCACATTGGTATCACATTGGTGATAAACACGCAACATATTTTAAATACAGTTGTGGTGGTAGCATTGCCAACATGCCCTCCAACGTTGGATCCAGCAGCCCAGCTGCTGAGCTCGCCGAGGTGCTGGAGAGCTCCGCTCAGCTCATTGACCGACACCTGCAAGACGACCGACGCTTTCCTGATCTGTCAGAGATGCTGTCGCTTCCCTCGACATGCGATACACCGTCGCTCTCTGGAGTGTCAGACATGGACTATCCCCTCCAGGGGCGGGGGTTGCTTAGCGTGCCGAACCTCCCAGAGCTCTGCCCGGTCCGCCGAGTACCCTTACCTCCTGAACTGGTGGAGCAGCTCAGCAACATGCAGTGTAACTGCATGATGGGAGCCTTTCCTGAGATAAGTCGAGCGTGGCTCACCGTAGACAATGAGATCTTCATGTGGAACTACGAAGATGGTGGCGATGTGGCGTATTTTGATGGTCTCACTGAAACCATCCTGTCGGTGGGTCTGGTGAAACCGAAGCCAGGGGTTTTCAGGCCTGGAGTCCACCATCTCTTGGTGCTAGCCACTCCGGTGGACGTGGTTATCCTTGGAGTCAGTTTCCCCGAAGGCCATACGGGGTCGAACGACAGCCCGTCTGGTAGGTTGCGACTGCTGCCGCACCCGCTCTACTCCATACCGACAGACAACACCAACATCCTGGCCGTCGCCTCCACGGACCACGGACGCATCTTCATGGCAGGCAAGGACGGTTGCCTGTACGAGATCGCATACCAGGCTAAGGCAGACTGGTTGGGCCGGCGATGCAATAAAATCAACCACTCCAAAAGCAGACTATCCATTCTCATTCCCCCCATGTTCCGGTTCTGGTTCTCCGAAGATGACCCTGTCATGCAGATAGCCATTGATGATTCCCGCAACACTCTCTTCACACGCTCAGAGAAAGGAGTCCTGCAGTTATATGACTTAGGTGCCGATGGCATGGACATGAGTCGTGTGGCACATATGTCACAGAAATGCATTGTGGATGCAGCTGGAAACGTCGCCAGGACAATTGATCGCTCCGTCTTCCAACCTATTGTCCACATCTCTGTGATCGACAGATCTGAGTCTTTAGACTGTCACCTGCTTGCTATTACTCACGCAGGCGTACGTCTCTACTTCAGCACCACACAATGTGCCTCGCCACAGCAGAAGCGTGTTGTTGTGAGACCCAGCCGTCTTGCCTTGGTGCATGTCCGCCTTCCACCGGGGTTTTCTGGATCTTCAACCCTGCAGAAACCTGCATTGGTCCACAAGGCTCTACATAGCAAAGGAGTTCTACTAATGGCTGCATCTGTGACAGAGGACAGCGACGTCCTGTGGTGCATCAACCGCGACTCTTTCGCCTTTAAGAAACCTCTGATGGAGACTCAGATGATGTCCAATGTAGACGGTCATTCCTGGGCACTCTGCGCTATTAACGAGGAGAGGCCCGCCAAGGTCTCTACTCCACTGAACAAAAACCTTGTCCCCATTACGGACTCGCCTGTGGTGGTTGAACAACACAATATCCCTCCGCAAAGATTTGTCCTTGTGTCTGATAAGGGTAGTCACATCTTCCAGAAGCTACGTCCAGTTGACCAGCTGCGCCGCCTCTTGGTTAGTTGCTCTGGAGGAGAAGGTGAAGAGATTGAACGATTCTTCAAGCTGCACGGGGAGGAGCAAGCATGTGCCACAGCTTTGATCCTGGCTTGTTCCAATGCTGCTTGTGACAGAGAGGTTTCAGTGTGGGCCACCGGGGCCTTTTTCAGATATGGAGGAGAACCACTGTCAGTTGGCCCTGGGGTGGTCTTCTCAGGAAAACACAAAGGCATCAGCGTCTACTTCACCCGTATTCTGGGGAGTATCTGGGATGGGAGCCTTGCTGTTGAGAAGACAGCTAGGGAAGGGAATCAGACTATGACTATTCTGGAGACCAGTGTTGGCCCTTGCCATCTGGAGGCAGTCCTTCTGAAGTTAAAGGGTCTGCAGGAATTCCTTGATAGCAATTTTCAGTTCAGCCCTTCATCTTTGGAAGCACACAGTTTCACCTCCCCTGCCAACCTGCAAAAGAGGCTGCTGGGTTTCTCTGATGGAGCCAGCTCACAGCGAGCACAGCAGAAGCTCCGGAGGGAATTTCACACAGAGGCACAGGACTATGAGAAAATGTCCCTGCAGGGTATCCAGCAGCTGGTTCATCGTTCTTGTCAGACACTGGGCATTTGGAAGCTTCTCTGTGACCATCAGTTCAGCCTCATTATCGCAGAGCTCCCCAAGGAGTTCCAGGAGCAGATGAAGGGAGTGAGTTTTAAGGACGTGGTGATTCGGGGTAAAGAGCTTACTGGAGCTCTCATCACAGCGCTTGCCTCAGTGGATGCAGTAAGCAATCACCTCGGGGACATCCGTCCATCACCATACAGCAGTGATGACAGTGTGTGCACTGAGGCTAACGAGTTGCTGCGGCGCTCTCGGCAGATCCAGGACAAGACAGAGAAAGAGAGAATTCTAAGAGAGTCACTACGACTGTATCAGAAAATCAGCCTCCACACAGACCTGCCCCTCGTCTGTTCTCAGTACAGGCAGGTCCGTTTCTACGAGGGAGTCCTGGAGTTGTGCCTCACGGCAGCGGAAAAGAGGGATCCCCAAGGTCTGGGACTCGACTTCTACAAGAACGGGGCGCCGGAGGAGGACAGAGATGGACATATGGCATGCCAGGAAAGATTGTCTTGTTATAAATGCATCACAGATACCATGCAGGATCTGGTGAACCAGAGCAAGGCTGCCCCTCGGTCTCCCAGTGTCCCCAAGCAGCCTGGACCACCGGTTCTGACATCTGACGTGTTGAGTAACGAGGATGCCACCACCCATTTTGAACAGATGCTAGGTCTGGCCCAGAGGTCTCAGGATGAGCTGTTTCTCATAGCCCTCTACGACTGGCTGATCCATAAGCTGCTTACCGATAAGCTGCTGGAAATAAATTCTCCATTCTTGGAGGAACACCTGCAGCGCATGATAAAGCAAGACCAGAGCAAGGTGCATAGCATGGACCTCTTGTGGCGTTATTACGAGAAGAGCCGCAGCTTTGGAAAGGCAGCCCATGTCCTGGAACGCCTTGCCGACATGTACAGCACTGAGATCCCCCTGCAGCAGCGTTTAGTGTACCTTTCTAGAGCCATCCTGTGCGCTAAGAACTCCTGCATCAGTGCCCTGGGGGCTGAAGGAGAGTTCCTTCATGAGCTTGAGGAAAAGATGGAGGTGGCGCGTATCCAAGTACAGATCCAGGACACTTTGACACATTCACAACATCCCTCAGCGGTGGATGCCATTTCACTGTTGGACTCGGAACTTCTGGATATTACTAAGCTCTACGGAGAGTTTGCTGACCATTTTAAGTTGTCAGAGTGCAAGCTGGCCATCATTCACTGTGCCGGACACTCGGAACCAGTTCTAGTGCACTCAATGTGGCAGGAGATCGTAGAGAAAGAGTTGGCCGACAGCGTAGCCATGAGTCCAGCAGACAGAATGAGGGCCCTCAATTTAAAACTGACGTCGCTAGGAAAGATCTACGCTGGAACCCCCCGTTACTTCCCTCTTGAATTCCTAGTGAAGCTACTGGAGCAGGAGGTGTGTAAGATGAAGTGGGACGTGGGTTTTGTCACACACACCATGCGGGAGATTGGAGTACCGTTGCCTCGCCTGGGGAAAGTCTATGACCAACTCTCCAAAACACGGGATCCCTGTTGGCGACGCCTCAAGAAGCCCCTCCACCTGATGGAGTGCATCCATGAGCTTCTCTCACGATATGTGGACGACCCCAGCACCGTGCCCACGCGTGACAGACGGCGATTCACTAACGTGTGTCTTGACAGCATCTGTGGTTACCTGGTGGAGCTGCAGAGTCTCAGCCCAAACTCTGCCTCGCGACGAAACATCGGCAACTTCAAATCCTTGCAGGCCAAGCTGGAGAAACTTCACTGAGGTTCTCTGTGCAACCTATGGATAGGCCATCAAGGACAAACGGTAGACCACTGGAGCTTACACACAGTTGGCATATGTTAAACAGAACATTAACTAGAACTGCACTCTGTCGAGGTGCAAACTTGCACCTTGTGCACAAGTAGGCCATGTTGTGCGTCAGCAGAGCGCGCCTCAATGGCATCACCACTGGCGATGCCAGTGACATCAACACTGGCATCACCAGGAATGCTGGTCCCTCATTGGCTGTTAATGATTTGCCAGAAATGCTGGTGCCTGATTGCGCAAGTAATAACAACTAGACTGCACTCTGTTGAGGTGCCAACCTGTAAAAAAAAGAAATATATATATATATATATATATATATATATATATATATATATATATATATATATATATATATATATACACTGTATATAATAATAATAATCACACCCAGTGAAGTGAGCTGTGTTATTTATGAGTTCATTTCATTAAGCGTCCCACAAAGCTTGGCCAGTGTGGCATGGGGCGGGACATACATACTGACACGGTGATATGTCACATGCCTATGGGGCACGGCGTATCAGGGTTTTATATTACAATCAGTAATATAAATAGTAAGACAGAATTCATTTCCCATAGGAATTCACTGGGAAACTCAAATCTCAAAAAGTATAAGAAATGTTAACGAGAAAAATACAAGTGCGCATAACTGTGTAAAGCTGAACAAGTTTAGCTAAAAAAAATGTGGAATTAGTATAGGGTGCCAAAGAAAATTATGTCTGAGGACAACTATAGTTTGCTTGCTAAAGCAAGCCTATACAAACTAGAAAGTTGCAATTCTGGGAAATTGCCGGTGAGGTTGCGGTTTTTGCTTTTTCACATTCAACTCAATATAAAAATTAATTCATGAATAAATTATGTCAACAACAACACATCTCAAAAATGCAAGCACACGGTTCCCGATGAATCTGGTCGACTTGATATAACTCAAGTGTGTGCCGCCAAAACTATGCGAGGAGTAGTCTGGAAAACATTTAGGGTTACTCTATAAACTATAAACTGTGAATGAAATTAACTAATACATTAATGGCCATATATGGAGATCACAGTGTCAGTCCTTGCCCCTTTTATGCCCATATATGGAGATCCCTGATGTCATCAATATTAAGCCCATATCTTGGACTGTGTCAGTCTCATTGGTCTACTCTATGATGTCAGACATCTATGAAGTCAGTCATCTCCATATTTGGGAAAAGCTTATTTTCAATTAAAGTCAATGGAGAAAATGTATTCACAAATACATTTATATAAATTAAACTTTATAACGTAGCTCTTATAGGCAAAGATCTTTAGTTGTAGAAAACAATACAAACTTCCTTTACAACAAACATCTTGTAGTACTTATACGCAACTAACCAACAACACTCACAGATAATAATGCCATAACTTACAAAACAAAAGAAAATAGCAGAACTGTCACCACAACCATCACCATCACTCGGCGTGTCACTCCAGCCTGCGTAAGTGTCCACTCCGTTTGATCAATAGTTTTCAAGGCGAAACTCTCACAACTCCTGCCATGACGCCATGTGTGTAGCATGTTCAATCTGGAATGTTGTTGTGCATTTTCATTTGGTCCTTCACTGATTAATTTATATGTATATATATATATATATATATATATATATATATATATATATATATATTTTTTTTTTCTTTTTTTGGGAGACAACAGCTTGCAGCAGGGGCAGTACAGATTGTTCTTCTTGGAATACATGAACCAGCTTCTCTTGCTTTTTCCTTTTTTCTTGTAAAAGTCATGGTGGTAACTTCTATACATATCCTCTCTTTTCAAAGCATTCTGACACATGGGGTCGAACACGTCCAGTGATAATAGCAGATCTTACAAGCTCCCATTGTGAACGTGTTGTGAGCTTCCCTCACACATTACTGACGGTGCTGTTATTTTTGTATGTGCTGCATCTGCGGTACTTTTAATATACTATATATAATACTTTTTTAATTGCAACCGTAGGTATCAGTTTACTGTCAGAACCGGCACAGCTTGTTTGTATGTATACGTGTAACGCCTGACACTGTGGTTCCCCTGACATATCACTGTGACATCACAGGTGACATCACAGTGATGTCAGATACTCAGAGCAGGGATAACGCCTGACACTGTGGTTCCCCTGACACATCACTGTGACATGACAGGTGACATCACAGTGATGTCAGATACTCAGAGCAGGGATCTCCATATGGGCTTAAACAGGTGACATCACATTGGTGTGGCTGGTTCAGACAAGGATCTCCATGTATGGGCATAAAAGGGATTGTATGTTGTGATTTCATGGGAACCACTCTATGCCCATATATGGAGATCCCTGATGTCATCAATATAAAGCCCATATCTAACAGGACTTCATATCCATATATGGGGAACTGGTCTGATATACATCACTGGCCAGACAGCCAAGACATGGCACGCCATCGCATTCATTCTTTTCTCTCCTCTATTCACCAGAACAGTGGTTCTCCAACTTTTTTATGTCAAGGAACCCCAAATTGATATGCATTTGGCTAGCTCGCTGATTATGATATATTTTCTCCCACATGTCTTTCGGTTAGCATTGTTCTGCTGTTCTTTCCTGGACAGTCAGATGCAACGCTGGTTTGTTTGGATGGATGTTGACAGGACCGCGGAGATCAAAGCAGAGCGGCCTGTAGCCACGCGACAGCACAGCTGCTGCTCAAAACCAAAAACCCATGGAGGACTTTTATTTTTCACATTCTCAAAACAATGCGTGACAAACACACGTATAGTATCCTCTACATCAGGGGTCTTCAATGGTTGGGTCCGGGACCCCTATAGGGGGTCCTCAGAGTTTCTACAGGGGGACCGCCTAATCTTTGTGTGATAGGATTTTCTTTTTAAGTTATCCAAATGAACCCTAGCATCCCTATTCAGAGCTAGGGGATCATTAGCCGAAATTAGACAATTGTATTTTTATTTTTTATTTTTTTTTATCCCACGATTTTTGTAACCCATTTTTTCACCCGGTGCCAATTGCCTAAGCTGTGATCCTGGGCTCTACTCTCCCTCTGCCAACCTGGGGAGGGCCCCGAACTGAGCTCATGCTTCCTTCAATGCATGAGGAGTGAGCAGGCCGCTTCTTATCACCTGACAGGGGAAGCTTCCCCGGTTGGACGTAGCGCGTGGAAGGAACACGTTATTTCAACCAGTTCCATTCCCCTCCATCAGGCGCCCCGGCTGGCCAGAGGGAGGCTTTATAGAGACCAGGATTACTGCATGTTTTTGTGAGGGTATCTACCCTAGGAGACACGGGGAGAACATGCAAACTCCACACAGAAAGGCCCTTTTGCCAACCCCACCTAGGGTGTGGGCACTGATGACGCGGAGGAGGGAACACGCCCCCAGCACCCACAGTGTCCCCCGGCGGGAATCGAACCCAGGACCTTCTAGCTGTGAGGCGACAGCACTACTGACTGCGCCACCGTGCCCCCTTTTTAGACAATTAGACAATTGTATTGATCAGTTATTTGACTGACTGCAATGGGGAGTTCCTTTCACAGGGGCAGCAGTGGATCAGGAGGTAGAGCACCGGCTTAGGAACCGGAAGGTTCCCGGTTCGATCCTGGGCTCCCCCAGAGTTAGTGTCGAATAGTCCTTGAGCAAGATTCTGAACCCCTAATTGATCCCGATGTTGGTGACTTGCATGGTTTCCTCCATCGTCGGTGTGTGAATGTGTGTGTGAATGGGTGAATGTAATGCACAATCATTGTAATTGTGATTCTCCATGACCTCATGAATTTGCCGTGCGGCAAGTGCGGCAAGTGGCTGCGGCAGTGCGTTTTTTCTCGATCGAACCCAGTTCGATTTGTGCGTCTTTTGGCATGCGGTAAAAACTCATTGACTCCTTTTATGACTCCTATTCTGATCCGCAGTGCATAGCATTGCGCACAGCATTGCATACCAAATCCAATGTGTTTTAATCGCAAAGAAAAAACGCAACAAGCCTGTGTGCAAAGCCCTTTTGTCTACCATTTACAGTTTGGGAGTGGGAAGGGGAGAAGAGTCCGGGACAACGCATATGAGCGTACAGTATGTCCCGGATGTTGGCCAGTCATCCCCTTCTCCCAGTAGCCTCAGTCCTGGGCCTTGTGGTGACTCTGTGGTCCCCGTGCAGAAGGATCAATGCTTCAGGCATTAGAGTGATGGTGTAGCTGCATGTGGCTGGCTGGCTGGCTGGCTGCTGCTGGGGCCACGGCCAGTTTATGGTGTGAACAGGGATCAATCAGACCTCCATGATATCTTATTACTAACCTTAATTCACCCAGAGCGCTATGGATCCATGCACATTAGCCCTGCCTGGCCCCGCCTTGATTTAGAGCACGACTAACTGGAATGAGCGCTGCTGGAGGAGCTCTTGGTGTGTGTGTGTGTGTGTGTGTGTGTGTGTGTGTGTGTGTGTGTGTGTGTGTGTGTGTGTGTGTGTGTGTGTGCGTGCGTGCGTGCGTGCGTGCGTGCGTGCGTGCGTGCGTGCGTGCGTGCGTGCGTGCGTGTGCATATGTGCACGTTTCTTATGCTGCATACAAAATTGCTTCTTAGGCGGGACCCCATCACAATAAGCTAATATACTGTAGCGTCACAATCATTTTAACCACGTTAACTGTGTATATTGTATACTTGGATATTCAAAAATGGCAGATATACAAGCTTCGTGCCACGCTATGAACTTATAGATCTGCGAACACAAATCTTTGCTTCTGGAGGTCCCCGACACAAAACATTTTCACATGTAAGAATCAGAGGGCTTCCCCGTGCAGAACAGAATGAAAAGCACCCGATTTTCTCTGACCATTTTCTGAGCCTCTTTAGGGCACATTTCAACAAGGCACTTCAATGTGTTTTACACAGGACATCTAGCAAAGGGAAACACAATTATATACAATGAAATTAGGATGCATAAAACAAGAGGAGAAAGAAGGGGGGGGGGGGGGGGGGGAGAGTAACTCAATCAAAGGCAGCGGAACGCAGAAAGGTCTTTAGTCGTGTTTTAAAAGAACTAAGAGTGGCAGCAGACCTATTACAGTTCACTGGGAGTTTGCTCCAGATATAAAACGAATGCTTCCCCACGTTTATTTTTGGTAGGGCATCACTTTATGGAAAGCAAGTTGAAACATGGATAAACACGCTTTCCATCGTGAGATGGAGGTTGCGTGGTAGTGCTCAGTGGTGTAAATTACATACTTACAGTAAGTGCTGTGCTTAAGTACAATGTTGAGGTATTTTTACTTTACTTGAGAATTTCCAATGTCCAATACTTTCACTTATTACATCTCGGATACAAATATTGTACTTTTACTCCACTACAATTATTTGAGAACTTTGTAGATTTCTATTATCGTTACACAACATACATTAACCACTACAGCCCTATATACATTTTGGCCATTTGAAAAATAGTCTATCTACAGGCTCACAATGTGTCACGATGGGACGCATTGTGAGCTTGTAAATCTGCTATTTTCAAATGATTTGCATAGGCCTACATTTGAAAACTTGAAATGGGACATTCTGTATAATCCGTACTTTTGGTACTTTAAGTACATTTTGATGCCAATACTTTTGTATTTCTACATTGCAGTATTGATACTTTTACCCAAGTAAAACATTTGAGTACTTGTTCCACCACTGATAAAAAACGAAAGCTTCCCCACGTTTATTTTTGGAAGGGCATCAATTTAATGGAAAGCAAGTTGAAACATGGAGACGCAAGGTTTCTCCATGGTGAGATGGAGGTCGCATGGTAGCGCTAAAGCTGGTCGTCAGGCACGCGCACCGAGGCCTGTGTTGCAGGGTGGGTGGGTGTGGAGGGGTGGTTGGGATCCCCCTGGGAATATCTGCTGCTGTACACTGTTCCTGAGGAGAAGAGAGGGAGTCGCCAGTGAGAGGTCGCCCTCCCCAAAAACATGTTTTATTCATCCAGCCTGGCTGGCTGTAGAGATGGGATTTATGGCTCTTTGAAGTGAGCTGGATCTCTGGAATCCGTTCCTTTCAAAGAGCTGTTCAAAGTAAAGTGTTTGAGTTCTTTTCCCATTCCCACCACCACTGTTCATTAAAAAAGAACTAACGGCTCCCTACTGCGAACTGGATCACATCGTTCATTACAAAGAGCCGTTCAAAAGACTCGACTCGTTCGCAAACGTCCCTCCTCTAGCTGGCTGGCTGGCTGTCACCCAGGGTGGCTTGTCTTGGTTTATTTTTTCTTCATTTTTTTTTCCTCTCTTGTTTTTTGTTTAATGTCTCTTCTAAAGCCCGGCGAGCACGCGCACGCGCATGTGTGTGTGTGTGTGTGTGTGTGTGTGCGCACGTGTGTTTGCATGATATAGTACATGCATTTGGTTGATGTCTGTCTGTCTATAACCTCTTATCCGGAATCGGGTCGCGGGGGTAACAGTTCTAACTGGGACTTCCAGATTTCCTTATCCCGAGCAACTTCCTCCACTCCCTCAGGGAGTATACGGAGGCGTTCCCAAGCCAGTTTGGAGATGTAATCCTTCCATCTGGTCTTTGGTCTGCCGAAGGGGTCTCCTCCCAGTGGGACGTGCATCGAGGACCTTCCTAGGAGGCGCTCATTGGGCATCCATACTAGATGCCCGAACCACCTAAGCTGACTCCTTTCCAAGTGCCTGCCTCATTCTAAATGTTTGCGTGTCTGTCTGTCTTTCCATCTCTATTTCCGTCTGTCTGCCTGCTGTCTGTCTGTCTGTCTGTCTGTCTGTCTGTCTGTCTGTCTGTCTGTCTGTCTGTCTGTCTGTCTACACGTGCATGCACGCTTGTCACTGTCAGGCAGAAAACTTGTATCTCCAAGTTTCACATTTGTACTTTTTTTTTTTTCTCGTAAATGAAAAGCCCTTCTTCATACAAAAGTGTCGCACAAAAGTAGTGAAAATAGCAAATCTACAAGCACACTATTTTAAAAATAATTTTAAAAAGGAGGGTTTCTACCCGACAATAACAATATACTCTATGTCTGTATTTTGTCCGTGGATTGCTTGCTTGCTTGCGTATGTCTGTATTTGTCTCTGGATTGATGCATGATGTGTGCATGCGCGTGTGAGCGCACGTTTGTTTGTGTGTGTGTGTGTGTGTGTGTGTGTGTGTGTGTGTGTGTGTGTGTGTGTGTGTGTGTGTGTGTGTGTGTGTGTGTGTATGTGTGTGTGTGTGTGTGTGTGTGTGTGTGTGTGTGTGCACTGTGCACGTATGTGTGTGTGTGTGTGTGTGTGTGTGTGTGTGTGTGTGTGTGTATGTGTGTGTGTGTGTGTGTGTGTGTGTGTGTGTGTGTGTGTGTGTGTGTATGTGTGTGTGTGTGTGTGTGTGTGTGTGTGTGTGTGTGTGTGTGTGTGTGTGTGTATGTGTGTGTGTGTGTGTGTGTGTGTGTGTGTGTGTGTGTGTGTGTGTATGTGTGTGTGTGTGTGTGTGTGTGTGTGTGTGTGTGTGTGTGCACTGTGCACGTATGTGTGTGTGCGTGGGTGTTTGGTCCCCAGGGAGATCAAAAAGCCCCCCAAGACCATGTGTTGTACAGCAGTGTCTCCGCCACCACAGAGCAGCCTCGTTGTTTTGAAGACCACCACTGCTTTGATAGCTATTACAGCGGGACGGGACACCACCGCCATGCGGACGGGATCCCCCCCCCCCAAAGAGCCCAGCGACCGTCTGAATAAATTATGTTGTTTGGGGACCATCAAACCATCAAACCATTTTGTTTAAAGAGCGTATATACTGTAAACCAGGACTGGTTTCTGAATATATCAATTACCAGTATTATCGTCTCTGTCGGGCAGAAACCTTGTATGTCCAAAACGGTAACTTTTCAGCGTTCAAATTTAAAAGAAATCACACCCAATGTGAAGTGAGCGGTGGTCGTGCTTGCATAACATCTTCAGACTAGGATTTAAGTCTAGGATGTACAGGCTATGCTACACACACCCGTTTTGCTATGGCAAAACGATGAGGAAAAAGGCTACAGACATACGACATATGACATCACTAGACAAACATGATGCTACGCACACACATTTTACTATGGCAAAACGCTGAGGAAAAAGGCTACGGACACACGCACAGCCACGTATAGGAGCGGTTTGCACCGCTCAAGAACTGCAAAAGTAGCCGGTCCTTTTGAGCTGGCGGATCTGCTACTTTTGATGCTTTTGTGTGACACTGTAGTATGATCAAGTATAGGGTGTTAATTTATGAAATAACACGAGAATTTGGAATATGGATTTAAAGAGGTTTCTGCCCGACAACAACAATCTACTTGTTGTTGAAGGGGGGGGCCACTAATGATAGGGTAGGAGACAACAATTCTCCCTTTCCCAACTTTCCACTCGCCTGCCATGGTCACACAAACAAGAAAAAGCTGGAGAAAATATTTACAGCCTCGAATGTATTCATAATCTTATACTGTCACACATCGCCAATTCTAGGACCGTAAAAGTAGGGTAAAGTATGATTTTCGTTGGTTAAAATAAATGTTAAAGGAGACCGCAGAGTTTAGTAATGTTATAAATAAATTGTCTGCATCCACTTTGTTTGCCATTGTTTATGCGCTAACAGATTGACTTTGAGACCTGTTTCACCTTGCATTGTAAGTGTGTGGTATTTTTGGAGTATACATATTCAACGAAGCGACTATTGAATATATTTCACAATTATTTTGTGAAATAACAAACAGTACTCAACCCAAATCTCTATCAAAGTGGCATTTTATGCCCTACCGTCATAGCAGATCTAGGCTGTTTTTAGCCCTTTTCTCCACAAATTACTTGTTATGCCAATTGATTCCTCCACGCACACACACATTGCTGTTGTTGTCACTACTGGTAAATGGTGCATTTATATGGCGCCTTTATCCAAGGCGCTTTACATAGATTGTTCATTACATTCACCCATTCACACACACATTCATACACCGATGGCTGAGGAAACCATGCAAGGCACCAACCTAGGGGTTCAGAGTCTTGCTCAAGGACTCTTTGACATTAAATCTGGGGGATCGAACTGGGAAGCCTTTGGGAACCCTCCGTGTTCTAATGATGGTTTATCTACCCCTGAGCCACTGCATCCTTCTGACTCACCTACCAGGGAGGAGCCTCCACCGGGAGGACGTATTGAGACTTCGTCCTACTCCTCTTGCCCAACACTCCCTGCCTGACAGGTGCCGCCCCCAGCCCATTGGAGTATACGCTGTGACCAATATCTCCCTCCCCATCCGGCTTCCCTCTGCTGAACATGGGTGTTTGTGTAGACCATGGCTACTCAACTTAGGATGGCTCAGGTGCCATTAACTACATAAAGGCCAAGGCCCGCAAGCTAAAAATGACGGTCCTGTTTTGGACGTTTAGACAGTGGTTCTCAAAGTGGATTCCAGGTACTCTGTGTGTTCCTTTAGGAGGGTCTAAATTGACCCACATAAGACTGTAACTCTGACAGTGTACAAATGAAACCGAATGGACCCTATCGGGTCCATTTGGATCCATGTGTACACTGTCAGAGTTAAGGGGAGACCTTGGAATGTGAAAGTTTGAGAAACACTGGTTTAGACAATGATTTTGTAACACAGTACACATGATGGAAACACAAGGAAACACACAGAAAACAAACACATTTTCATCTAGGCCAAACCTCTTTGAACAAAAAGACTGTCATGGAATGATTATTGATGAAATAATTAAGTTTGGGATCAAACCAAATTGCAAATAAATATTGTCGAGTGGTTTTGGAGAGAAACTGAAATCAGAAATGATTTGTCCACACTTAACTTGGGGGCCAAACTCGTTCAGTGACGAGATACGGCCACTGGAGGTCGCTGTGCCAAAACTAAGTTGTCCCGTCCCTCAACGAGACAAAGGGTTAACTTGGTTACGTGCAGCTGTATCCGTCCTGTGTACCCTGTGAAAGACCCTGGTCCATACGTCATACCGTGGCTCGCACAGAAACAAAATGGAGGATCTAGGCTGCATACACTTCCATTCTAGGCTGAAACATAAAAACAGCTTTATCTATGAATAAGGTGCAAAGAACGCCAGGGAAGCAGAGATCTGCCTGTTTTCACGGCGACACTTTACCGCAATGGTCGGCCCCGGTTTGGATTTTAGTTTCGCGAACGTTTGTAAACAAATGGATTATCTTCCTCAATCGTCAGTGGACACTCACATGCACACGCATGAAGCTTCCGAGGCTCTTCAAAATTAAAGCGTAAGTGAACGGCGGCACCAGCAACAGCTAGAAATGTTAGAAACCTTGGCTTCCCATGTGTTAAAGTAGAACAATATATTTTTATTGGTATGACCATGACGGGCCGCAAGACATGCCACAGGGGCCGAATGCAGCCCACAGGCCGCAGGTTGAATCGTGCTGGTGTAGACGCTCGACAATCCCGGATGCACCGCGGTGTTTTCGAATCCGCAACCGCCACGGTGGTGGGCAGGCACTGCAACTAACCCGATTATTTTTCTTTTTTTAGCTTATTTTAACTTTACCCCAAAACAGTGGACGCCAGGGTGAAAGTTAAATGACCCAGGACTGTGAAGTGGTCAACAATCCAATGAAAGCACCGTGGTCAAAAAGCCAGTGACGAGTTAACCATGGCACCGCCATAATGTTTTGACCCCAGGATGGGACCTGCCGAGTACAGTAAATACAACACCGCAATGCAAGATGCAAAGCCTTAAAAGTACACAAAGGCAAACGCCAAGCATACACAACAACGCAGCCTTGTTTGGGTTATTGGAAGCCGTGTTCCCGCTAATTCAGCCTTACCTCACTGTAGCCCACCAGCACACAAACAACGTAAAACCAACTTGACACTGTAATCATATTAAGGGGGGGTTTAAGTGGATATCGGGTGGTGAGTGACTGATCTCAATGTTTCATGGTCGCAACGGAGGTTTTAGTTTCATGAGTCAAAGATAAATACTCTGCTCTTTCACTAAGAAAACTTTGGAGTAATCAGAGCAAACATGTCGAATGCCATAAAAAAAACTAAAATACAAAAGAAAAATGATATAATATGACACCTTTATATGAGTGAGTTAATACTAGAGTCTTGAGTCTACAGCAGGGGTCTTCAACAGGGGGTTCGGGACCCCTAGAGAGTCCTAAGGGGGGGTCGCCAAATCCTTGTGTGATAGGATAATTATTTTCAATTAAAAACTTCGAACCCTCGCATCCCTATTGGCGTTTTCAGCAAATAAGTTTGGTGTAGAGGTCAAAAAGAGCAGACCAAGTACAGAGTGAAAGGTCAAGTTTACTACGTATCGATGATTGAAGTGGCTAAATGTCTGAAAAAACATTAACACAAATCCAACATAGACTGATGACAGTGCTGTCAAACAAGTCGATGAGAATCTGTTTTATACAATATGTAGGGGGGGTCCCTGCTTCATCTCTCTCTCAGTTAAGGGATCCTTGGCCTGAAAACGTTGAAGACCCCTGGTCTACAGTATATGTGTGTGTGTTTTGTGGGTATATTCTACATATATTTGTAGATTTTTTATCGTGTGGCTCTACAAGAGGCTAGCCGACTATGATGGGGCCTGTCCTGTCCCCTATCCTCTGTGTGTGTGTGTGTGTGTGTTTGTGTGTGTGTGTGTGTGTGTGTGCGTGCGTGCGTGCGTGCGTGCGTGCGTGCGTGCGTGCGTGCGTGCGTGCGTGCGTGCGTGTGTGCGTACGTGTGTTAACCACGTGCGTGTATGTAAATAATCTTGCAAACCTAAATAAAGTATTACCAAAAGACAAAAAATATGTAAATAATAATAATAATGACAATTGTCTGAGGCAGGTAAAAAAACAGCATATTCCGTAACAGATATACAAACCTGAGGTTAAAATTGCAGGTTAAGTAAGGGAACACCGATATTACACTTTCAGAGTCCAATGTGTTTTAGTAAACAGGCATGTGTCTTACGTGTATGTACGCACACATACATGACACGCATGTGTTGCATGCACGTAGACATGTTTTTAGGGAAGTGAATCTGCCCATCGTTGCAGATTTGGCTGAACCCAAATACCACCCAGCCAACCAACAGCAACACCCCCCCATTGCTCCACTGTGTTTACGACAAGCTGCTGAGTATGTCAGTATGGACATACAAACCTTCTAACCTCCTAGCAAACACGTACGCATGGGTGTCACACCAGATTCTGGGCCCTGGGTACAAGGATTCACTGCGGGCCCCCCATGAATGTTCTTCATAGGGGGAGGGGGTTTAACCCATTTAGACTGGGAACTCATTATTTCATGCTTTAACTATTGAAAAATAGCAGATATGCGATCTTATAGATCTGCTATTTTTGAAATATTTCAAATCCTTCTAAGGTTTTTTGAAAAACCTATGTTACTATGTCAGTGGTGCTCAAACTTTTTTATGTGAAGGACCCCCAACATTATATGTAGGCCTATTTGGCCACGGACCCCCATCTCAAAATATGTAGTTCCAGGGACCCCCCAGAAGCAAAATTTGAGTTACAAACGTTCTCTTAAAAATACATATTCAAAGATTTGCACACAGTTTCACAACTTTTCATAAATAGCAGATCTACAAGCTCGCAGCACTGTGAGCTTGTATATCTGCTATTTTTCAACAGCTAAAGTATAAAATAATGAAGGTCCCTCCACCTTGGGCCCTAGTAACTCAGTCCCACTCCCCCCACCCCTCCCTCCCCCCCTTGTGACGCCCCTGCACGTCACGTACGCATGCAATTTGCAGACACGCAGGACTGGCGGCAAACCACATGCACTTGTATATTTATGCACACACACAAACACACATGCGCGCTCGCAAGTGCATGCATGTCGCACACACACACGCACACAAACCACATCAGGACTTGTGCAATCGACGGCACCTGACACTGACAGGCAGTCAAGCAGAGTTTCAGAATTCAAATGATTTGTTTGGGAGGCTTTTGAACTCAAGTCCAAAATACAAGCTCAGGTAAACCACTTAAAGGAATACTTTAACCCTCACAAAATAAATGACTTTCTTTGTCTATCAACTATTCATCCTATGAAGCCTTGCATTCTTTTGTTTGTTGTTGTCATATTTCTGAGCGCGGTTTCCAAAAAAAAGGGAACGAAATTGAACTCCCTGCTTTCGATTACACTGCAAGAGATGTTTTTGAGTTTGTTGATTGATTTTTTTAATATGGGTTTTGCTGTTTGTTAATCATGGACCCATTATTTTCTCTTCATTTTTGTGGATTCTTCATTCAGGAATGCGGAGGAAAAAAAAGAAGAAAAAAAAACATTCTCCATCAGGCACATGCAGTCGTGCATACAGACATCAAAGGGGGCTTGAGCCCCTGCACTTTTACCCGTCTGTAAAAAGTGCCCTCTCCAGAACCATGAATGCACTTTTTACTATGGTGAAAGAATTGCAAATGCTCTCTTTCCATGCCATACCTGAAGGCAGCATTCAAGAGAATTGCCTTGTCCAGATGAATGCAGCATCCTATGTTGAAATAATTGTCCTCACTGTGTAGAAATCCATGCTGTACACCCATATCTCCAGTATTGCCTTTTTTATGCTTAGTTTAGTGTGGTATCAAGTCTTGAAAATAGCCGACCTCCAAGCTCACAACGCGTCGCTGGGGACCACCTGGAACCCCGTAAGGACCACTGGTGGTCCCCGGACCACTGGTTGTAAACCACCACGCTAGTCTATACAATGAGCACTATCAGAACATAGCTATTTAACACCTATTAAACTAAAGACTCACTTATACCCTATACCTTTTAATTGCAGGCGTGTTTGTCAGACAGAGCGGTATTAGACTTTGTTGTGCACACAGGCAGTAGTACACCACCACCTCCACAGTACAGGACCTGCTCACACAGGCACATGGTTGTGTGTCTATTGTCTTTGTGTAATAAGAGAGAGGGCAATCGATAGTGTCACAATGGAAAATTACACACCAGAAAGACAGCAAACTGGAACTGACAGACAGGTGGGTGGGGGTGGGTGGCGGTGGGGGGAGTATATATAACGCTTTTAAAGTTAATTTGCTACTCGCTGGCTGCTGCTTCTCACTCATATACTCTCTTCTTCAGATGACTCCCTCTCTCCGTCTCTCTCTTCATCTCACCGCCACGTTCGCCGTTTTTTTAATCTCGCTGCGTCGCTCACAAACACGCACACATGCACGCACGCACACACAGGTATGCAAGATGCACGTGCATGCACACATGTGCATGCAAACACATGCACACACACACACACACACATGCCATGTACTGCACAAGCCTGCACACACGCATGTGCATGGCATGATGGCATGCACAAACGTGCATGCACACCAGCCACGTGCACACATAGACATCAAAGGGGGCTTGAGCACTTGCCCTTTTACCCGTCTGTAAAAAGTGCCCTCTCCAGACCATGAATGTGGTTTTTACTATGGTGAAAGAAATGCAAATGTACCCCTTTCCATGACATACCTGAAGGCAGCATTCAAGAGAATTGCCTTGTCCAAACTCTCCTGAACTTGAATGCAGCATACTATGCTGAAAGAATTGCCCATGCTGTATGCCACTTGATTATACTTAGTTCAGTGTGGTATTAAGCACTGAAAATAGCCGACCTCCAAGCTCACAACGCATCGCGCTGCGACACGTTGTGAGCTTGGAGGTCTGCTATTTTTGATATTTTCACCAAAAAAACATGAAAAAATGTCAGCCCCTGCCTCTCGAACATTCTCTGAACGTCAATGCTGCACGCATGCACGTGCATGTGCATGGCATGCTGGCATGCGTGCACAAACTTGCGCGCGCGCATGCACACCGTCCCCCGGTAGAGGTCATTTTAAAAGACAAAGAGCCGGTGGGTCCAATCACGGTGAAGTTGTACAGCCCTAGTTGGGGCTGGCTGATTGAGAGTGACACTGACACGATTATACCACGGACAAACTGGATTAGGAACGACGTGGCAGCCATGCAGCACTCCCTGCACCCTCCAACCCCCCCTCAACAAACCGTCTACCCTCTGTTACTGTCTCTCTCTGCTGCTCCCCCCCCCCCCCCCCCCCCCCCTCTGCTCCTCCAGTGTTTACATACGCTGTAGTACAGGGATTCTCCCCCGTTTAAATGCATGGTTCTCAAACTTTTTCACGTCAAGGATCGTCCACCGGTCAAGCCTTGCCGAGCCGAGCCATGAGGCCCATATACCGTATGCATTTCTGGTCCACGTTACACTGATAAGAACCTAGATGCGCGCGCAGGTCGGCACCAAATGAACCTCGCTGCCCATATAGGATACAATGGATGGCGGTCATGTTTAAAAAAAGCATTCCATCAAACTTTCAGATGCTGTTTTTCTCCCAGTGTGGAGGAAGAATGTTTAGGATTTTTACTGTGATTTCTCACTATTTTTTAATTTTTTTATATATCATTTTTATCCCACGATTTTGTAACCAATTTTTCACCCAGTGCCAATTATCTAATGTAATCCTGGGCGCTACACTTCCTCTGCCAACCTGGGGAGACAACGGACTGCTTCATGCTTCCTTCTATGCATGACAAAGCCGCTTCTTCACCTGACAGGGGGGAGTTTCCCCAGCTGGACGTAGCGCATGGAAGGAACACGTTATTCCAACCAGTTCCTTTCCCCATCCATCAGGCGCCCCGGCTGACCAGGGGGAGGCATTACAGGGACCAACTGCATGTTTTTGTGAGGGTACATTTTTACCCTAGGTGACAAGGGAAGAACATGCAAACTCCATACAGAAAGGCCCTTTTGCCAACCCCACTTAGGGTGACGGTTATTTTAACTCTTAAGAGTCTGGAACCAAATGGACCCATATTGTAGAAACATTACAGTACATCTTTTTACTCTCCAGACAAAATCCATTGTCATCCAGAACCGTGTTTACAGTCACTCATCTCACCATCTTGTAATGTGGACACAGTTATAATTTTTTTCTGCATGTGTATGTATGTGTGTATTCCCTGTATTCGTCATGTTTATCCCAATGTAGTTGTCTTGCCAATTTCCCTCCATGTGTCAATGCCAACCCCTAATGCCTCATTTTACACCCCGGTCGTCCTCATTGCGCTGTGAGCTTACAAATGGGCTGTTTCCAGCAAGTATACATCAGGCTATGATGTTTTGTCTTGGGGGAGGGTGTGTAGACCAGTGGTTCCCAAACCTTTTAGCTCGAGACCCCAAAAAGAGAAGTTTGACGTCTCCCTGTCGCTTCGCGCAGCGTTTCGAGATTGTAGATCTGCTACTTTCGGTGCCTTTGTGTGACGCGTTGTAGTCGAGTCCACCTAAAGCGAGTCCGAGTCAAGACCGAGTGCGGGAGGGGGTCGAGTCCGAGCTGAGATCGAGACCAATGGGGGTCAAGGACAAGGCCAGATAAAATAAATAAAATAAAATAGAAAAACTATGGGTTTTCTTACTAAACCATTTACACACCATCTAGTAATTCATCAATGAAAGGCACCAGATAGTTCTCTTATATGTTAATGTGAATGGGCTCCTCGTAATTTGGGAAAATAAATAGCTGCTCTACAAGCTCTCAACGCCTCGTAGCACGAGGCGTTGAGAGCTTGTAGATCTGTCATTTTTGGCTAAAGTTCTCCTCAAGTCAAGAGTTTACTGTAGGGATGCAAGGGTTCAAGTTGTTCATTTAAAAGAATTATCCTATCACACAAGTATTTGGCGGCCCCCCCTGTAGTAACTCTGAGGACCCCCTAGCGGTCCCAGACCCCCTGTTGAAGACCCCTGGTCTATATATCATTCCCTGTAATTCTGACTGTCTGTCGTCATTTGTTGGTATGTGTGCGTATGTACGTGCGTGTGCGCACGTGCATGCTGGCTTCGGAGAAGGAGGGAGTGTGAATTCTGTTATGAGTGATGAGAGAGGATTGCTGGCTTCTGATCTAATAAGTCTTCATCTCATTTCTGCACTCCTCCGCGCTCACCTCCCCTCTCAAACCGTGTTAGTATCGGTGGCCAGATTAGCTTAATGAAGTCCCAGCCAAGTCACTTCCCCTTTAGGATTCCTCTATCTCTCCTCTCCACTCCACTCCACGTACCCTCCTCCACCACGCTTGGTGGCTCGTCTACCCCACGTTGCATGCTTCAGACTGGGGGTGTGGGGCGGGATGGGACGGTACGGCAGTGGTTCTCAAACTTTTCAGGCTGCGACCATCCCCAAAATGATCATATTTGAACTGGGGAGACATCCCCCCCCACCCCCACCCTGACACTGACAAACACTTAGAATCCACTGTTAATATTTGACAATTTGGCCTTTGTGTGTATTGACCTTCGTTATAGTATGGTTTGTTGATTACTTTTGATGCTTTCATGGTCTCGTTATTATTTAAATTCTAATTGTGCAGGTATTAAAAGAAACATCAAAGTCCTATGCACAGCTGGTCAGCTCAGAGACGGGTGTGCATGGGACAAGGCAGGGATCAGACGTATAGGATACAATAAAATGTCGCGCACACCGTCTACACTTGTACAACATGAAGGACAATTTTATACAGTATAAGCAGCGTTTCGGCACAATAGACTTTCTTTGGGTATCAAAAGTCCTCAAATAGTCACTTTATAAACGTGCAGATACCCTGTAAAACACTTATGCTGTATGTTGGTGTGTTTACTTTGGAGTGAGAGAACAATGTTGCACATTAGGCAATCATCATCTGGGGAACCCTCCCAAAATCACCCTCTCCAGTTTGAGAACCACTGCAGTACGGTACACTCTGACGGATGCGATCAAACCGGTAGAGAATCTGCGATGTATAAAAATGCTCATATGTCGCTTCATTTCAAAGTCAATGCGAGCGTCCGCACCGTGCCACTCGGCGGAGCCATACCGCCACTCATATGACTGACATTGATCCCAGGGTGATTGACCCCTGACCTTTTGGTTCCTCTATAGGCTGGGGGACCCTCGGGGGACCCTGGGCCGATATGAGCCATCAGCCCCTCTCTGCCAATCTAATCACTGTTGCACATAATGCCTCTGAGTGCTATTAACTTACCATCAGGTTATAGGCTCCGGCTGGTGACACGACACGCACGCGCACGGCACACGCATGGGTTGCACGCACACAGCAAATTGAGACAGATATGAACAAGCTTTGACCAAAGTTGCTTACTTTCTCCTATCGAGGAGAGAGAGAGAGAGAGATAAAAAAACATTATACTTTACCAATTATACAGGTACAATTTTCTTTCATCAACGCCTGCTTGTCCCAGGGGGGGTTTATACTGTAGCCCCACCCCGACGCGCACCATGACGGACCTATCAGCGGAAAACACTGCACCAAAAGAGATCATTTCATTGATCTCTCATGACGTATTAGACGCATGGAAAGCCAAGAGCGTTTGGTTCTCCTCGCAGATATAACATCCTGGGTCCATATGAAGCTCTCACCCTAAACGCCTAATGCGTGTTTTTATGGCCTAATTCTGCACTCCGTGATAATCTGGCCAAATGTTCCGAAGCGAGTCCATTAATGATCGCATCAACAGAGCGTTTTTTAGTTCCCCTCGAGGGACAGAGAGGGGGGCAATGGACAGATCCATCTGGGACATGTCAATATGGACTGATTGGCTATATAAGTAGCCTACTGGTTGGGCATACTGTTATGTATGTTATGCCTGTACAGTACATGGGTTTATAAACATGCTTCTCAAAGTGGGGTATGGGGACCCCCAGGGTTCTCTGATAATGTCATGAACTGGCTCAACAATCATGACAAAGGTGGGAGATGACACATGCACGGGATAATATTTACAAATGTGGTTTGGGTAGTCAGTGGTATCATCAGTGTCATGGATGCGTGAAAATATAGTGTATGTGCAAGTTTAAACGCAAAGCCAGAAGCAACCAAACAAACTATGTTCCCTGGTAGGAGAGAATGCTTTGACCGGCTTGCTTAAATACTCCAGGGAACTGGGGTTCAGGGACCCCTAGGGGGTCCTCAGAGTTACTACAGGGGGTCCTCTAAATCTTTTTGTGATAGAAACTTTTTTCTCCTTTTTTATATTAACCACTTGAACCCTATAGTGTCCATATCCTGAGAAATGTTGCCAACAATACAAGCTCACAACGCCTCGTGCTGCAAGGTATTGTAAACTTGAAGATTGGCTATTTTTGGGCAAAGAGGTTTGGTGAGGGGAAAAAGAGCACAGTGTACAGTACAGTGTGAAAGGTCAAGTAAGTTTATTAAGTATATGCACTTCAAGTGGTTGAATATCTGAAAACACAAATTGACATGTATCCAAAACACACTGATGAACGTGCTGAACTTGACGTCATTTTGTACCCTTTAAAAACATTGTTTGCACGCCAGATGGCAGCATGCATATTGCATGTAGCCCCCCTTATGCACACTAAAAACG
>NC_137818.1:16071429-16101429 GCF_963921795.1 Nannobrachium achirus
CAATGTCTGGATCTTCCAGTTCTCTCATAAAATCTGGGTCTCTGCTCTTGGAGCCAAAAGCAAAAGACTTCAGACCTCGAATGTTCCAACATGCAACAGTAAAACACTTTTGTTCCATGAATAGACTAATAGGCTATATGTTACGAAAAAATGAGATAAGCATCAACTTGACAATACTCTTAACTGTACTGTAAAATATACACTGTAAAATATGTAGAACATATATATATATTTTTCTTTCTTTCACATTTTCATCTTACACTCTGTGTGTGTGTGTGTGTGTGTGTGTGTGTGTGTGTGTGTGTGTGTGTGTGTGTGTGTGTGTGTGTGTGTGTGTGTGTGTAACAAATGTGCAAAGTAACCTTTCACCAGGGCCCAGTTCCTATCAGGTGTGAACAGAGGAGGCTCAGCATCTGCTGGATTCCTCTTAGTTCATTATGTGCTGGTGGGGTTGACGTGGGGGGTGGAGTGGGTTGTGCTGCTCTGTTCACCGCTTGGGCATAATTTAGATTGTTTTGATGCAGCTCCTGTTGTAGTGGTGGGGCCATCAAGGGGGGGAATGGGGGCTCAGGCCTGTTCTGTGGGGGGTTGTAGGATGGTGGTCTATCCTGGGGCTGGTTGCGCTGAGCTGGGTGGGAGCCCTGGCGGTGTTGTGGCTGCAGTGAGGGACCTCTCCCTGCAGGTCCAAGGGAGCCACGTGCTGGTCTGGGTGGGGCGGGTGCAGGGGGTCTGACGCTTCTATGTGAAGTTGCAGGGCTCCTGTTGAAGGCAGCATCCTTCAGGGTCCGAGCAAAGATTGGGACTACCTCTCTGAGGAGGTGGACGTGATCATAGAGGCAAGTCAGGTCAAGGGTGGGGTGATGAGCCATGTACACGTTTGGCTTTAGGACACAGTCTCTGGAGATGCTGACGTTGATCTTGTGGATGGTGTCTGGGTGGAAGTCTTTTCGCTGCAGAAGGGTGGAGATGACCACACGGGTGTTGGGGAAAGTGGTGGAGGCCCTCTCTATCACTGCCTTTAGAGAGGTAGCCACTTTCTCCTGCTGTGTCCTGAGGTCGTTGGTTCCTGTGTGGATAATGATGTGACTGGGACTGCCCAGTTGTTCCACATTCAACAGTTCCAGGGCCCTCTTGGTGTTAGGGCACCACAGCTTAGACACACTGTGTTTAGGGAAGAGTTTATTTTGCTCTATAAACTTCCCATTGGAGTCGATGAGGATGACTACTTTAGCCTGTTGTCTGCTGGGTGCTGTTTTTGGAGGAGTGCTCTCTTCTTGGGAGGTGGAGGGGGCTGGTTGACTCACTGCGTCTCTCAGGGAGGTGGAGGGAGTTTGTTGGTTGTGTGACACATTCTGGGTGTCTGTCTGGGTGGAGTTCAACATGGTGTGGTTGTTATGCTGGGAGGAGTTAAGCTGCTGTTCAGGTAATGTGAACACATCTGTCTCCCTCTCATGTCTCATCTCCTCTTTTGCTGCTGTCATATCCCTCTGTCTTTCCCATCTCATCTCCTCTCTTAGTGCAGTCATCTCTATCTTTCTCTCCAATCTCATCTCCTCCTCTAGTGTAGTCATCTCTTTCTGTCTCTCCAATCTCATCTCCTCTCCTAGTGCAGTCATCTCTTTCTCTCTCTCCAATCTCATCTCCTCTCCTAATGTAGTCATCTCTTTCTGTCTCTCCTGTTTCATCTCTCTCATCTCTTCTCTTAGTGCTGTTAGCTGAGCCACATAGTTCTCTCTGTCTTCCTGGAGATGTTTTATTTCCCTCCTCAGTGCTGCCAGCTCTTTTCTGTAACCCTCCATCTCCTCCTTTATCTTTTGTTGTTGTCCAGCGCTGTTGATTATTTCTTCTTCTTTCTTGTCTGCCTGGATAGAGCTGACTGCATGTCTGAGCTCCACCAGCTCTACTTCCAGCAGAGTAAACTTGTCCCTCATGATGTAGAAGGAGTTATCTGGTGTGGAGCCAGAGCTGGTGGGCTCTGTGTCCTGTGGAGGCTCTTCTTCTGTTAACTGGTCAGGGGTGTGGTCAGTCGTAGAGGGGTTGGCAGTGAGGTTAGATGAAGTCTTTTCCTGCAGAGCTTTGTCTTTGATGATCAGGAAGTCTCTCTCTAGCTGTCCTAGGTTAACCCCCTGAACCACTACTTTCCCTGATTTGTACAGGTTCACTGTGGTTATAATGCTCAGGTCTTCTTTGTCACTTATTTTCAATGTTGAGCCTTTGGAGAAGCCTTCTCTTTTTATTAAAGATGGGGGGTAGTGATCTATAATGGCATTACGCCATGCATTAGGATTGTCTGTGTAGAAGATCATATTACAGAGCTTCCCATCTTTCTTATAGAGATCTGCAAAGAGAGTCTCAGGTCTCCCTTCAAGCAGTTTCTGTTTAAACAGCTGGCGGGCACTGTCATTAGTTGCTTCTTTAGGATACAGGATAGGAATAGCCATACTGGATTCTTGTACATCTCCCTTGGTTGCCATTTGAAAAGTGGTGGTTGCACTTGAGCCTTGAGTAGCAAAAGAAGCTGCCCTCTCTGTTGCTAACAGTTCTTAGTTTAGCTTAGCAAAGTGTTAATCACCTTTCCTTGACTGTGTAGATGTACTCACTCCAGTGTCCACTCCTCCAGTGTTGATTAGTTCACCAGATTCCTTGATTTGTCTTCTTTTGACACTTGGTTTGTGTCAGCTAGCTACTCCTTAGCTTAGCAGCTGCTATTCATGCTAGCTACTGTAGCTAGCTAGCTTTTGTTGTTCTATGGTTATTTAATTAAATTCGTTTTTTCCCCCTTTTTTTTCTCTCTCTTCAGATGAGGATGTTGTAGTAGATTTCCAGTGTGTATTAAAGTAAAACTGTTGTTGTTTATCTCATTTTAAGAAACAAAAACACTAGTAGTTCAGGAGCTCATATTTCTGCTGCTGCTCTCTCTCTCTCTCTCTCTCTCTCCCCTGTACTGTACTGTGCAGTGGTGCACTGTGTGCCTGTGTGGCAGTAACAACCAGCACACAGGTTAATGGCACTGCGCTGCCTGCCTGCGGACATGATTTAGTCACCATCCTCTCCTCTCCCCACTGCCTCCCACACACACACGCACAGAAGGGCCGGTCAATACCTCTACATTATTCAAACTCCTCCCCACTTAATTAGATATTTAATTGACTACCTGTTAGACAGATGACTTTGACCCGCCTGCTCGCGTAAATTCATGCAAATGACGTCCCACTTGACCAACTCCCACCCCCCCCACCCCCACCTCTCCCCTCACACTCCCCCCTCCCCCCAGGGGTAGATTTAGTATCAGTACAGTCAGTACCGAGGAGGGGGAGGTCAGAGTTCAACGAGGGGCTGCTGAGGGGTCAAGCCTGCATGCGTGGTCACTGCTCACTGGATTGTGACCACCTGACTATAGTGGCAGAACTTTAACCACGGATACTGTAAGCCCCCATATGCTGTATACTTGTTGTATGCCAAATAGTGAAAAACATCTGTCCGGTGACGTGAAGCACAAGCAACAAACTTTGAGGCACAGAGCACTCAAAGTTTGTTGTGCGCCCACTAAATGTCCAGGCTCTGAAGCGTGGCCTAAATCTGGCCTACATCTTGGAACAAAGTGCTCAAAGTTTGTTGTACGTCCTGGGTCACATTGGCTCATAAATAAAAAAAATTCCAACAATCACAAGACGATTGAAGATTTCGGATTGACTGAAATCGACGAATCTAACATGATCTCTGTAGATCTCTGAGTCTCTTATAAAGGTGACTCTCCAGTCTCCACCAGACATATTTTACTCTTTCAGATTAGAACAGACTGGCAGTATGTGAGTCTGTGGCATTCTGTGGCATTTAGTTGGCACAGATCTACAGTGGAGTATTTACTGCACCTCATTGGCTAAGGGCCCTGCCTTTGTATTGTCTGCGACGGAACTTTTTTCAAATGTACAAACATCTTTTGAAAGCGTCACTTTGTGTCTCTTTTTGTTGTTCGTTGCTGCCGCAGTGTGAACGCAGCATAGCGCCACCTTTATGTGATGAGTCACAGTTAAATGAACACAGAGGATTTGACGGTGTGGGGTTCATTAGCAGCAGGTAAGAAGCGTTGTCACCTGGACCCTGTAGCGTGTTATCATAACAGCGTTTATATCGCCACGCTCCGATGCCTCTGTGCCGAACGGCGTAGCGTTCACGCTAAACACACACAGCATTATCCCTGATTAGACGACCTCATGAGAGAGGACTCACCTCAGTTATACTGTGGTTCAGGATGGCTAAGAGTACGGGCCTGTACAAATACGCCCACGACTGAATGTCTCTGCCTTAATGGAAAAAGCAAACCTTGGTTCGAAGTGAAGCGGTGAACTTTTATTCTATAATATAAACTCTTACTAATTACTAACTACTAGAAGCTCGGCCGCCCGAGTGTCTAGTCGGGGACCGGAAAACTCGGGAATGATGTAAATAGGGAATGAATGCCCCGCCCTTTAATGCAAACCCCATTATACCTGTTGTCATAGGACCCGTTTTGACCATCTGTTTGCCTGTGTCCATTTATGCCCATATATGGAGATATCTGTATCTGTCTGTCTGCGTCCATTTTATGGACAAAGGCATAAGGCATTTTGCATCATATGACGCATTGCATGATACAATATCATGGTACAAAGCATCACATGATGCTTGGTAGCATGCTGAAATACTAAAATATCTAAAAACACAGATTGAACACATAAAAATAACTCAGGATTGTGTTGATCGTGTCCCAAACAACAATAAAATAAGATCTGGTTGTCCCAGAGGTGAAGTTCTCCTTTAAGGTCCACCTGCAAAGGTTCAGCAGATGACAAGATGAGTACAGAGTCAGACTAAGTTCTGAAGAGGGCTCTGTCTCGATGTTAGAAGAGTCACTCAACTACTAAAACTAATAAGAAAGGGCTACACGAGTCTTTACAAATAAGAAAGAAAAGAACATTACTTTTAACTCTCCTAAATACTTGGATGCAGAAGGCGCACACGGTAAATCACCTTTTATTGTTTGGTTTTATTGTTTGTTTGGTTGTCATGGTTTTGAAAATTGTTCAGCATATTGCATTGTCTTTTATTTAATTGTCATTGCATTGTTTCATTGTACTAAAAGATATGTGTATAATGTACTTTGCAGTTTTTCACAGTGGTTGATCATTGGACAACAAAACATCCTGTGAACATCATCAGTCGAGCTGTAGTCCTATCTGTACCTGAAGAACATGAAGAGCACTGTTTAGGGGGAGTTGCAATATCCCACCCCCTTCTCTCCTTTTAAAGAAGAGGTGGGCTTGTGTCTTGGTGTGGATAGCACACACGCAGTGACAGTTAACAGCTGGAAGTGTCTTTTTTTCCCCCTCTCTTCTCCTTTCTGCGTTAACCCTGCCTCCTCCGGTATAACTCCAATTAGCTAGGTGTAAAAAAACAACAGCAGCAGGGACTCTGCAAACATGTGCATGTGAAACAGGTGCCTTGGTGACGTTCCACGCATCGCTATATACTTTTCCAAACACTGTTTGCGTTTATAGGTATCTTATCTCCACCCTGCTGCCGGGTGTGAGTGACGCTTCGGTAGATTTATCTACACGTTTTCCAAGCAGGGGTTCGTCACAAGGCGGGGGAAAGTGGGACTACTAGGAGTTACTAGGGCCCAAGGTAGAGGGGCCTTAATTATTTTATACTTTAGCTATTGACAAATATCTTTTGAACTTTTTGAAAAGTCGTGAAAATGTAAGCGAACATTTGTAACTCAAATTTTGCCTCTGGGGGGTCCCTGGAACTAAATATTTTGAGGTGGGGGTCCGTGGCCAAATACATATCATTTCGTTGGTCCTTCACATGAAAAAGTTTGAGCACCACTGACATGGAAACATAGGTTTTTCCAAAAACTAGAAGGATTTGAAATATTCAGACTCAAATGTTCACGACTTTTCAAAAATAGCAGATCTACAAGCTCGCAGCGCGGCACTCGGTGCCGCGCTGCGAGCTTGTATATCTGCTATTTTTCAATAGTTAAAGCACAAAATGTGAGTGAATCCTTGTACCCAGGGCCCAGAATTTGGTGGGACACCCCTGTTTCCAGGTCTCCCTCCGCTCCGCTCCGCCGCCCGAACCGACCGACCGTGACCGTGTATAGCGGTGTCGCCTCTGTTTACGAGACGTCACAGTGGTTTGGGTGCCAGCTATGTTGTTTTGATGGACGTTTGAGAAAGCCACAGGTGGATACAGCGGAGGGAGAACTCCCACGGAGAGGAGCCGTGGCGTAAAGAGACTAAGTACAAATATAATGTACAATTTTGCAGTAAAATTGTACTTTACAGTACTTGAGTATTTCCAATATGCTTTAACTTTAGTTGCTAGTTACTTTGCAGATTTAGATTATTATTACAAAACCACTTCATTTCGGCCGTTTGAAAATAGACATAGCTATTGTCAAGGGGAAATATCCCTCTTTCGATGAGTCATTCTTTCGACTATGAGCCTCGGCAGGTTAGCTACTCACCCGTGTCACGTTTACTGAGGTTAGGGTAAGGGTTTGGGTTAGGTTGTTTAGGCATAGAGCAGGTTATCTTTTTACATTTACATTTGAAAACTTGAAATGGGACATGTATGCATAATGAATACTTTTTCTTTTGGTACTTTAAGTACATTTTGATACCAATACTTTTGCACTTTTACTCAAGTACATTTTGGATTCCAGGGATTATACTTGTCACTGAGTGTTTCAACATAGTAGGCCTATTGGTAATTTTACTTGAGTAAGACATTTGAGTACTTTTTCAGCCCCTATCCTCTCCTCTCCTCTCTCGCACGGCTACGGCTCTGCTGCAGCGTTCCATGTGGGTCGCTGTCTCACTAAAGTCTCTCAGCGTCAGGGGATGTTATTTAACCCCCATGAAAGCGTGGACATGGAAAACAGGAAGATAGGAATCAGCATGATGGCCCAACAGAAAGTGACAAGGCCCTCCTCACCTCACCAACCCCCCCCCCCCCCCCCCCCCCACGGGTCCTCTTATTTTCTCACTTTCAAAAAGCACCGGCAGTGTAGTGCATTTGAAACTACATTGCACATCATGGGGTGATCACTGCTTGCCTCCTGTGAATTGTTTTATTTTAATTTTTCTTTATTTTAAGTGAGTGAGACAAGTGAGTGAGTTGAAAAAAAAAAAACCTGGTTGAAATGTGCCAATCTCAACAAGAAACATCGGTAGACGATGCCTGTCTGCAAATCCGATCTGATCACTTTCAAATGACAGAGAGTACGAGCATGCAGTCCTAAAGATAGAATTTAGGGATAGGGATTTGTCTGTAGTCTGAACCAGTAGTTCTAACTTCTCAGTTGCGTCCGGGAGACCCCCAGGGGTCCTTGGGGAGGTTAACTTAGTGCCGCGCTGCAAGCTTGTACATCTGCTATTTTTTTGGAAAATCTCAAAAGATTCTGAACAAATCTTCTCTTCTGGGTCCCTATAGCATAAAACATTTTCAGATATACTGTAGGAGTCAGCAGCCAAATATACAGTACATATCAATTTGAGGGCCCTTGACATGAAAACGTTTGAGAACCACTGTTCTGAACATTGGAAAAGAAGCAAAAGTTATATTGCGATATCTGATCATATTTTTGGATCTGGGACCGATTTCTCTCTCACGCCTGCTTTCGGTTTAGCAGGACTCGGCACGCAGTCCAAAAACATCATCACGGTTACTTAAGATATAAAATCGTTTTAATTCCTTCAGTGGCTCGCGCCTGGAGAAAACCGTCAGTTTGGGGCGGGTACCAAATCAACAACGTCTCTAGCAGAAGACAAACAATAGCTCTTACAGTTACACAGCGTGGAAAATAACAGCGCATTTTGGTAGTGATTTATGGTAGCACGTGTCGTGTGTTTGCCTCAGACAGACAGACAGACAGACAGGCCCTGTGTGAGGGAACAGCAAACACAGAGTGTGGTGCGATGCAGCTGTACAGATGACTAACACACAGACATGAGGAGCAGAGGGCCTTGGGGGAGATGAGAGGAGAGTCCCCGAAATTCTCTCTGGTTTTGCGGGGGTATTGTTTTTGTGTGTTTTGTTTTTGCCTCTTGACTGTTTTAGTTTTTTGGTCAATTTAGCTTTTTTGACTCGACTGGGGCTGCAATTGTCTTGTCATCTTTAGTGATATGGCATCGATTACTTCTTTGATGAATTGAATAACTGGGAAGTATGTTATTATTATATTTATAGTTTTATGAGCGGTGCTCCTGGAAGGAGCTAAGCTCCAACATCTGGCTTTGTCTGTGTGATGCGAAGCATGGCCTACATCTGGCCTACATCTTGGCACAAAGCGATCAAAGTTTGTTTTGCGCCCATGCAAGGTCACATTGACCAAGCATCGTGGGACGCTTAATGAAATCAACTCATAAATAGCACCCTTGGTGATTCTTTCAATATATCAACAAATCGATGTGATACGAATTCAGATTTTGTATAATCGACAAATCGGTTTAGTCTGAGTAACCACTTCATAGTATAAGGGCCGATGTATACTGTAGGCAAATTTATTTTGGTGAGGTTCGGGGAGTCACAACAATTCGGCAGCACCGAACAGCCGACGGTACCCCCCCACCCCCACATAATGTAGTTTAGACAGAGCCGAACCTAAATAAATTCGGCTCTGAAATGTGTCGTCCCTAAAGGCCTGTCCATAGCATCTCCGAAATGTTCGGTGAGTTGTGCTTTCCGACGTGCACATTTTAGAACTCTCATTCAATGTAATGCTTTTCAGAAGTCGGAGTGACGTCATTTTGTAGTTGAACCTTTTGGTCAAAGTACGGACAGGCCTTAAGCCCTATTTTAGACTTTGTGGTATAAGTTGTCACGCAACAACAATATAGCTCACAACAACAATATAGCTCACAACAATATAGCTCAACGTTTCATTAATTAAATCAAATAGTTCCATTAACAGCTGCACTCCTAGAACTCAATCAAGGCCAATCAAGCTCCTCCCTCCTTATTCTACCCCCCCTTCAATCTCTACCCACCCCCCCCCCCCCCCCCCCCCCCCCTCCCCCCGGCTCCCTCCAGATGTGTTAATCAGTACTCCCTGTTAACACATGATCCCCCCCCATATGTCTTCTAGAGCACCAGACCCCCCCGGGGAGCCCACATACGCGTGTGGGTGTGTGTGTACGTGCGCGCCTGCGTTTTCATATGCATGAGTGCAACTTTGTTTTATTTCTCTCTCTTTGTCTGAAATCCCACTCTATTAAGTGTGTGTGTGTGTGTGTGTGTGTGTGCGTGCGTGCGTGCGTGCGTGAGTGAGTGCATGCGTGTGTGCACGCATGTGAGTGTACGTGTACGTGTGTGTGTGTGTGTGTGTGTGTGTGTGTGTGTGTGTGTGTGTGTGTGTGTGTGTGTGTGTGTGTGTGTGTGCGTGTGTCTCCGTTTGTGTGCGAGCCAGCGAGCTACAGTGGTGGAAGAAGTACCTTAAGTAAAAGTCCTACATTTACATTTAGTAAAAAGTACAAAAGTATTGGCATCAAAATATGCTTAAAAGTCCTAAAGTGAAAGTCGTCATTTTGCAGTTTTCAATTGTATAGACATATAGAAATCTTTAGAAAATAACAGATCTACAAGCTAGATCGGCAATTTTCAAATAGCCAACGTTTAAGGGCCGAAGTTGTGTATACGTTTTGTAATCTAAATCTACAAAGTAACAAGCAACTAAAGTTGTCAAATAATAGTAATGGGGTAAACGTTTACAACATTTGCCTCTGAGTTGTAGTAGCGACAAAAACGTAATGAAAGTGTGAAATACTCAAGTAAAAAAAGAAAAAAATCGAAATTGTACTTAATACAAGTATACAGTACTTGAGTAAATGCGCTTACAGTTACTTTACACCACCGGTGAGTGAGCGCACGTGGAGGAGGGCGAGGTGCGTGGGCTTGTAAATCCATTGCTCTCCCAGCCTTTTCTACCAAAAAGGCTCTGCATGCTGTCTGTTCCAATCAGCGTCCTCTTCCCCTGACTGAACGCACTAATCCGTGCGTGCATGTGTGTGCGTGTGTGTGCGCGTGCGTGCGTGCGTGCGTGCGTGCGTGCGTGCGTGCGTGCGTGCGTGCGTGCGTGCGTGCGTGCGTGCGTGCGTGCGTGCGTGCGTGTGTGTGTGTGTGTGTGTGTGTGTGTGTGTGTGTGCGTGCGTGCGTGTGTGTGTGTGTGTGTGTGTGTGTACGCGTGCGTGCATGGATGCGTGTGTGTGTGTGTGTGTGTGTAGTGTCTGTAAAAGTGTGCTAATCCAGGGGAGGGCCCTTGCCTAACACCCCATGAAAACACTCCATTCACCAGCAATTAGAGGCAGGGGGCCCCCGGGCCGCCTCTGCACTGCACTGCACATCCACCGGGAGAGAGAGGGAGACAAAGGGAAGGGAGGGGGTGGGGAGGGAGATGGGGGGGTCCCCCCAGTCCTACCAGGAGGAGGAGAAGGTCCTGCCTCCTCTGTGTTCTGGAGGCCATCAGGGAGTAGAGAGAAGACTGGATGGATGGATGGATGGAGTGGTGGAAAAAGTACTATTCATTTTTTTTGTCCTTAACACATGGGATGCCTAACGATCCCCCCGGTCTACCGAGTAATCTTCGTTCCTACTCTCACCTATGGTCATGAAGTGTGGGTCATGACCGAAAGTATAAGGTCATGGAATACAAGCGGCTGAAATGAGTTTCCTCAGACGGGTGGCTGGTATCTCCCTTAGAGATAGGGTGAGAAGTCACCAGAGAGAGACTTGGAGTAGAACCGCTGCTCCTACACTTGGAAAGGAGTCAGCTTAGGTCACACATGGGCAACATATGGCCCGGGGGCCAGACCCGGCCCTGCGACCATCTCAATACGGCCCTCGAAGTCCTCAAGAAAAACAAAATTACCCCCATAAAATCAACATCTTAAAAGGCAGCATCATGTTTTTAGGGAAATCAATTGAACGTAACTCCAATTAATTATTAGTAATTAATACGTAGGCCTATGTACCATTTGAGTATATTCCATCTGTATGTTCTCATGTTAAACATTTATAATGTTAACAGTGAAACAGTCTGCCATGGATCCATATTTATAAAATAATTCATAAGCCTTAAAGACACCACAATATGTTTGTCTGTCGTGTCTATCATATTCATGCAGTGTTAACTTAATTCAGCTCTAGTGTGTTTCAAGTTTCAATTGTCCAACGTGTGGCCCTTCACTCACTTATCAAAGTCAGTGTGGCCCCCTGGAAAGAGATGGTGCCCACCCCTGGCTTAGGTGGTTCGGGCATCTAGTACGGATGCCCCCCGAGCGCCTTCCTAGGAGGGTCCTCGATGCACGTCCCGCTGGGAGGAGACCCCGTGGCAGACCAAAGACCAGATGGAAGGATTATACTGTATCTCCACACAGGCCTGGGAACGCCTCTGGATACCCCCGGAGGGAGTGGAGGAAGTTGCTCAGGAAATCTCAGTTGGAACTGCTGCCCCCGCGACCCGATTCCGGATAAGCGGTTGAAGATGGATGGATGGAAGGATGGATGGATGGATGGGCGTTGTATGAAAAAAATAAACACACACAAAAAGTTGGAGAAGAGGTTTCTACCCCGACAGCAACAACGATGATGTGATGATGGATTCAGTGTGTGGGACACCCGATTGTCCCCAAAGGTGCAATGTCTCTCCCACATGCAGGCCGTGCTGGACGCGGATAAGATAAAAAACGAACGAACGCGACAAAATATTTATGATCAGCTTCGTTCTTCTTGGAGAGCCGCCAGCTGTAGCAAAATATATAATCCAGGGCAGGCGGCCCCCCAACAAAAAATCCGGGGGGCCAAAACTGAGCTGAACCCCGGCGTGGAGTGGCGCGGCATGGCGTGGAGGGTGTCCGGGGGGAGCGATTATTATTATTATTACCAGGGAATCTGGGAGAATTGGACGGAGTCACGATTATGATGAGTTAACGGTCTAGAGGAGGAGGATGATCTAGCAACATCTTTCTTCCATTAGAGGCTCCGCCGAGAGGCTCCGTTCATCTCAGCTCTGTCTCGCTGTCTGCTGCCTTTTTTTTTGTTGGTGTATATCTCTCGGCGAGAGTTGGAGTGTGTGTGTGTGTGTGTGTGTGTGTGTGTGTGTGTGTGTGTGTGGGTGTGCATGCGTGTATGTGCGCGTGTGTGCGTGCATGCCTGTGCAGGGATGTCGCACCAAATTCTGGGCCCTGGTTACAAGTATTCACTGCGTTATTTTGTGCTTAAACTATTGAAAAATAGCAGATCTACAAGCTCACATCGTGGCACCGAGCACCGAGTGCCGCGCTGCGAGCTTGTAGATCTGCTATTTTTGAAATAAAATTGAAAAAAGACATAGTCTTTGCTATGTCAAGTTTCTATGTCAGTGGTGCTCAAACTTTTTCACGTGAAGGACCCGCAAATAAATTATATTTATTTGGCCACGGACCCCCATCTCAAAATATTTAGTTCCAGGGACCCCCCCAGAAGCAAAATTTAAGTTACAAATGTTCGCTTAAAAGTACATATATTCAAAGATTTGCACACATTTTCACGACTTTTCAAAAATAGCAGATTTACAAGCTCACATCGTGGCACCGAGTGCCGCGCTGTGAGCTTGTATATCTGCTATTTTTCAGTAGCTAATAAAGTATAAAATAGTCCCCTCCACCTAGGGCTCTAGTAACTCAGTCCCACTTTCTCCCCCTTGTGACGCCCCTGTGCGCGTGCACGAGTGAGAGAGCCAGTGAGTGAGTGTACGACGTATGCGTGTGTGGTAGCTGTTAATTCACTTGTAGCCTAGAGAAGAACACTCATGTAAACAAGTGACTATGCCATGACAAGACACTGACTCCGGGCACGGAGCCTAAACTAGCAACCACAGGGACCGTGGAGAGCTTGTTGCTTACTGTAGGAGTCCCTCAACATGGCGCTTTTGGCAAAAGCCCGTTTACGACGTGCAAACGTACAACAGAAAACGGTGTGTGGCATGGATCGATTCAAAACAATTTTTTATTAGAGATGGGACATTCGTGAACAAATCGAGTCTTTTGAACGGCACATTGAAATGAACGTTGGGATCTGGTTCGCAGCAGTTCCTTTCTAATGACTATAGTGGTGGAAAAAGTACTCAAATTCTTTACTAAAGTAAAAGTAGTATACTTAAATGTAGAAATAATAGAATGAAAATGTACTTCAGTAAAAGTACAAAAGTATTGGTATCAAAAGGTACTTAAAGTACCAATAGTAGAAAGTATTCATTATGCAGAATGTCCTGTTTCACAGGTTTTGTAATAATAAAAATAAAATGTAGAAAAATCATTTGAAAATAGAAGCTCTACAAGCGCACAATGTGTCGCAACGTGACGCATTGTGAGCTTGTAGATCTGCTATTTTCAAATGGCAGAAATGTATATAGGGTTGACTTGATTTGTAATTCTAATCAAAATCTAACTAAAACGAGTCTTTTGAACGGCTCTTTGAAAGGAACGGATCCCAGAGATCACTACATACAGCCATAAATCCCATCTCTAATGTTTATGTTTTGCAGGGCAGCTGTCATAAATGCATTCATGAATATTGCAATTTTGAAAGGTTCATTGCCCCGTATACAAACCCTTGCAAACATCCTCTCTCTCCCGGGCCATTAAAAGATGTGCAATTATGTTTTCACGGAGGGAGAGGGAGAGGGAGAGGGTTCAATCAGTTTTCTCCTCACTGTTTCGGAGTTAACAAATCACCCTGGCACGCGCATGCGCTTACAAAGGACTTTTTATATGCTAGTCGATTTATTCTTCATTGGGCAACCGAAATAGCCGATTCCCAAGCTCACAGCGCGTCGAGGCCGTGGCGCGTTGCGAGCTTGTAGATCGGCCATTGCTGCGAGCAACTAGCGCCACTACAAAGTATAAATCTGGCTTTAGTTTTCATAGTACCACTATGACATAGTTGCTGCTTAGCACATAGGCAGGGGCGTCAATTGGGTATGGCAGGGGTATGCAGCTGCCATACCCTAGGTCCAGGGGGGGAAATAAAAGTTACTTTTAAATATAAATCCATGAATGTCTCTTTGTCTATCTGTTCTGGTTATTATGTTGTTAAATTACAGTAAAATAACTACAAATGTAAAATGTAACAAAATGGTCACTTTAACAAGGTATTATAATTATATTCTCCACACTTGTATTCCCCATCGTGACAAAATAGTATATTCCCAGGTTCCGCAGGTCAGCTGCACAGGTGCAATACATTGTTGTTAATTGTGGCACGTTTACTAACATGCCAAGTTTAGCTGCACTTGAACAACCATTCCAGGCTGCCATATCTAGCCCAAGAAACCGTAGAAACGGGGGGAAAAATAGAATGTACTTCTTAAAATAAATGTATCATGCCTGTTGATAAGGTATGGCAACATGCCTGGTGTCTTGCACGCGTGCAAGACACCAGGCATGTTGCCATACCTTAGCTTTTTCTGAACTGACGCCACTGCACATAGGCTAGTGGTGTTGCTAAAAAAATAAAAAAAAATAAAAAAATCTAAAAGTGGCAGTGCTGCTAAAAACTATATTTTTTCAATGTCCCATCTGTTACTTTTTGCACTTGGCCCACTCATTTTTGGGGGAGTGAAGCCAGAGGATGGACGATCAATCCAGTTTAGGTCGTTTAGGTAGACATATCAGGCAAACCAAGAGCCATGGTTTTGATTGCTTTGTCTATCATTGTAATGGTCTTGGACTTGGTCTTTTTTTCTCTGTTGATTATGGTCTATTAATTAAACCAGGAAAGCATCTGGGTCATTTTAGATAGCAGATCTATAAAGCTCACAGCGTGTCACTTCGTGCCGCGCTGTGAGCTTGTACATCTGCTATTTTCCGAACTTGTTTTGAAAAACACGTTGAACGTGTGAAAAGGCCTCTGTAGAATCGGCCTCAGGTCTTTTGACGCGTTTGGTAGAGGCTGCTTTGGAATCATTTGGAAAGGAACTTGATTTATAATGTTGATTTATATTATCGTAACCATAACCGTTATGTACATGAGGTTGGGAGTTTGGATAAGCTGTGGTGAGAGGTGTTAATCATGGACAGTTTTACTACTCGAGGGGGGTAGCTATGTGTTGTATCCTATCCCAGTTTGGGAAACATGGCTCCGGCACAAAGTCTATTACAAAATCTGAGTCAGTCCCGAGCCAAAATGAAACGTTTTTTTATTGAATCCTGGGAAATGATGCTCGTTAAAAAAATATGACTACTTTTGTAGTTATAGAAAGAAGCAGACTTTTAAGCTTCTCACCCATTTGACACCCAGGGCTGTTATAATAATTATAATTATAGTTGTTTAACCAACATTTTATAACAAACACGCAAACACACACACGCACACGCGCGCGCGCACACACACACACACACACACACACACACACACACACACACACACACACACAAGCGCTGCACTGTTGTGTTTATACATCTGCATTCTCTTACAGTAATTTTAAAGGGATATATTTCATTTCCCTAAAACTTTCTTTTTTGAACTTCATTAAATTTTCTCTGAACTGGTACCAGAAACATCAAGACTTAAAGCACCGTACCATATACTGGTGGTCTGGCTTGTGTTGTAGCCCAGTGGTTCTCAACCTTTTCAGTCCGCGAACCCCAAAATAATCATATTTTAACTGGGGACCCACCCCCCCACCCACCCTGACGAGCACTAAGAGTTGAGGTATTACATTTTGTATAACAAGGTTCTATTGTGAAAACAGCAGATCTACATGCACACAACGCCGTTGTGAGCACGTAGATTGGCTATTTTCACAATTTCTGCCTCTAATAGCTGACAATTTGGCCAACATTTAACGTGTCATTTTAGAGGTATTAAAAAGTCCTTACATTCTCACTTTAGAAATGTGCAGATATACCCTCTATACGCTTAAACGTTATGTTGGTGTGTTTACTGTTGAGAGGAGAAAACAATGTTTCACATTAAGTTACTCATCTGGGGACCCCCTAAAATAATTTGGGGACCCCCTGGGGGTCCCAACCCACAGGTTGAGAACCACTGTTGTAGCCCACTGACTCACTCCACGGTACACATGCAGCCCACCACCGGTTGCCAGAGTAGTCGTTCGTTTTAGTGCGGTGGCGTCAGTTCAGAAAAACAAAGGTATGGCAACATGACTGGTGTCTTGCACGCGTGCGAAGGCACGCGTGCAAGACACCAGTCATGACTCATGTTGTCATACCTTAGCAACAGGCATGATACATTTATTTTAAGAAGTACATTTCATTTTTTTCCCTGTTTCTACGGTTTCTTGGGCTGGATATGGCAGCCTGGAACGGTTGTTCAAGTGCAGCTAAACTTGGCATGTTTGTTAACATGCCACAATTAACAATAATGCATTGCACCTGTGCAGCTGACCTGGGGAACCTGGGAATATACCATTTTGTCAAGATGGGGAGAATACAAGTGTGTAGAATACAATTATAATACCTTGTTAAAGTGATCATTTTGTTAGATTTTGCATTTGTAGTTATTTTACTGTAATTTAACAACCAGCACAGATAGACAAAGAGACATTCATGGATTTATATTAAAAATGTATTTTCCCCCCTGGACCCAGGATATGGCAGCTGCCCTGCTACACCCAATTGACGCCCCTGTGTCAGTGCCGTATATGAAAATCATCTTACGGAGACAGACAGGTAATCCAACACTGTCTTTTTGTCAGATTTTAGGTTATGGTTGCATCTTTTAGTCTAGCAGTCTAGGAATAGTCTCTGAGGGAAAAGCGAACATGAACAGGTTGATTTACGAATTAAATTCAAACGTTCTGGACTTCTGAAGGCTGTCAGAGTTATCAGAAGTAGGGCTGTCTTCGACACAGGATTTATGAAGTCGATTCGAGTCGCGGGGGTTAATCCGACGCGTCGACGAATCGTTTTATAGTCTACTTTGTGTAAAAAAAAAAAAGAAAAAAAAAGTGTTGCTTTAAACCACGTCAACATAATAGAATAATACATTAAGAGATGAATTGAATACACAGTGTTTTCGGTGATATCGGTGCGCGAGCACAAATGTTATCTGCATAGCAGTGTACAACCATAGAGTTATAACACACCGTTAAAACAAATAAAACATCTCCGCTGTTTCAACTCTGCCCCGTCTCTCTGCAGCGTGCAGTAGAGATGAGACATTCGCGAACGATTCCGCTCTCTTGAACGGCTCTTTTAAATGAACGATGGGATCCAGTCCGCAGTCGCGGGACACAGAGCACTGACAGAGTAATGAGTCAGTGTCGAGAACGGATTCTTCAGAAACGGATCATAAAAAGGTGGAGGCACAGCTCCCAGCTAGAGCCCTCAGTGTGGACATGTCATGGACGCAAACACAGCGAAACACAATCATTCATCATGGATTACAACACTGGAACAATTCAGAAGCACTTTAATTAGAAAATGTAACTTGTAGCCTACACTTGTGTATGTTAATTTGACTTTAGAAGATTGTTTACTACTTCGTGGACGCGCGTTTGTGCTGTGGCAGGTTATTTAATATGGGATTTTGACAGCGTGCTTCCTCCTCTTAACGGAACACTGTCCCGGCTCTGAATGTTTTAACGAAGCGGCGGTTATGAACCGTTCTGGCCGTTCCGTCTCACTTTCAACCCGACGCTGGTGCGAGACAATAAATAACTGTTCGCCAATTGCTACTTCTCATTGGAAGTACATGACACCACACCAGTCCAGCAGTGCACCGCAGTATTGGCAGTAGTAGGCTAACTGGTGATATAAAAAAATATATATTTTCGCTTCGACTCAAACAATTGGCGTCGATTCCCGGGGCTTAAAACGACGCGTCGATTCGTCGATTTTTAGAAGACACCCCTAATCAGAAGCAGATGATTTTTTTTATTTATTTATTTTTTAAGATGGGTTCATCACCTGGAAGTTAGAATCTTTCCACATGGGAACGGTGTGTCTCAGAGGAGGATCTCAGACTTCATTTTAACGATTCTCTGTTCCTTAATGATTCTCTCTTAACGGTCCAAGGTTCATATTTTAGATTCTAAAGAGAAAAGAAAAGATGAGTGTTAAAATGCTAATGATTTTAGCTATTTCGATTTCAGTGGACGGGGGTATGCGTACAAGTGGCTAAATATGTCTTTTAGACACAATAAGCCGGCGCTTTCTTTATTACTATATACAGTAACCATACTAGCTCCCACAAGTCACATCTGCCCATGAAAGATTGCGGTGCATTTTGGGAATGGGCTTATTGTGTCTAAAAAGACATATTTAGCCATGCATGTACTCATGTCCCAACCCACTGAAATCAAAATAGCTAAAATCTCTAAAATAATAGAAAGCAGTAAATGTATGGACAATAAACTGTGTTAGTCACAGTGGAAACTCCCCTGCCAAGTGGTATGCTCCAATGGCATGCCCCACCCTAAAGGAGCCCTGGAGTCATGTGTGACTCTTTTGGAGGACCTGACCAGTAACAAGGAAGATCAAAGAAGGAATGGACACCGACGTCATTTTAGGCTCCATGGCCATTCCCTGTCTGGAATCCAAATCTCGCGATAGCTCCGAGACAGAAACAGCCGCCGCCGCTGTTTAGCTGCCTCAATAACATGTACCGTGCACATCGAAAAGCAAGTGATTGTAAAAATACCTGTGATATGTCTTCTTTTATATTCCTGGAGCGATTATACAACAAAGGTCTCAATCGTTCAGAATTATTTTTTGTTCATGAGCTGTCCCAGCCGAAGCTCATAGACGCCAATGTTATTCATCGAGCTTCCGTTGCTAGTTCCGCCACCCAAAGTTTCATGGCGCATGGACCGTGGTGTGCCAACTTCCGGGTGGGTGTCTTCTCCTTCTTTGAGCCTTCTTGACCAGTAACAGGAAGTAAGTATGTGTTTGTTAGCAAAGATCTGTTAAATAAATTAATGTATATTTTAACCAGCTATTGTCCTTTCTGTCATATGATATGTAAACTGAATGAGAAGGAAATTAATATGAAATTAAATATGTAAATGCAATGGGTTCGAGATGTTAAACTCTGAATACACAAGTTAGCATTGTAGCATTAAAAATGTTTGGTGACCATGTGGCTGTAACAAAAGGTAACAGTGATGTCTGTAAAAAAAGGTCATGGTGGAATATACTGCAACATACAAGCATGGTAATGGGTAGAATGAGCAGTATATGATGATCAGAAAATAATAATAAATATGTAATCAGGACTGAAACATAAACATAACTGAACACGTGAGGCTGAAAATACATAAGTGGGAATGACAGTCTGTCTTTACCACACATACTGTACCATCTCTGACATTCTGATGAATCCCGGTTTGCAGAAACTCAGATGGAATGTGATGGATCTGGTTCCTCAATGTTGGAGCCGGTTCTGGATCCCAACCTAGCCACAAATTGCAACACTAGATTTTTTCTTTTTCTTTTTTAATGTTGAATCTAGGGTTGCAATATACCTCCCATTGGTAGCCAACGCATCCAAACGACGTCAAAGCAGGGGCGCTGGAAGTGGAGTGCTGAGGGAGCTGCAGCTCCCCTGGTGGTGGGGGGAGGAAAAAAAACAAAAAAAAACGTTTTTTTGTTTTTTTTAGTTTTTTTTAATAAGCCTATATATACACACACACAGAGCTATATTAAAACAATAATGTATTTGACTTTGGGGAATAAAATATGTTGGAAAAAAGGTATTTGATTATCACATGGTGACCTAATCACATGGTCACCTTGCCACTTCCGGTCAGAAGGGAAGCTCCTTGTTACACCGTTGTGCGGGGAATAAGCACCCGAAACCGTAATAAAGATAACCCAAAACCGGATAAAAAACGTGAATTTTTTGGCGTGCGGCCGAAGGCCGCACGCATGAACTCCTCCAGGCTCAGCTCCCCTTGGGATTTCGGAGTTCCAGCGCCCCTGCGTCAAAGTCACCAAAATTGCGGCTGTATGGAAAGCTTGAATTATCCTTTTTCTATCTGCAAAGTGTTTGATTCATAAAAATCCACCATGTTATGAGCTACTTTCTTGTCAAGAAAATTTCGTTCAGGTGATTATTTTTCTAAGTGTTGGAGTTTGGAAGCGCTCGTGGGAAATCACTCACTCAATCACGGTTTTAAATTGCACATAATGCCCGAGGCAGCGGGACATTGCGTTATTGAAGACGAGTGCTTCCAAAGTTCTACACTTATAAAAAATAATCACTTGTACAGAATTTCTTGACAGAAAGTAACTCATAACATGTCTACGCAATGTTGGTCGGTTTGATGTTGTTTAATACAATCAGACAGCAAAAGAAATATGTAAAAAAGATATCTAGTTGGTCTCTATAATGCCTCCCCCCGGCTAGCCGGGCGCCTGATGGAGGGGAAAGGAACTGGTTGGAACAACGTGTTCCTTCCACGCGCTACGTCCAACAGGGGATACTCCCCCCTGTCAGGTGAAAAGAAGCGACTTGGGCTCGTGCATTGACGGAAGCATGAGGTCAGTCTGTTTCTCTCCCCAGGTTGGCAGAGGGAGTGTAGCACCATGGATTACATTAAATAATTGACACTGGGTGAAAAATGGGTTACAAGATCGTGGGATAATCTTTTTATTTTTTTTGTCTCTCTCTCTCTCTCTCTCTCTCTCTCTCTCTCTCTCTCGTCTCTCTCTCTCTCTCTCTCTCTCTCTCTCTCTCTCTCTCTCACTAAATTAGGCTTCATGGACCGCAGTTGGGCGAGCAATAGCAGGGACTGATCATGAGGAGCGCTCCCTCCTTTCTGATGACGGTGAGTGGAGGGGCAACTGTTTTGAATCGCTTGCCTTTTATTGTTTACAATCAACGCAACCAAGACTAAGGAGATGGTGGTGGACTTCCGCACCTCCAAGAGAGTCCCCCCGGTGCCAAGCACCATTAACGGTGAGGTGGTTGAGCTTGTGGATAACTACAAATTCCTCAGAGTACACCTGAATAGTTCACTGGACTGGTCGGACAACGCGCAGGCGATTCACAGCAAGGGGAAAAGCAGGCTGTTCCTCCTGAGAAGACTGAGATCGTTTGGGGTGTGCAATAGGATGCTACAGATGTTCTATCAGTCTGTCATGGCAAGTGTCCTCTTTTTTGGTATAACATGCTGGGGTGGCAACAACAGAGCAGGTGACACGTTTAACCTAAACAGACTGGTGAAGAAAGCAGGCTCTGTCGTTGGGTCCTCTCTGCAGGGGGTGGAGGAAGTAACCAGGGTGCGCACTGCGAAGAAGCTAGATTCCATCTTGGAGAACTCCTCCCACCCCCTCCATCTAGAGATCACCAGTTACTGGAGTAAGAGAGGAAACGACCGCTTTACCTACCCAGTACGGAGATGTGAGAGATTAGGAAAATCTTTTGTACCGGCTGCCCTTAAGCTGTACAACGAGACACATAACGGACGCTTGAAAAGGTCTCCCTTCCTAACTTAGACTTACGGAACCATTGCTGTATTGACTTTGACCTCTAAGGAACTATTGCTGTATTGACTTTGACCTCTAAGGACCTTCCAGGAAGAGTGCTCATGTGCGCCTTGCGGTGACACGCTTCCTAGTTTCTTCTTTTTTTCGCACAGATTTTTGACACTGCACTATTAGGTTGTTAGTGTTGGTAGTTTCTGAGTATTTTTGCTTTGTTTAACAATGACAGTGAGATACTTGTTTGCACTAACTAGCATTGATTGACTGCTATGGTCTCTTTTGCAAGACACTTTATGTATATATACTTATATATTATTCGCCCCCTCTATTGATGCACCTTCTCTTTATTGGTACTGTACTGCTCTTGTCTTTGTTTTGTTTTTTTTCCCTCTTATCTATCTTTTCTTACGTCTCTGTAACTTTGTAAATAACTGTATACTGCTGTGCTACTACTGGACAACTGAATTTCCCCCTTGGGATAATAAAGGTATCTATCTATCTATCTATCTAACAGAAACCAAGGATCACATATTTCAAGAGTGAGAGATCACAGTATAAAAATCCTAAGCATTCTTCTTACCCCACACTGGGAGAAAAACAGCATCTGAAAGTTTGATGGAATGCATTTTTGCATGTGAGTGCAGTGACCACTTATCCATTGCATCCTATGATACTGGTTCTTATCAGTGTGATGTGGACCATTAAGGCATCTAGAGACCTGTGTTCAGGCAGGGAAGCCGGGCGGGGAGGCTGATATCACTGCATGTGTTCCTACGGGCTGGGGCCTCCCTGCCTGTCAGCAGGGAGCCTTGAGCGGGAGTAGGACAAAGGCTCTACATCCTCCCGGTGGGGGCTCCTCACTGGCAGTTGAATCATTAGGTTACAACAGCAGTGTTGTGATCTTGTAGATCTGCTATTTTCACTGGGTGGGTCGCGGGCAAACATCTACTTTCCCTTTTGGGTCACGAGCGACAACGTTTTGGATCCACTGCTGTGACCACATGCCAGACCACCAGTAAGGAAATATTATTCACAAAAATAACTTTCACTTTGAGATTTTTATACGGCAGAAAAGTTGGACGGAAATATAGAATATTAGATTAATTGGAAGGCGCATATACAGCATACAGTGCAGTTGGTGTCGGTTTTACAGTTGGTCTGTCTGTCCGTTTAATTGGACGATATTTCATATTCCTCTCCATCAAAACCCCAGAGCTGCCAAATAAAACCATCAGCTGTGTTGTTTTATAATGAAATCATGTAGTTTATGAAACACCCAGTACTTAATATATCTGTCTCTGTCGGGTGGAAACCTAGTTATTATGTCCAAAAACTGTTACTTTTCAGCATTCAAATTCAAAAGCAAAAGCAGCAAATCTACAAGCTCACTGTGCGCCACGTTTCAAGCTTGTGGATCTGCTACTGCTTTTGCGTGACTCTGTAGTGTGATCAAGTAGAGAAGTTAATTTACGCAAAAAAACGAATATAATGGAGATAAGAGGTTTCTGCCTGACAGCAACGATATGCGTAAAGCAGGCTAGCTTGGTTCAGTGTTCATTTGCAGAGTCATAACGTTGCTGTGGGAAAAGCTGTGTTTGTGTTCGGCCTTAAAGGACAACTTTGTTTTTTTACAACAAGGGTTCATATTCTATTGTAATTAGGGAAAAGAAAAGAGCGTTAAAATGTTTTCATTTACTGCTTTCTATTGTTTTAGCGATTTTAGTATTTTGATTTCAGTGTATAATAATCCGGCAATTTCTTCGTTTATTTTGTTTATTTTGGGGGCACATATTCAGAAAAGATAGCCCAACGTCAAGTACTGTAGATCTGCTATTTGGTGTAGGGCAATGTGGTTCTCAACCTTTTCAGGCTGTGACCCACAAAATAATCATATTTGAACCCCCACCCTGACAAGCACGGTTCTATTGTGAAAATAGCAGATCTACATGCTCGGGCTCGCATACAACACGAAGCATTGTGAGCATGTAGATCGGCTATTTTCACAATTTCTGCCTCTAATGTTTGGCCAATGTTTAATTTGACATTTTAGAGGAATTAAAAAGATCCTTAAATTGTCACTTTAGAAATGTGTAGATAGTAACCCTATACACTTAGACTTGTTGTTGAGTGAGAAAACAACATTGCACATTAAGTTAATCATCTGGGGAAACCCCCCAAAAATAACCCAACCCACAGGTTGAGAACCACAGGTGTAGAGGGAAAAAAGGGTGGGGGTTCTATGATAGATTTGACCCCCATGCAGGGGGATTCCAGACAGTCAAGGAAGTATATATACGGTTTAAGTGGTTTTAAAGTATGATTTATACGTCCTAAGTGATTTATGGCAGCTAATAATGACAGCGACGGTATGATTGAACCGTACACAAAGAGGATTAGTGAAAAGAGAAAGACGGAGAGGTCGATAAATGCATTATTAAAGCGCCGTGATTTGTTGTCAGGGAGTGAATGATGAAGGGGTGAATAAGAGAGAGAGAGAGAGAGAGAGAGAGAGCCAGAGATGGATGGATACAGGGGTGTCGCACCAAATTCTGGGCCCTGAGTACAAGGATCCACTCACATTTTGTGCTTTAGCTATTGAAAAATCGTGAAGTCTTTGAATATTTCGAATCCTTCTAAGGTTTTTTGAAAGTGGTGCTCAAACTTTTTCATGTGAAGGACCCCCAAAATTACTTGTATTTGGCCATGGACCCATGTCAAAGAAGCAAAGTCTTTGTTAAAAAATACATAATTCAAAGATTTGCACACATTTTCCACGACTTTTCAAAAACAGCATATCTACAAGCTTGCGGCACGGCACTCTGTGCAGCGCTGTGAGCTTATATATCTGCTATTTTTCAATAGCTAAAGTTTAAAATAATTAAGGCCCCTCCACCTTGGGCCCTATTAACTCAGTCCCACTTTACCCTCCCCTTGTGACGCCCCTGTGGATGGATGTATGGATGGCGTGAAGGAGTGAAGGCAGCTTAAAGGCCCTCGCTGTGATTTGTTAAAGTGCTGTGAGAAGGACGCTAAGTGACGACAGGAAGGAAGTGGAACGCCGCGGCCCGCTGCGATAGCAGCGCCACGGCGCTAATTCACCTCAAGTGCTAATGGACATAACAAAGGGTCTGCTATAGCATAAATACACATGGGCCTACACGCACACGCACATCACGCACACACACACACAAGCACGGATGTAAGCACACGCGCAGGCATGGATACTCGCACACACACAGGCATGGAGATGCACACGCGACGCTCACGCTCACACGCACACACACATTGTTTTTGACAGTTTAATACTTATTCATGCGACAAATAGGACAACTACCTTGCGATTGCGACACGTTGCAAGCTTGTAGACTGTTTTCACATTAAAGACATTTGAACATTTCTTAAATATTTCGAAAATTTTTGATTCAGTTTCACAAATTCACACGCATCCAGTCGCGTGTCGCATGTAGCAGCCATGCGACTTGCATAACCGACGACGTTGCAGGAGAGACAGTGAGAAAGAGGCAGGCGGGCGAGCGAGCGGGCGCGGCGACACCTCGGAGTCATCGCCACGGGCCGTAACCTTGAAAACTCCCGTTTGAGACCCCCCCCCCGCCACACACACACACACACACACACACACACACACACACACACACACACACACACACACACACACACACACACACACACACACACACACGCCACACTCTTCTTCTTCATCGCTATTTATGTTGACAGCACCTTGGCTGCTTGAATCGTTTCAATCTATCAAAGCGTTTCTTCTCCCCCCGTTTCAGAAGAACTGCCTCACCGCCTCGTAGACAAAACAGAGAGAGAGAGAGAGAGAGAGAGAGAGAGAGAGAGAGAGAGAGAGACCCTTTTAAACATGAATGAAATAGTATTGCTTTTGAACTCTTCAGGTCCCCTCCCTTCAACGGTATATACCCCCCCCCCCCGACCCCGACTCCCCCCTACCCACCCTCCCTGCCAGCTTTAATTTTTAATGCCCCCGCGTTCCTGAATAGATTTGTAATAAAGAAATAGGTACAGTAAGTAGCTATGAAATATTGATTTTGTACATTTCCGTATGAATTTTTATCCTGTGTGTGGAATGATTACATTTTTAATATTTTCTTTCTGCACTTGGGGATTTTTTTTCTTCTTCTTCTGATGAATTCATCTCTGTTTATTGTGTGTGAGCGAACACGACTGCTTGTTCCCCAATTTGGGGGGGAGATGAATAATGCAGCCGGCATCCCCTCTGTGTGTGTGTGTGTGTGTGTGTGTGTGTGTGTGTGTGTGTGTGTGTGTGTGTGTGTGTGTGTGTGTGTGTGTGTGTGTGTGTGTGTGCGCGCACAGCGTGTTTCCACATTATATATCCAGGTGTGCTTCCTCTCCGTGTGCTCGCACAACAGTGCATAATTTGTGATTCGTGAAATGTTTTCACTAGGGCTAGGACTTTAACTGATTAATTACAATTACTTAATTACAGAAAATTAACTCGATTAAAAAAATGTACGCATTTTAATCGCGCTTGGTTTTTGCACCACAGAACCTTTCTCACTGAACAAGTTTCAGGCGTACCGATCATACCGGTGCACCAACCAACAGTCAACAGCAATGGGAGAAGCCGCTGATCAGACCTCTTATATCCTCGGCCCAGTGAATGGGAAAGTTTGATTTTAAAAACGCACTTGTATACCAAAATGCATTTTAGTTGAAATAAAATTGCTTCTCATGCGTCAAATAGCTATATGCAATTAAACATGCGATTAATTTTGATAAATTAATTACAAAGACTAATTAATTATTGCGACCGTAGGTGGCAGTTTACTATCAGACCGGTCACAGCTTGTCCGTATACTGTCCGTCCGGACGGGTAACGCCTGACACTGTGATTCCCCTGACACATCACCATGACGTCACCATGTATGGGCATAAAATGGATTGTATCCCAGATGATGCCCTGTTAGGAGAACCACACTAGGAGTATCCATATATGGCCAAGACAGATGGTGCGACCTCGTCCTTTTGGGGCGAGGTTGCGTTTTGCCCTTAGGCGTCTTACTGGTAAATATATTTTTTAATCCCAGCCCTATAGTTTTCACACAACAATACATGTGAGATTGCTGATGGTGAAAGAGGACACATTCAGCAAGACTGTGTTGACTCCTTAACATCCTTTGGTACTGTGCGAGGTTAACAACATTACAACGTTGGCTTGAGGATGATGTACCTTCTGTCTCAAGTTGGCTCCATAATGTTCTGCAACTGAACGACTCACACACCTTCTCCAGGGAGACTTGAGAGGGCTTTTTTTCCTAGTTTGGGGGCCCAGCAGTTGTGGAATATTTGGGGGAAGAATATATGCCAAAAATAGTATTAAGGGGTTTTGCAAACTAGAGGACCAAGAAAGGGGAGAAGAATGCCTCTACTTTTGACAGCGCCACACCTCTACGTCATTCATCTTTAAATGTCCAGCGTCTTGAGCTTGTAGATCTTCAATTTGTTCTGTTTTTTGAATGAATCCCGGCCATGTTTCAGCTCTGGCAGTTAAAGAGTAAAGTGGGTAAGAAAATCCCCCCTCCTGTTTTATTCACAAAACAAACCCTTACAGTATAACGTGTGTGTGTGTGTGCGTGCGTGCGTGTGCGTTTGTGTGCCCCCTGCGCTTACGTGTGTGTGTGTGTGTGTCTTATGCTGGGGGCTCACACACAGTGAAGTGATAATTAACATTGTGGTATGATTAGCCATGCAGTCAACCATCGGCCACCGGCTAAATGAAAGGACACAGAATGAAGAAAAAGAAAAGATTCTCTCTCTCTCTCTCTCTCTCTCTCTCTCTCTCTCTCTCTCTCTCTCTCTCTCTCTCTCTCTCTCTCTCTCTCTCCTGTCTACAGTCTGCTACTGTACTTAGACTTAGACTCTGGGCAGCCTTCAGCTCATTGTAAAGCACTGCTTTAAATCAGTGTAACCCATGCCTGGAGACGACTCTGTGTCACAACAATCCCCCTGCACACGCACACAAGCACGCGCACGGCCACGACCCTCCGACAACGATGTGCAAACGCACGGCAACAGTGCTATGAGAGAATACAATGCAGAACCCACTAATCTTCATGTTCTAAGTTTTTCATATGTTTCATATGTTTTTTGAACACCTGAGCAGGCACGTGCATCACACATAGCCATCAAGTCCCTGCCCTTTTACCCGTCTATAAAAAATGCCCTCTCCAGACCATGAATGCAGTTTTCACTATGGTGAAAGAAATGCAAATGCCCTCTTTCCATGTCATTGCCTTGTCCAAACTCTCCTGAACTTGAATGCAGCATCCTGTGTTGAAAGAAGTGCCCTCTCTGTGTAGAAATCCATGCCGTTACGCCACATCTCCAGTATTCTCTATGTGCTTAGTTCAGTGTGGTATCAAGCACCGAAAATAGCCGACCTCCAACCTCACAACGCGTCGCAGTTAGTAAAGCGCAGAAGCTTTCTTTAACAAGATGATCTAAATCAATTCCATCAGGAGACTTGGCAAGAAGAACAAATGGGTGTGGATCATATTATCCAACACATTCTCAGCCTCAAGGTGTCAAGTACCCTACTGCGTCACAAGAGGGGACGCTTTGGGTATGCCAACTGCTTCAAGTAGGGGACGCTTTGGGTATGCCCAGTGGTCTAAGAAAAAAAAAAGTCATTGCCGAAGTGGGATTTGAAACCACTATGTAGGGTTTACCAACCACCCGGCGGTCCCGATCACGTCACTATCCACGACGGTGCCGACCAGCGTCAGCAGGTTAGCTACTCACCAGCGTTAGTTTTACTGAGGTTTGGGTTAGGTTTAGGTATAGTTTTACTGACGTTAGGGTTAGGGTTAAGGTTAGGTTTAGGTGGTCGGACATGTTACCTCCACGTTGTGTTAGAATCCACGTTGTCAAAGATAAAAACACAAAAAAAGTGGAATTGGTCAGCCAGGTTTTGTTTGCTCAATCGGTACTTTGTCCTGGGTTCGCTTCCCAGTAACGGTAGATACATATTCGAGTAAACATGTGTCGGCGCATGCGCACTATGACTCTCCCTCCGCATCTGCCGGGATGACGCTGAAAGCGCCCCAACGCGTTTGCATGGGTGACGCTGAAAGCGAATCCGAAGTGCGTCAGGGGGGTGAGAAAGGGCTGTAATATGCTCCAGTCCAGTGACACAACAACTGATCAGCGAACATTGGACATGGATGTGCAAAAGCTAAATGTGGTACTAACCCGTGGGCTCACGGGTGCTGTCCCTGTGGCAGTTGTTAGGTTGGTTGGAATAATGTGTTCCTTCCACGTGCTACATCCTACCGGCAACCCCCCCACCCCCACCCTGTCAGGTGAAAAGAAGCAGCTTGGACTCCTCGTGCAATGAAGGAAGCATAAAATCAGTTCGGGGCTCTCCCCAGGTTTGCAGAGGGAGAGTAGCACCCAGCTAGGCAATTGGCACTGGGTGAAAAGATGTTGTACAAAAATCGTGGGATAAACATTTCCATTCTTTGCCCATAGAATGGAAGAGAACGCGACTCTTGACACTTCTGAGCTTGTAGATCTGCCGTTCTCTGTGCAATCATTCCCCGCAACACGGATGCTGGTGTTTAAACCCTCTACAAGCTCCCACACGTTGAGAGCTTGTAGATCTGCTGTTTTTAGGCTAATGTCCCCCCCCAGGTTCAAGTGGAGGGGACAACAAATGAAGCCAGCAAGCAATCTAAACCACACCACCTTACACCTACATACCCCTCCCACCCCCTCTCCAGTCCCTGACCCATTCTAAACAATTTCATCTGAGGCTCCAAATGATAAAACTAATATCAAGCATACAATGGCGTCTTCATCATAAACACGCCCCGGCCAATAGCACACATCAACTGTTATTGCTTTCAATGAGAACAGTAATTGCACGACGGCACGAAAAAAAAAAGAAAAGAAGAAAATATCAAAATAATTTCTTCGACTGAACGTGGGGTGGGGTGGAGTGTACCTCATTTGAAAGTGAATTGTGAAAGAAGTGAGTGTGTTCTGTGTGTGTGTGTGGGGGGGGGGGGGGGGGGGGGTGGTAGGACCTTGAACGGGGATCGATGCTGCGTCGGGGAAACGCCGATGGTGATCAATGAGAATAGATTTAAAGCTGCGGTATAAAAGCATCGCCGTGGCGACCGGTGGTGCCGCCCGCCCGCCCGTCCCCAAATAGGCTTTATGAATATTAAACATGTGAGGAGGGGTCGATACAGGGACAGTGCACACGCGCACACACACACACACACACACACACACACACACACACACACACACACGATTGTATTAATATACGTGTGAGGACATCCGTCGACGAGCCGAAAACAGCCAATCTTACATGTGTTGTTGGCTTGTAGATCAGCTATTTTTGGTGCACAACACCAGCACACAACACCAGTGAGAGATGAAGCAGGGACCCCCACAACATTTGCATAGATTCCTTATAGTTTAATCGTTTGACAACACAATCATCAGTGTATTT
>NC_137818.1:16111429-16163429 GCF_963921795.1 Nannobrachium achirus
CTTGGTCCAATCAGCCACACGTCTATTCCCGGACTTTTGATATAAATGATAATAATAAAAAAAAAAAACATCGGCCATTCTTCTCTGTGTCATTTTGGAGCCATCTGAAACGGTTAATATCCTCTCTCAATCATTTTCTGGGACTGGGTGTGATGCTCGTAGTATCCAGCAGGCCGCGCCGTTGACTCACATTCTGGATGGATGGGTGGCTAGGAGTGGCCTCCTACTCTCCACGTTGTTGAAACTCGACAAGAAGGGCACACAACATGGCTGCTCTTTGTCTCTGTTCGTGGATCGCGGTCTCAATCATGTTCGGGCGCCGCTTCTCTATCGCTCCTTTCCCTGCTTCGCCGCACGTAAACGAATGGAATTGATCTCCCCTCCGCCTCGCCAAAGTAAGATCGCCGACCTCTGCAGGATGAATATGTACGCTGTATCGAGCACTCCATTACGTGTTGTTATCATGTGGGCTTTGTTTTTTTAAAACATGTTTGTAAATAAATGGCTTATTTCTTCGGCGCTACCTCTGTTCAGAGGGTTCTGCCGCGGCTTGCAAGGTGTTAAAGGACAACTTTGTTTTTTTTACAACAAGGGTTCATATTTTAGATTGTAATTAGAGAAAAGAAAAAGTGAGTTTTAAAATGTTTTCATTTGCTTCGTTCTATTGTTGTATCGCATTTACCGTGCAATAATGTGGGTCCATGATGACTGACACAGACCTAGGTAGGCTACCCGGCCTGGCAGAGATCTGCGCTTTCTTTCTTTCTTTCTTTCTTTCTTTCTTTCTTTCTTTCTTTCTTTCTTTCTTTCTTTCTTCCTTTGTATTCGTTTCTGTCTTTGTGTCTGTATTCATATTTTTCCAGTGTTTCTTTCTTCCTGCACTCTCTGTACTTTGTGTATCTCAATGTCTCTGTTCTATTAGTTTCATGAATCACTTCTCTTCATTTATCACACAGCAGAGAAGGAGCTTCTTTCATCCTGACTGGCTGCTTTTCATTCTCGTCTGATAGTGCGCGCGTGCGTGCGTGCGTGCGTCCGTGCGTGCGAATGCGTGCGCTCCCATCCAGGCAGCGCTCCATACATCTGTCCTCCTCCATAGATCCAGGTCAGACCGGAGGGGGAAGCCATGAATCCTCGCTCTAGTGGCCAGTGGTGTAAAGTACTGAGTATATTTACTCAAGTACTGTGTACTTTTAAGTAGTACACTTTTGAGGCCGGGTAACGCCACAATGTCTATGGGGCTTTTAAGCCGTCTCATCATTTTGTACATTTTGTACATTTTGTATCTTTTCCTACTTCTCTGTAACTTTGTAAATAACTGTATACTGCTGTGCTACAACTGGACAACTGAATTTGCCCCTTGGGATAATAAAGGTATCTATCTATCTTGTAGTCAGACCTCCAAGCAGATTTATTGTCAATATCTGTCCCTCGCTATTTCAACAGATCCGAGACAAAAATAACGACTAAAGTATAATTCTACCACTTTCCTTTCAACAACAAAGAGAAGAAAAATTAGTAAATAGTAAAAATAGTAAAAAGATTCGCTTTTTGGGGGGGCAAAAGTTCTCCTCTGCCTACAAAATGATGTCAGACTTAACAGCCCCATAGCTGACCTATATGTGACATCACATTGGTGTGACATCACATTCCGTCCTTATATGCCCATATATGGAGAGTCCTTATGTCATCGATGTTAAGCCCATGCATAGCTTGGAATGCACATATATGGACATATTGTTTGAGTCTCATGTGGTCTATAACATAAGACATATATGTCAGTCATATCCATATTTGGGAAAATGTTTTGTCCACATTTTGTCCAACTTAAACAACCAACCACAACTCGAATCACACTTGCAAATTAATTTTAACCCTTAGGCGTCTTACTGGTACGTGTAACAGACTTTCTCTTTTGGGGCATTGATACTTGTACTTTAGAAAAAAATGGAGTACAGTACCTCTTCCACCACAGCCACAGTTCTCCCGTCCTCTCTCTCTCTCTGTCCATCACTTGTTACCCCATCACTCCTCCTGCTCTCCACTCCGCATCCGCATGCGCCAGTATGTCTGTCTGTGCATATGTGTGTGTACGTGCGTGTGTGCGTGTCTGGCTGTATAGCTGCATCTCTCCTGCTAACTACAATACCAGCTTCATCACTACATCCATCTTCCCTTTAGACGTTGAACTCTGTAGTTTTCACATAAGTACAGTACACACACATGCACAAATATAGTGAACACGCACACACACATCGCATTGACATTTTTCGGGCAGCAGTTCCATGAAATGCCACATTTTGTGTTTTGCACTCTTAATTTTTAACCCTATGGGCTGTAATTTGATTGTTTTAACTGCATTAGAGGTCCACGACGTGGTAACGCGTCAATCTCTTTGATGTCTCTGTGTGCCCGTTGACGCGTTTGACGCGTTGTACAGTAAATGATACTGTACTGACTGTTAGCTACTGTACTAGGCTACCGCGGTGACGAACAACACTCCATTTCCCAAAATGCAGCGCCAGATCACGTGACCGGGAAGTGCTGTCTCCCTGATAGACATGCATGTTACGCTGCTGCAGAAAAGTGCATTTTTCTCCTAATCTGGCTTTTAAATCACCTTCATATTCAAAACGTGGCCTTTATACCGGCCGTTACAAAAGCACTGTGGCCCGCGATTGTTTAAAAACAGTCCTGACTGAAAGAAAATATTATCGTGATAAACAGGACATACTTGGATCTCAAAAATATTTTTTTCCAGGGACCCCCAGAAGCAAAACTTGAGTTACAAATGTTCGCCTAAAAAATACATATATTCAAAGATTTGCACACATTTTCACGACTTTTCAAAAACGGCAGGTCTACAAGCTTGCACTCGGTGCCGCGCTGCTAACTTATAGATCTGCTATTTTTCAATAGCTAAAGTATAAAATAATGTAACTCAGTCCCACTTTCCCTCCCCTTGTGACGCCCCTGCACGCACGCAGAGCGGCCCCCTCCTGAACAGAACAATGCAGTGAGAGTTGCGTCGGTCGGGCACACGGTACCGTGGTTCCAGTGAGAAGTCGACCACAGCAATTAACACAGAGATGAAAGACACCACGCTGCCTGCTGAATAATTAAGCCTGGGCTTGATGAGGGTGCGTGCGTGTGCGTGTGCATGTGTGTGTGTGTGTGTGCGCGCGTGTGCGTGCGTGCGTGCGTGCGTGCGTGCGTGCGTGTATTGCTATACTTGAGAGGATCAAATGTTCCCACAAGTATGTCATTGCTGTCAAGTGTTGGAGTTTAGCCAGTTTGTTTTATGTTTGTGCCGCCAATGGCATGCACTTTAAAAAATAGTTGATCTACAAACTCACAACCTGTTGCAGCGTTGTATAGATCTGCCATTGTGATGTCCTCACGAGTGTAGTACATATATAAATGTGTGTGTGTGTGCTCCATGCTGCATGTGAAATATGTTTCTTGGATATGAATGCATTTAACTAAGCCCACATGTTTATGATTATATATGTTCCAAATGCTGATTGATATTTATTTTCTCGAAGAAGAGCAGCCGTCTATTATTCGTGCATGTGGTGTGTGCGTGCTTCTGTGCGTAGGCGTGCGCGTGCGTGCGTGCGTGCGTGCGTGCGTGCGTGTGTGCGTGACTCTGTGGCCTTCCTTTCTGCACAGAACAGGAAGTATAAGAACGTTAGATTGGGTCCATCAGGGAAGTGGAGTTATCTTAACGTCGTAACCCAAGATTTGAACCCCAGCTCTCTGTCACATTTCCACCACTCAGCCATGGGGGAGATATTATGCTTATTAAATATTCGGGCAGGGCTACTTGCCAACCATGGGTGTAAATCAGGGGTCCTCAGAGTTACTACAGGGGATCCTCCAAATCTTTGTGTGATAAGAACTTTTTTTCCTACACTAACCACTTGAACCCTAGTATCCCTATTCTGAGCGCAAGGCGTTGTGAGCTTGTAGATCTGCTATTCTTGGCAAAGAGGTTTGGTGTAGAGTGAAAAGAAAAGCAGACTAAGTATTGACGGTTCAAGGTGTTCAATGTCTAAAAAATACACATTAAACCAACAACCTACACTGATGATATTGCTTTCAAACAAGTCTAAGCTGTCTCAGAAATCTATAAAAATGTTTAATCTGCAACATATTTTTATACAATATAGTGGGGGGTCCCTGCTTCATCTCTCTCAGCTAAGGGGTCCTTGGCCTAAAATCATTGAAGACCCCTGGTCTAAATGTCTCAATGGAAGAGTATAGGGCGCATATTAATGACACATTTTGTCAAACTCAAGGCCCGGGCCAAATCAGGCCTGTGAATGAATTATCTTCGGATGATATTTAATTACTATTAGAACTGGCCCTCTGGTATGTTGCACGTGTAACGCCTGGGATTCAAACCCAGGTCTCCCGCATTAAAGTCAAACATCTTAACCATCAGACCAAAGAGATATCCCTTTGGACTGGGGGAGATATTACGGCCCTATCAGAGTACAGTCTGCGGGCAGAAGCTACACCCACCCCCCTGTTGTTGACTTCCCCCTCACCAGAAAACCTAATCCGGGTCACGGCACCAATGTAACACCCGGGGATTCAACCCTCAGGTGTCTAATCCACTAGTCTAAAGGGGGAATTCCTCCTTGACTTGGGGGGAGATATTAGGCTTTTTGGTCATTAGGCGCATCAGGCTCTCCTCTGAGCCACTGTACTGCTACAAGTATACAACATGGATAAGTCAACAGTGGAGGATTACAGCGTGTAGCTTCAGTAGAGTTTGGGGTGTAACGAGGAGGAGTGGATTGTAGACACTGTGGAAACAGCAGCAGCAGCAGCGATGAGGAGATGAAGGCAGAACCTCCTCAGCCACACAGCAAACAAGAACTCTCCAAGGAGTGTTCCAGCCAAATGTATTTAAATGTATTCCGCTAATTACAAAACCTCCCAACACATGCACGGCTGATGCAAACGCTGTCTGGCGTTTTGTACCGGTAGCAGCAGCAGCAGCGCCGTTCTACCGAGGTAATTATTATACAACACAGGCCCTAGTTTACGCACAGCGAGCGTGTGTGTGTGTGTGTTTACGTAGGTACGTGTGTGTGTGTGTGTGTGTGTGTGTGTGTGTGTGTGTGTGTGTGTGTGTGTGTGTGTGTGTGTGTGTGTGTGTGTCTGTGTCTCCGTGCATGTGTGTGAGCGAGAGAGGCAGAGAGAGAGAGAGGGAAAAAAACACTCACTTAACATACGGGAGACGCAGATAAGCGGAGCCTTTTCTTTCTTCTTCTCCATGAAGATTAAGAGGTATGGATGAAAGCACGTGTGATGCGGGTGGCTTGCTGTGCGCGTCTCCCCGGTGAAGAGGTATCAAGACACTTATTATATCTCAAACAGTGAAAACATTTACCGTAGCGCCGCCACCGCGCCTCAGAAAAACCACTCCAGTGTCTCTTGACGGGGGAGGGAGGGAGGAAAGGGGAGGGGAGGGCTCCATTCATACACGACTACTATGAAAATCCCAAATTCCAAAACTTCTTGGGCGAATTTTGACCAAACATTTCACTAATAATAATTATAGCTCCAATGAACACTAGTCATTCGCAACGCCCCGGGGCAGGGACTCGCTCACCTGACGGCTCGCTCCGGCGGTGCCTATATCTCGCGGCTCAAGTCTGCTTAAAACGACACGCCTCTGTTTTAACTGTTTTCGAGAAAGACGATCTCATCGCGATTCTTTTTCATGTTGGTTTTTATGGTTATTTTTAACAAAAACTAAAAGAGTGTAACTCTGACACTATACAAATGAAACTCATTTGTATACTGTCAGCGTTAAGTGGAGACCTTGACATTTCAAAGTTTGAGAAATACTGATTTAGACCAAAATGGAGGTTTAAATTAATTCTGCAATGAATCACTGTATTAACAATTCAACAGGATTTTTTTTATAAGGCTCCCTCATTGTATCTCGATATATACATTTCTAGAGCCTGGAGTAGAAGACAGTCTCAGCTTTTCAAATAGTAGCTTGAGTGTTAAAGTTGGTTATGTGTTTGATCATTGTTTGTGTGAATTGTTATGTCTGTTATGATTTTTTTTCTTTAGTTTTTTTGTTAAATGAAATGTAAAAGTGTCCTGTAAGTCCATATGGGCTGGGCTTCCTTGGAAGCATGACACTTTAATAAAGAAAAATCAATACGAAATCTTTGAAAAGGCATATCATGGTAACATCGTATCGTCTCAACGATATTTATCACCATATCGCCCACCCCTAGTTCCTGGAGTGCGGATCGAGTGCCCTGGACGGGAACGTTTGATGCTTTTGGTCACGTTCGTCCCAAGAAGTCACCATCAGGTCATTTGGAGAGTGAGAGTGTCTTGGCCGGTTCCCCTAAGAGAAAGTTTGTAAATATTTGTCAGGATTTGTAAAGCGTGGCGTTCCCTCTGCCACTATACTTCAGGTGAGGGTGAGGACTGCGTCTCTGTTGATAGCCACCTCTCTTAACCACCTTCTTCCATGACCTCCTCATTGATTTATTGACCAGTGTCTGTCTGGACATCGGCCAGACGTGGGCGCACACATACACGCACGCACACACGCACACACACACCCAAAGAGCACACTCCTGTCCTGTCCTGTCCCATCATGCATTGCGCAGCAGGTGGGCGGCAGTTCCGGCGTCGGCAGCCGAGCCGAGCTGAGCTGAGTGATCTACAAGCTCACAATGGTCGCATCTGCGACGCGGCGTGAGCTTGTATGTCAGCTCATGTTCTCAGCTGTTTTCTACACACTTACCGAACGTGTCCCACACATAATTCTACAGTAAATTCCCACAGAAACGGGTGGATACGGCCAAAATCTGCCACTGTCTCATTTGTGGGAGGATGTAGCTGTGAGCGTCAGGTGGCTCTCTTCTCTTCTCTTCTCTTCTCTTCTCTTCTCTTCTCTTCTCTTCTCTATCCTGTTATTTCTCCTCTCTTCCCTATCTCCTTTCCTCTTTTCTCCTCGCCTCTCTTCCCCTCTTAATTTCTTCTCTCCTTCTCATTTCTTATTTTCTCCTCTCCTGTCCCCTCTTCTATTTCCTCTCCCATCACCTCTCCTCTCCTCTCCTTTTCTGACTATTGTCATTGAGCCAGCTTCAAGCGCACACACACGCGCACACACACACACGCACGCACGCACACGCACACACACACAGCTGGAAAAACAGTTGGGGAGAGAGAGAGAGGGAGGAAAACAGAGGGAAGGAGAGGAGAGCAAAGGGGGAAGCAGAGAAAGGGAAGCGGAGTCTCTGGGGATGCATTTTAATTCTCTCAATTGCCCTATATTCCCCTGCACTTTCTGTTTTGATGGTGGCGATGCTTTGCATATCCTCACCCTGCAAGCATGGAGGACGTGTGTGTGTGTGTGTGTGTGTGTGTGTGTGTGTGTGTGTGTGTGTGTGTGTGTGTGTGTGTGTGTGTGTGTGTGTGTGTGTGTGTGTGTGTGTGTGTGTGTGTGTGTGTGTGTGTGTGTGTGTGTGTGTGTGTGTGTGTGTGTTTTTGTTCCCTCAAGCATCAGGCTACTGTATTGTATTCCAGAGCAGTGGTTCTCAACCTTTCCAGGCCGCGACCCCCAAAATAATCATATTTTAACTGGGGTCTCCCACCCTACGAGTTGAGGTATTACATTTTGTATAACACGGTTCTATTGTGAAAATAGCACAATTTCTGCATCTAATATTTGACAATTTGGCCAATGTTTAATTTGTCATTTTAGAGGTATTAAAAACTCCTTACCCTCTCTATACACAACCTTATGTTGGTTTCTTTACTGTTGAAATCATAAATCAGTGTTGCACATTAAGTTAATCATCTGGGTCCCGACCCACAGGTTGAGAACCACTGTTCCAGAGGATGAGTATGAATGGGCGGGGCCTGTGAAGGCGTCCAATCAGTGGAGGAGGAGGAGGAGGAAGAAGAGATGGAGTGTTTTTTTTTATATATATATATTTGTATATAGACCGGTTTCTTGTTTACAAACATTGAGACTAAATGCACAGCTGAATGTATCATGTAATCAATTCCCACCAATCCCCAAACCTGTTGTTTTGGGGAGCGCTGCATGGTTTCTATTTATTGGCTAATTTTGGTACCGACCCATCAGTGTGACGTGGACCAGAAACCCGTCTATTGGTTTTTGTGTTGTTGGTTTTTTTACATATGTGTCCCAGCGCAGCTGGCGGCTAGTCATTGATTTTTTTTTTTTTTTTTCATTTTCATTTTTTCGTTTCATTTGAAAGCTGGGGATCATAGCTACAAAATGATATATTGGTTGTGGAGATTGACCCAACAGTTTTGAAGATATGGCTTATAGAATGATGCCATGCTGAAATAGGACTTTTGAGATATTCAAGTTTTAAATAAATTTCTAACCTGCAATGACCTGACTCCGCCACATGGGGAGCAATCTTCAATTCAATCTTCAATTCAAAGAACCTTTATTGGCATGAGAACACAAACGTTTACACAGTGGTGGAAAAAGTACCTACATTTTATAATTAAGTAAAAGTATCAATTCTGCAATGTAGAATCACTCTGTTGCAAGTAAAAGTCCAGAATTAAAAATGTACTTGAGTAAAAGTACAAAAGTATTGGTATCCAAATGTACTTAAAGTACCAAAAGTAAAAGTACAAAATGTTTGAAAATAGCAGATCTACGTAGATTTTTATTTTAATAGTCCAAATTGTAGCCTATACACATTTTGGCCATTTGAAAATAGCTCACATTGTGAGCTTGTAGATCTGCTATTTTAAAATATATATGTATTTAATACCAGACTTCTACTTGTAACAGAGTATAAATTGCAGTAGGCAACTGCCTATAGTACTGATACTTTTATGAGAAAAGGAAAGTTTTCTTCCTATAGAGGCACAAAGTTCTATGGGGCACAGTTTTCGTCTACTCTACGTTGCTCTACGGGAATGCACGTGCGCAACACCAGAACTCGTGCCCTATCGAAATTGGTCGGCTAACTGTGCTAACTGTGCTTTATGTAACATCATCGAGTGTTTGTGTAACTTCAGTCAGATTGAAGGATCATCCGACTCTGATAATAAACCACAATCTACAGGCTACGCTTAACCGCCTCGCGTTGTGAGCTTGTAGAAGAGCAAAAATAGTTTGGTCGCGTTTTATACAACAGATGCCTATGTTAGCCTGCAGCTAGCGCTAGCTAACGTTAGCGTTAGCCGTTAGCCACTCATCAGCCAGTCATCCAGAATAGTCTACTAAGTCAATTTTCCAACGGCGAGTGAACGATTGCATTCCGTGTCCTTCATGGATTTTTTTCCCCTGGCTGTCAATGTTTTTATTGTCCAAAAAGAAAACGCTCTGAACGTTAAAACTAGATAGTTTACGATCATGACACTTTTCTAAGTCAATGCTAAGCAGTGACAACAAAGGACTCGGCTCGCATCCGGCTCAGGCAGGAAACGGAACGGATCCTTTTTTTCCAAACTCGAGAAGAAGAACAGCGCCAGAACAGCGCAATAATAAATAAATAAATAATAGATTAAATCATTATAACAACGTGGTTCATTTGGAACATACGTGGCACTACATTAACGGGATAAATACTGTGATTTGTAACGCTAGGTAATGGAGCGCCGATATTACCGCATTTGGCTACAAATGGCTAACACAGGGTGGTGAAAACTAGCATGTTAGCTGTATTCTGGGAGGACCAACAGAATTATGTCCCGATCTCTCACATTAATTAAAAAAAGTCTTATTTACATGCAGAGTTAAGCTCTGGCGTTTAAGTGAAATGTAGCCTGATATTTGTGAAATGCTTTAGTGGCTTTATCACATTTTAGTGAAAAAAAAAAAAAAAGTATTTTCAGCCCCTGTCTAAAGCTGTACTTTCCGAGATGACTGACCCTCCGTGAGATTGGGACACATATAGTAGTATGTAGAGAGGGAGTGATAGTGTGTCAGAGTTAACAGATACAGCTGAGAGGAACAGTGTGTTTGTGTTTGACTCTAAAATGTCAAGGTCTCCCCATAACTCTGACAGTGTAATTTGCAATGATCTACTACAGGGGTCTTCAACGTTTTCAGGCCGAGGACCCCTTAGCTGAGGGAGAGATGAATTAGGGACCCCCACAACCTTTTCAGAGATTCCATATAGTTTCATTGTTTGACAGCACAATCATCAGTGTATTTTGGATTCATGTCAATTTGTGTTTTCAGATATTTAACCACTTGAACTGTCAATACTTAATAAACTTGACCTTTCACTCTGTACTTAGTCTGCTCTTTTTCCCCTCTACACTAAAGCTCTCTGCCGAAATAGCCGATCCAAGCTTGTAGATCTGCTATTTTTGAATAGCCAACATGGATAAACTGTTTAATGTGATTGTGATGCTCTACTAACTCATTTCGCAGGGGACCCCCTGGTATGACATCTGACATCATACATACAATCTAATCTATTTTCAAAGTATTCATATACATTTGAAAACTTGAAATGGGACATTCTGCATGATGGGTACTTTATTCTTTGGGTACTTTAAGTACTCAAATCAAAATTTTGAATTCAGATGTTTTACTTGTAAGAGAGTATTTCTACATTGCAGTATTGATACTTTTACTTAAGTAAAGAAATGTGAGTACCTTTTCCACCACCTACTGTATATGGGATGCAATAGCGAGTTTAGACATGAAATCCTGTATCATCTGGTGTGGTTGCTAATGAGCAGCGATTATGTGAAGTTAAGCTTGAGAAGTTGTCCTCTCCGTGTCAGAACGCACACTGCAGCATGGCTGCAGCTCTGGCCCTACACACAACCAGGGGCGTCACAAGGGGGGGGGGGGGGGGGAGTAGGACTGAGTTACCAGGGCCCAAGGAGGAGGGGCCTTCATTATTTTATATACTTTAGCTATTGAAAAATAGCAGATCTACAAGCTTGTATAGATCTGCTATTTTTGAAAAGTCATGAAAATGTGTGCAAATCTTTGAATGTATGTATGTTTTAAGCGAACATTTGTAACTCAAATTTTGCTCCTGGTGGGGTCCCTGGAACGGAGAGATGGGGTTCCGTGGCCAAATACATATAATGTTGGGGGTCCTTCACGTGAAAATGTTTGAGCACCACTGACATAGAAACATAGGTTTTTCAAAAAACCTAAGAAGGATTTAGAATACACACTCGGGTCAAAATATTCAAAGACTTGCAAAAAAAATCATGATTTTTTCAAAAATAGCAGATCTACAAGCTCGCAGCTCGGCACTCGGTGCCGCGCTGTGAGCTTGTATATCTGCTATTTTTCAATAGTTAAAGCACACAACAACGGGTAATAATGCGTTGCAGTGAATCCTTGTACCCAGGGCCCAGAATTTGGTGCAACACCCCTGCTTCCACACAACAGTATGAAGCCCACTTACTGTGAAGTGAAGCCTGTAAAAGATTTTGAATTGGACGGGGCCCAATCTGGCACGGGAAGATGCAGTGTAGCCATTTCTATAGTCGTAACGCCATATCATATGCAAATGCATGTTGGAGCCGAGCCCAAAGATTCAAACTGTATACGACGTGTAACCATAGCGCTCTCTTGTTGTGCACTGTATGTATTTAGGGCACTGTGTACAGTAGTGTGCAATAGTGCACTGGTTCTCAAACTAGTTTTGTTGCAGTACCCCTTAAGCCCTTTGCACACAGGACAGTTGCGTTTTTTTCATTTGCGGCATGAATAAATCGCATTGGATTTGGTGTGCAAGGCTGTGCGGAATCGGCGCTGCGGATCCAAAAAGGAGTCATTAAAGGAGTGATGAGTTTTTTACCGCATGCGACAAGACGCACGAATCGAACTGGTTTCGATCGAGAAAAAAACGCACGGCGGCAGCCACTCGTCGCACGGCTAATTCGGAGCCGGTGTGCATGAGATCATAGAGAATCATTGTTTTCTTTAAAAAAAATGATATTGTCCGTTTTATCCGTGCGGTTAAACGCGCCTGTGTGCAAAGGGCTTTATACTGATTTCTGATCGGTATATTCCCCTGACTACAGCATTTTTCTTATAAAATGTACATCTAAAGTCCAGTTCCAGTGCCAATATGTTCTAAATGAAACGGCATAATGGCAAATAAACCAATTGCTTTCTATTCAGTAACAGTTGTCGTCAAGACTATTGACGTACTGTAATTTGGTTTAACAATTTACAGATGAGAAGGTTCACACAAAGACTGTCATGTTTTGTCATTACCCATAAAAGTAAAATAGATATTCCCATTTTCTCCTGTACCCCCCTGCAGTACCCCCACGTACCCCTAGGGGTACAAGTACATGTAAATGTACATAGTGGACGAAGAGTATGGAAGTACTGTAACTTTTTTAATGAATAAAATGACGACTGATATTGATTGATATTTGTAGTAGACAGAAACGCAAAATAGCACAAGTAGGCTACAGTCAAAACACTTTGTCTAAAAGGATTGCACTAAAACATTGTTTCCATTGGGGGTCCTTAATTGGCAGGCACGTGCACACACAGACATCAAAGGGGGCTTGAGCCCCTGCCCTTTTATCCATCTGTAAAAAAAAGTGCACTCTCCAGACCACAGTTTTCACTAAGGTGAAAGAAATGCAAATGCTCCCTTTTCCATGCCATACCTGCAGGCAGCATTCAAACTCTCCTGAACTTAACTGCAGCCTCTTATGTTGAAAGAATTGCTCTCTCTGCGTAGAAATCCATGCCGTTACGCCACATCTCCAGTATTCACTTGATTATGCTTAGTTCAGTGTGTTGTATCAAGCACAGAAAATAGCCGACCTCCAAGCTCACAACACTCTCTCAATTAAGGGGTCCTTGGCCTGAAAAGGTTGACGACCCCTGCACTAAAAGATTTGAGTAATTTAACACCACCGGTACACCGTACCGAGCATACCGTATACGTGCACACATCAGCGTCTAAAAAAGAATCTCTCCTTGCAGACAGACAGAGCGTCTTGTTTGGATGCTGTTTTCTGTCTGTTGACAGGGGAACAGTTAAACTCTGCAACGCATGGGCTGAGATTTAGCGCTGCTGTGCGTGACTTGATGTGTACACGCGTGTGCGTGACGCGGTGTGGCGCACGCGTGTTTGTACGTGCGCTGGGATCCCCGCTGCCGTGCTGCTGCCTGCATGGCTGTCTGGGGGGACGGGGGGACGAAGGGGGACGAGCAGTTTGAACAAGAGATTTATTTTTGTTAGTTTTATGGCTGCAGTGAAACGCCGCCCCCCCACCCCTCTCCACCCCTCCCTGGCACCCTGCCCACCCACCTTTATTCCAGATGTTACCATGGTGAAACTTATGGGCGGTATCCCGGCAACCAGACAGCGGTTTGGGGGGGGGGGGGGGGGGGGACGTAGTGTACTTTTGTGTGTGTGAGAGTGATGGATAGATTACCAGAGAGAGAGAGAGAGAGAGAGAGAGAGAGAGAGAGAAAGATAGATTACGAGAGCGGGAGGTTAAGAGAGCAAGAATTGGAGCGAGGGAGAGAGAGAGAGAGAGAGAAGAAGACTGAGAGAGACACCGAGAGAGACAGGGATAAATTATGAGAGAGCGAGGCCCAGAAATAAATTATGACGGAGGGAGAGAGGGAGAGAGAGAGAGAGAAACGAAACCAGTATTAACCACTTAACCACTTAAACTCTATGTACTTAGATGGCCGGATTCTCCCAGGGTTCTCTATTCTAACAGACACTGAGAACGTAAGAACAGTGTTTAAAAGCATATATGAAGAGCATGTGTATTTATTTGTATTTCCTATTTCATCTGCATTGTATTTACTGTAGTAATTTCTTATTTTCTTTAAAGGTTTTTCACCTTACTTACCTTACAACTTACCCACAATACCTGCTACTCACCTGTACCTGTAAACCTACAAATTAAAGTAAAGAAGAAAAACAGTGTGGTCATTGTATGAGTGGAACCCAGTTAAAACCTCCTATGGTCTGTACTCTGTACCAATCCCTTTCACGCAGGGAAGCTGCAAACATACTAAATAGCATGACTTAGAGATACTGTGTACCGCTTTGCGTGATTTTAGGGCCAAATCTGTAGGAGCAGTGTCCAAAATCAGCCTTATGGTGGCGCTAGAAGAAGGCCATGTGAGAAATGGAGGGGGTTTGTCACACAATGATTTGGTGGGCCCCCTGTAGTAACTCTGAGGACCCCCTAGGGGTCCCGGACCCCCTGTTGAAGACCCCATGCGCAGGCGGTTTGTTCAGTGTTGCTGTTCTCTGGTCAGGGCAGGGGGAGGAGGGGAGGAGGAGGAGGTGTAGATCTGCTGTTGATTTAAGCCCTGTTGTCTTAATGTGATTATCACCCCCCTTCCTCCCCCGCCGCCACATTGATTTCCATTTAAAACTGTAATTGAGAGGAAACAAACATTGGTATTAGCTATTCTCTCTCTCTATCGTTGTTCTCTTGTTTCTGTCTCATCTGAAAGCATTCCAGTGTCCAGTTTTCCATGCAGTCTGGCGGGAATCCAGAGGCGAGACCAGCGTTGCCACGTCTATCTGTTATTAAGCAACTTTAGGGCCTTTTTTTTCTGTAAAGTTGCTTGCAGGGACGTGCAGAGAATGTTAGAGAGAGGCAGAGGCTGAAATTCCTTTTGGTGAAAATATTGATAATAGCTGCGACGCGTTGTGAGCTTGGAGGTCGGCCATTTTCGGTGCTTGATATCACAACGAACTAAGCATAATCGAGGCAATACTGGAGATGTGGCGGAACGGCATGGATTGGGCAATTCTTTCAACAGGATGCTGTGTTCAAGTTCAGGAGAGTTTGGACGAGGCAATTCTCTTTGAATGCCATGCCTTCAGGTATGGCATGAAAAAGAGGGCATTTGTATTTCTTTAATAGTAAAAACTGCATTCATGGTCTGCAGAGAGGGCACCTTTACAGACAGATAAAAGGGCAGGGGCTCATGCCCCCTTTGATGTCTATGTGTGCACGTGCCTGGTTGCTTGTAAATATTGGTAGTTGCAGGTCGTTTTCGAGGCTTGCTCCTAAAGTGTAGTTGCTTAGGCTTGCTTTACCCCAGTGGTTCTCCAATATTTTCAGGTCAAGGACCCCCCCCCCCCCCCCAAATTAATATGTACTCTATTTGTCCGTGGAGCTTATAGATCGTCTATTTTCAAACAAACTCTCTCTCTACAAACTTTTACTTTTGGTACTTTAAGTACATTTTGGTGCCAATACTTTCATACTTTTACTCAAGTACTTTTTGAATTATGGACGTTTACTTGTAACAGAGTATTTCTACAGTGCAGTATTGATACTTTTACTTAAGTAAAACATTTGAGTACTTTTTTCCGCCACTGGAGCTTAGGCTATAGATCATCTTCAGTATAGTCGACGTACTGTAGGTTTAAAGTGGTTCAAACTGGCATACGCAGTCGTCGCTTCTTTTGGGTTTGTTTTCGTAGGCCTGGTTTGTTTAATTCTCTCGCAAAGAATCTGGCAACATTGGCCCAGACCCAAGGTTCCTGCATGGGAGCAGGGAAGGGGGACCCCCTCGCTGTGTCCCAGGATGATTGGGGGACCCCCATATTCAATGGCTGTCAGCTCGCTGTGTCCCATGGTGATGCAGGGTGATGGGGGACCCCCATATTCAATGGCTGTAGAGAGGCAGCTAGGCAGCCGATATATGGGGCTGCTGTATAAATGTGTGGCCCGTGGCCAGAAGCCATGTAGAGAGAGAGAGAGAGAGAGAGAGAGAGAGAGAGAGAGAGAGAGAGAGAGAGAGAGAGAGAGAGAGAGAGAGAGAGAGAGCAAAGTTTGGACAGCGATCGCTAAAGGCCTGTCACAAATTGTCAAATAATTGTCTAATCGCAATTATTTGACATAATCGCAATTATAATCGTCATAATCGTTTCCATGTTGAAAAATATTCTTTTGTATATACATTTTCAAAAATAGTTGAAATATATCTTCAAGCTCACAACACGTCGCGATTGGCACAGGTGTGAGAACGCGTTGAATTTAACCATTTTGTTTCTACACCAGGGGTCTTCAACAGGGGGTCCGCGAACCTAGGGGGTCCTCAGAGTTACTACAGGGGGTCCTCCAAATCTTTGTGTGATAGGAAAAAAATGTTCTCCTTTTTGTATATGCATGCACTTGAACCCTATATAGTGTCCATATCCAGAGAACTTTAGCCAAAAATAGAAGATCTACAAGCTCACAAGCTCGCTGCGAGACGTTGTGAGCTTGTAGATCGGCTATTTTCTTGTGTGTCTGAGAGTGAAAGGTCAAGTTTTATAATTATTGACGGTTCAAGTGGTTAAATATCTGAAAACACAAATTGACATGAATCCAAAATACACTGATGATCGGCTGTCACACGATGAAACTATATGGAATCTATGATAAGATTGTGGGGGTCCCTGCTCCATCTCTCTCTCTCAAATAAGGGGTCCTTGGCCTGAAAGCGTTGAAGACCCCTGGTCTACACAGTAAAATCCTGCAGTGTTGAACTGAGTGTACGAAAAGGAACTGTTTGGTTCCACATGTTACAAGCTCAGAGATACAGAGAGACAGAGAGAGAGAGAGAGAGAAGAGAGAGAGAGAGAGAGGGGGGGGGGGGGGGGTAAATTAACTCAAAGCTCTTAGTAAAGGAACCTAGGGTGTTACTGTGTGTATAAGAGAAGACCCCCAATGCCCCGGACGGTGTTGTGTTTTTGGTGGCAGTGCAGACCACTGACGGTGTCACATTGTGCTTCCCGCCCTCTCCTCCCTCGATCAATACTCCTCTATAGAGTACATGCATTTATATGCAGCGGTGGAGGAGAGGAGAGGAGAGGAGAGGAGAGGAGAGGAGAGGAGAGGAGAGGAGAGGAGAGGAGAGGAGAGGAGAGGAGAGGAGAGGAGAGGAGAGGAGAGACAGAGACAGTTTGAGGAGGAGAGAGAGCGACTCAAATAAATGAAAGAGACACTTCAGGGCGACATGTGCGCCAACTCTTGATGTATGTCGGCCCAGTTACCCCTGATACCCATATATGGAGATCCATGTACTGTATATTATGGTACATCCCTTTTATGCCCATACATGGAGATCTCTGTCTGAACCAGCCACACAGATATGGGCTGTCTTCCTCCATATATGGGCATTCCCATATGAAGTCCTGTTAGAGATGGGCTTAATATTGAAGTTAGAGTGGTTCTCATGACATCACAACATACAATCCCTTTTATGCCCATACATGGAGATCCCTATCTGAACCAGCCACGCAGATATGGGCCATGTCTTGGCCATCTGGCCAGTGATGTATTCGATGACATCAGGGATCTTCATATATGGGGTATAAAGTGTAATCTGGGGAATACCCATATATGAACTTTTACATACATGTAGGTGATGTCACCTGTGATATCACCTGTGATGTCACAGTGATGTGTCAGGGAACCACAGTGTCAGGCATGACCTACAGACAGAGATACGCAGATGAGATGTGCTGGTTTTCATAGTAAACCTGCAATTACAGAACAAAGAGTCAGGAGGGAGAGAGAGAGAGAGAGAGAGGTTGTTTAAAAAGACGGAGGCGAAATTAGATGAATTAGCTAATTAGGGGCCGAACTGCCGAATGACAGAGAGCCTTCTTATTGGCTAGACGGATCAATGCTGGCACCTCACTCATTTGCATAGCCGTCCTCATCATCGTAATAAATACTCACTGTGGGAGAGAGACTGAGAGGTCAATGAGGGAGAGAGAGAGAGAGGGGGGGGGGGGGGGGTGGGACATTGTACAATCACTCAGAGTAAACAGTGGAAAACAAGCTGCAGTGTTGAGAGGTGTTGTCGAGTCTCAATGGAGTGCTCATCGTCCACCATCGTCCAACTCTAAAGTTTACCTATTGTGTTATAGCATTCTGTTATAGCATTCGAGGCATGAGCTACACAGCCAAATGTGTGGGTAGTGCCCCTCCAAAAATGCCCTGGCAGGCCTGCAATACTGTTCTTTTGGTGTTCACCTTTGTTGCTTGGTTCATTGAATGATTGCACTCTCTCACAGTAATAAGGAAAAGATAAGACAACACATATTGGCAATTTTTACACTTTTTTAATTTTAAGCTCAGTGTCAGGGAAGCCCAAAACGAGAGTAAATGCCAGCAGAACAGTATTGCAAGCCATTTTGGCAAAATATTGGTCAGCGCTACATATATATATATATATATATATATATATATATATATATATATATATATATATATATATATATATATAAATAAACAATGGAGGAGGATTGAAGGGCACAGCTAAATGATATTCCATGAGAGGAGAGTCAGTGTGTGAATGCATGGGAGGTGAGCACAAAGGCAGGAGAGAGAAGAGACTGGGAGAGGAGAGAGAGAGAGAGGAGACAGAGTATATAGCGAATAGATGGGCGAGAAGATAGTGGCATTGTCGAGGACCTTTTTGTTGTTGCACGGTGTATTTATACACCCTCTATATCTCCCCCCCAGCCCCCCCACCCCCACCCAGCCACCCAGTACAAAAGAATACCAGAGTTGACATTCAGGGGCGTCACAAGGGGGGGAAAAGTGGGACTGAGTAACTAGGGCCCAAGGTGGAGGGGCCTGGAATTATTGTATACTTTAGCTATTGAAAAATAGCAGATATACAAGCTCACAGTGTGGCACCGAGTGCCGCGCTGCATGTGAGCTTGTAGATCTGCTATTTTTGAAAAGTCTTGTGTGTGCAAATCTATTATTTTGAGATGGGGGTCCGTGGCCAAATACATATCATTTTGGGGGTCCTTCACATGAAAAAGTTTGAGCACCACTGACATAGAAACATAGGTTTTTTCAAATAGCAGATCTACAAGCTCACAGCGCGGCACTTGGTGCCTGCCCCTATGAAGAACATTCATGGGGGGCCCGCTGTGAATCCTTGTACCCAGGGCCCAGAATTTGGTGCGACACCCCTGTTGACATTCAGCACCGGTGTGGAGAGGCTGGGACCAAATGACAGAATGCCACCCTACCTCCCTACACCTCCCTAGCACTGGTGTCACACGCGTGTCGCCCATTTGTACCTGTGTATGGGCTCGTGTGTGTGTGTGTGTGTGTGTGTGTGTGTGTGTGTGTGTGTGTGTGTGTGTGTGTGTGTGTGTGTGTGTGTGTGTGTGTGTGTGTGTGTGTGTGTGTGGATGAGTGCCCCCACTCCTCTCCTCTGCATCCACCCTGAGCTAGCTGTGACATACCCACACACGCACACACACACGCACGCTGACACACACACACACACACACACACACACACACACACACACACACACACACACACACACACACACACACACACACACACACACACACACATACCGTACACACAAACAGTCCAGACATTTTACCCAAGGACAAAGTCACTAAAGAGCCATAAGCACCTACCCCCTCCTCAACACACCCACACGCGCGTGCACACACACGCTCGCACGCACACACGCACACACACACGCACACACGCAGACACCACCTACTCCCCTATTCCTCTCATCTCCCTGGTTTATCGACAGTATTTATACAACACATTCTCCTTCGGCTTTTTCCTCCTCGTTTTGACGCGCGGCGCATCGACGCGCCCATGATTTATTCTGTCTGTCTCTCATCTGGTCGGTGGGATGGACGGAAGTGGTGAGCCCTGGCCCTTTGATGGACCCCCATTGGTGGTCAACCTGTGGGTAGGGGTCCCCTCATGATTTTCTTAAGGGGTGGGGGGGTGGGAGGGGGGAGATTCCAGATAAATTAATGAATAAAGAACATATACTCTGCCTCAAACGTAAACAGAAAACTATGCCATGAAAAGTGAAAATTGGCCAAATTTTCAAATAATATGAGGCAGGGGTCTTCAACGTTTTGAGGCCCAGGACCCCTTAGTTGAGCGAGATATGAAGCAGGGACCCCCACAACCTTTTCATAGATTCCATATAGTTTGACAGCACAATCATCTGTGTATCTTTCAGATATTTGAACCATCACTACTTAATAAACTCGACCTTTCACTCTGTACTTAGTCTGCTCTTTTTCCCCTCTACACCAAAGCTCTTTGCCGAAAATAGCCGATCTACAAGCTCACAACGCCTCGCAGCGCGAGGCGTTGTGAGCTCGTAGATCTGCTATTTTTGGCTTAAGTTCTCAGAATATCAAGTGGTTAATATAAAAAAGGGGAAAAAAAAACATTCTATCACTCAAATATTTGGAGGACCCCCTGTAGTAACTCTGAGGACCCCCTGTTGAATACCCATGCTCTACACCAAACCTTGATCTGCCAAACCTAGATCTGCTATTTTTGGCTAAAGTTCTCAGAATATGGACGTTAGAGTTCAAGTGGTTAATATAAAAAGGGGAAATAAACTTTCCATCACTCAAAGGATTTGGAGGACCCCCTGTAGTAACTCTGAGGACCCCCTATAGGGGTCCCGGACACCCTGTTGAAGACACCCTGAATTAAGTACAAAAAATGTGAGTACTTTTCCCATGCACCACTGATGGTGGTCCTCCTCACATTGACATGCCAGCCAGAGTGTCTCTGTGTGTCTCTGATGGAGAGACGGCGAGCGTTGGCTGATCAATCAGGTGAATCTTCCTCATTCATTATTCACGGCGTCAGGTCCGATCGCTGCCTGCCTGGGGCCGCCGCCCACCGCACGTTGCTGTCATCAATGCCGCTATCGATTATCAGGCCCTCATCAGCGTTTGTTTGGCTTGTCAAATCAATGCCTTTTTAACGGCACGCCACATGTCCCTGCAGGAGAGAGACCGCACCATGAATATTTCATACATCCCCGGTCTTCTATATAAGATCCCGTCATATAATTATAAAAGAAGAAAGTCGTCGTCGTCGTCAAGCTCTCTGTGTTGTTGTGGTCGTTGTTGTTGTTGGTGGTGGTGGTACAGTAGTTAGAAACACATGTTACTTGAACCCTAGCACAGGGGTCTTCAACAGGGGGTCCTCAGAGTTACTACTTACTACAGGGGGTCCTCCAAATCTTCCAATCCTTTTTATATCAACAACTTCAACCCTAGTGTCCATATTCTGAGAACAAATGCCACCCTTTTGACATTGCCCTATTATAGCGCCACCAGGAGGCCGATTTTTTCTAAACACATTTTATTTTACTAGATTCTGTACAAACATCACGCTAACCGGCACGCATTATCTCCATTGTCATGTGACCAAGATGGATCTGTCCGATGCATCAACATTGCTGGCCTCCTTTACCTGGCGGAGACCTGTGCTCTTGCATGTCTTTTAATCTCTATGGCACGTGTCTTCAACGTCCCTTAAGAGGAGAGACATGAAGCCGGGACCCGCCACTTTACATATTGTCGTTGTCGGGTGGAAACCTTGTATCTCCAAGTTTCAAATGTGTACGTTCTTTAGCAAAGTAAAGCCCTGCTTCATCATACAAGGCTGTCGCGCGAAAGTAGTGAAAGTAGTGAAAACAGCCAATCTACAAGCACACAACGCCTCGCTGTGCAAGGCGTTGTGTGCTTGTAGATCGGCTGTTTTCACTAGTTTAAATCATTTTTAAATTGATAAATGCAAAACGAACGGTTTTTGACATACAAGGTTTTCACCCGACAATGACAATATTGTAGCCTATAAAGTTATGTTGCAGAACAAACCTTTTCATAGATTTTATAGACTGGTTTGACAGCGGTGTTGTGTTAATGAATGGTCCTCCTGTAGTAACTCTGAGGACATCCTGGAGGTCCCCGAGTGCCTGTTGAAGACCCTTGCTCTATGGGATTGGACTCCTGGTTAAATAAAGGTCAAGGTATAGATCCCTAGGGGACCCCCGTCAACAAAGAATGTTTTTATTATTATTATTCAATAGTTATTGGTGTAGCAGATACTAAGCAGAGGGTTTAGGATTCAAGGCAGTCTTAAAGTGTAAATGAACTACAGTGGTTTTCATTGACTTCATTTTGCCAACAAAAAGAGCAGACATGTAATTTATACAGTGAGTTTATACAGTGGAGAGATGCTACTACAAGCTACTGTACAAGCACATAGCATAGGACTGAACTGTGGCCTTGCGCTATACTGTAGGTAGGTGACCTTGACCTTTGGAGAAAAATACATAAATCAATATCCCAGGGTCCCTGACCCCTATAACCAACTCAACCTGCCGAGTCTGTTCCAAATTGGATAAAAACGGTCCTATTATTAATGTGACAGACAGACAGACAGACAAACAAGCAAATACACAGATAGTGGTGACTGCGATTCACCCGCTGCAATTGGTGCCTAGGCTGACCAGGGGGAGGCAGTGTGGAGACTAGTGATGGGACGATAAGTGATATTATTGTTTATCGTAATAAAAAACACTCACAATAATCGTACTGTGGAGAATTAATTTATCGTGATATCGTCCTCCGTCATGCACTAGGATCAATTCACCTTTTATTTGCCGAGCTGCATATCCGGGACCACTTAGAACCTCTATAATTGGTAAAAGGTACTTAAAATACTTGTACTTGATACAGTCTTTTTTTCACTCTCTATCAAATGTCTTTGCCAAAAAATAGCCGATCTACAAGCTCACAACGCTTCGCTAATTTTTGGCAAATGTTCTGCCCCAGGATAATGGACGTTGGGGATATTTTGATTATCGCGATGATATCGTAAATCGAGATTTCTTTGGACACAATAATCGTGATATGACATTTTCATATTGTGCCATCCCTAATAGAGACCAGGATTACTGCAGGTTTTTTGTGAGGGTATACCTACTACCTTAGGGGACACGGGGAGAACATGCAGCTACGTTTTATGGTTTTGTGTGACACAGCTGTAGTATGATCAAGGACATTCATTTATGGACAAAAAGAAAAGTTGTAAAGATAATGGAGATATGAGGTTTCTTCTGCCCGACTCGCAGCAACAGTATAAATTCCCGGTACATTTTGACAGGAAGGCAGCAGGAAATAGAAGGGACTTCCATCACTCTGTTTACTTCTACATTTCAGCGAGAGAAATCTGTCTGGCGCTCCTGACAAAGAGGCTGCATATAAACTGTTGGAACTATCATTCTGTACACGCCTCCTCTGAACACGAGCTGCACCGCATACCGTTATTTCCTGTTGAGATTGGCACATCTCCTGGGGCAAGCTGCCCAGGTCACACATGTCACACGGGTCTTCTTATTTTTTCACTCTCAAAAAGCACCTGCAATGTAGTGCATTTGAAACTACATTGCAGTGCACATCATTGGGTGATCACGGCTTATTGTTTATTTTCTGTTTATTTTGTTGCTGAGTGAGGTCAGCAGACGAAGTGAAGAAAAAACCTGGGTGAAATGTGCCAATCTCAACAGGAAACATCGGGTATGTATGCCTACATACTGTATAATGGTAGCAGACCATTTAGTTTGAGGTCTGCAAAGGCCATGAGGGTTCAAGCAAATATCACAGCTTTAACAGTGGGAACCGTGTGCTTGTGTGTGTGCTCGATGCATGGCTGCAGTGTGTGTGCGCATGTGTATGCGTGTGTGTGTGTGCGTGTGTGCGTGTGTGTGTGTGTGTGTGTGTGTGTGTGTGTGTGTGTGTGTGTGTGTGTGTGTGTGTTTAGGAACACTTTGAAGCTGTAAAAACATAAACACACACACACACACACACACACACACACACACACACACACACACACACACACACACACACACACACACACACACACACACACACAGTCTCTGAACCCTCCCAGCCACTCGTGACCATCATGCCACTGTATTTGTTCTTTATCTTGAAGGCTACGACAACGCTATCTAAACACTATTCATCACCTCACACACACACACACACACACACACACACACACACACACACACACACACACACACACACACGTGCACACGCACACACACGCACAGTCATTCACCTCTCTGTTTATTTCTCCCCATCCCTTTATCTCCCCACCTCTCTCTCTCTCTCACTCTCTCTCTCTCTCTCTCTCTCTCTCTCTCTGTGTGTGTTTGACAGGAGCAGAGAGGATTAGTCAGATAGGGCAGCTCTAAGCACTCTGTTTACTGTAAAGACACATTTCCCCCTTTTACTCCTACTCCAAGGACTGTGTGTGTGCACACAGGTGTGTGTGTGCGTGCGTGTGTGCGTGTGTGCGTGCGTGCGTGCGTGCGTGCGTGCGTGCGTGCGTGCGTGCGTGCACACAGCACTAAGTTGACACGCATCGCGTTTAAATCTGCCGTACAACGGAGCATTAATAATAATAATAACCAGAATTTATATAGCGCTTTTCAAAAATCCAAGGATGCACACTATATTTTCCAAAAGCCTGAGTAAACGGGTGTCTCTTCAGTGCAGACTTGAAAGAGTCCAATGTTGGCGTCTGGTGAATCGCCATGAGGAGAGAGTTCCAGAGGACGGGGGGGGGGGGGGGGGGGCTGCCCCACTGAAAGCTCTATCGCCAAGGGTCTTCAACAGGGGGTCAGGGACCCCTAGGGGGTCCTCAGAGTTACTACAGGGGGTCCTCCAAATATTTGTGTGACAGAAAAAAAACTATTTCTTTTATATTAACAACCTGAACACTAGTGTCCATATGCAGCAAACTTTAGCCAGAAATAGCAGATCTACAAGCTGTTTTCGGTAAAGAGCTTTGGTGTATAGGGGGGAAAAAGAACAGACTAAGTACGGAGTGAAACGTCAAGTTTATTAAGTATTGACGGTTCAAGTGGTTAAATATATCTGAAAACACAAATTGACATGACTCCAAAATACAATGATGATTGTGCTGTCAAACGATGAAACTATATGGAATCTATGAAAAGGTTGTGGGGGTCCCTGCTTCATCTCTCAACTAAGGGGTCCATGGTCGGTCTCTCTCTCTCTCTCTCTCTCTCTCTCTCTCTCTCTCTCTCTCTCTCTCTCTCTCTCTCTCTCTCTCTCTCTCTCTCTCTCCTGTGTGCGTGTGAGTCTCTACCATGTTCAACACTCCAACAACAGTCAGATTGCCTCCAGGCCAGGAACCACTCTGTGTCTGCTGCCTGGAGCTGTGTTTGGGGCAATACACTGTCTGTAGCACACTGTAATACTGTAGAACACTGTCTGTAGACACACTGTAATACTGTAGAACACTGTCTGTAGACACACTGTAATACTGTAGAACACTGTCTGTAGACACACTGTAATACTGTAGAACACTGTCTGTAGACACACTGTAATACTGTAGAACACTGTCTGTAGACACACTGTAATACTGTAGAACACTGTCTGTACACACACTGTAATACTGTAGAACACTGTCTGTAGACACACTGTAATACTGTAGAACACTGTCTGTACACACACTGTAATACTGTAGAACACTGTCTGTAGACACACTGTAATACTGTAGAACACTGTCTGTACACACTGTAATACTGTAGAACACTGTCTGTAGACACACTGTAATACTGTAGAACACTGTCTGTACACACACTGTAATACTGTAGAACACTGTCTGTAGACACACTGTAATACTGTAGAACACTGTCTGTACACACTGTAATACTGTAGAACACTGTCTGTACACACACTGTAATACTGTAGAACACTGTCTGTAGACACACTGTAATACTATAGAACACTGTCTGTACACACACTGTAATACTGTAGAACACTGTCTGTACACACACTGTAATACTGTAGAACACTGTCTGTAGACACACTGTAATACTGTAGAACACTGTCTGTAGCACACTGTAATACTGTAGAACACTGTCTGTACACACACTGTAATACTGTAGAACACTGTCTGTACACACTGTAATACTGTAGAACACTGTCTGTACACACTGTAATACTGTAGAACACTGTCTGTAGACACACTGTAATACTGTAGAACACTGTCTGTAGACACACTGTAATACTGTAGAACACTGTCTGTACACACTGTAATACTGTAGAACACTGTCTGTAGACACACTGTAATACTGTAGAACACTGTCTGTACACACACTGTAATACTGTAGAACACTGTCTGTACACACTGTAATACTGTAGAACACTGTCTGTAGCACACTGTAATACTGTAGAACACTGTCTGTACACACTGTAATACTGTAGAACACTGTCTGTACACACACTGTAATACTGTAGAACACTGTCTGTAGACACACTGTAATACTGTAGAACACTGTCTGTACACACTGTAATACTGTAGAACACTGTCTGTACACACACTGTAATACTGTAGAACACTGTCTGTAGACACACTGTAATACTGTAGAACACTGTCTGTAGACACACTGTAATACTGTAGAACACTGTCTGTAGCACACTGTAATACTGTAGAACACTGTCTGTACACACTGTAATACTGTAGAACACTGTCTGTAGACACACTGTAATACTGTAGAACACTGTCTGTACACACACTGTAATACTGTAGAACACTGTCTGTACACACTGTAATACTGTAGAACACTGTCTGTACACACACTGTAATACTGTAGAACACTGTCTGTACACACACTGTAATACTGTAGAACACTGTCTGTAGACACACTGTAATACTGTAGAACACTGTCTGTACACACACTGTAATACTGTAGAACACTGTCTGTACACACACTGTAATACTGTAGAACACTGTCTGTAGACACACTGTAATACTGTAGAACACTGTCTGTACACACACTGTAATACTGTAGAACACTGTCTGTACACACACTGGGATAGAGAAGACACACAGCAGGGACGTGCAGAGAAGAATGTTAGAGAGGCAGGGGCTGACATCTCTATACAGGCCTTTTAGTGGAAATATCGAAAATAGCAGACCTCCAAGCTCACAACGTGTCGAGGTCGGCAATTTTCAGTGATTGATACCACACTGAACAAAGCATAATCAAGTGAATACTGGAGATGTGTAATGGATTAAGAGGGTAATTATTTCAACATAAGATGCCGCATTCAAGTTCAGGAGAGTTTGGACAAGGCAATTATCTTGAATGCTGCCTTCAGGTATGGCATGGAAAGAGGGACATTTGCATTTATTTTGCCATAGTAAAAGCTGCATTCATGGTCTGGAGAGGGCAGTTTTTACAGACAGATAAAAGGGCAGGGGCTCAAGCCCCCTTTGATGTCTATGTGTGCACGTGCCTAACACACAGGGATAGAAAGACACACTATAGCACACTGGCTGTGGACACACAGGGATCAGGGGTCATCATTTTGGCTTATCGTGAACATTTCTGTCAACGTTTTTGCCACGGACATAGAAAATGAGGGGACAATAATATTACAAGAAACACATAAAGCGATTGCCCTGAATCACCACAACAGAGTCTGTGAGTGTGACTCTTGAGTGTACAAATGGAACCAATTGGAGCCGTTCTGAGGGTCCTTGCAAATAAAACTTTTGAGAATCACTAGTACTAGTGGACTCATTATGTGCCATGGTGTCATAGTAAATCAGTGTCATGCATATTCTGAAGATAACCTGCAGACTTGACGTTCAGTAATTGCCATCAGAAAGTGTGACTCCCTACCTTCCTTCTAAACCAGTGCTTCTCAACCTTATCAGGCCGCGACCCCCAAAGTAAAATAGCAGATCAAAATGTCTGCCTCTAATATTTGACAATTTTACCAATGTTTGACCAGAGATACTAAAAAGGTCTTAACTTGTCACTTTAGAAATGTGCAGATACCCTCCATAAACTTAAACTTTATGTTGGTTTGTTTACTGTTGAGTGAGAAAACAATGTTGCACATTAAGTTGATCATCTGGGGGATCCCCCAAAATAATGTGGGGGACCCCCCTGGTGGTCCCGACCCACAGGTTGAGAACCACTGTTCTAAACCGCCGTGCATAAAAGAGCACCCGTCTGCAATTTGCAATTCGACCAGGACAAGTCTTCTATAGCTGGCCAAAAGAAATTACCCCCCACACATATACTTAGTATTGATGGTTTATTATTGTATCCACATCATGCACCTTCCTCATTATCCCTCTCTCTCTCTCTCTCTCTCTCTCTCTCTCTCTCTCTCTCTCTCTCTCTCTCTCTCTCTCTCTCTCTCTCTCTCTCTCTCTCTCTCTACAGTGCATTCAGTCTGCTCTCCACAGTGCTTGACCTCCCAGTCTGGCCTTTGTGCAACAGCAGGTATTTTCACCCATAATATCACCACTGAGGAAGCAACACACACACACACGCACACACGCACGCACGCACGCACGCACGCACGCACGCACGCACGCACGCACACAGTTGCTGTATGAACATGACATAACGCATTATCTAAGCCAGTGGGTTTCAACCTTTTTCACATCCAGGTGCATTTTTCAGGAGAGTTGAAAGTCAAACTTTGATCAAAATAACAATTCTTCTACATTCTCTAATAATTAATAATTTGTACGTCTTGAGAGTATAAAATGAAACCAAATGGACGATTTTGGGTGTCAAGCCTTCCTCAGCTTACTGAGGAGGGCTTGACATTTTGAATTCCGGACTTCTACTTGTAACAGAGTATTTCTATATTTGCAGTATTAATGCTTTTACTTTAGTAAAATATGAGAGTATTTTTTCCACCCCTGGCAATTACTTTATAGGTTGTGTATAGCTTTACTGCTTGTGTGTTTATTATGTTTTGGCTTTTCACCTGTACAATCTGGACAAGCGTGCACTTGTGTGTGTGTGCGTGCATGTGTGCATGTGTGTGTGTGTGTGTGTGTGTGTGTGTGTGTGTGTGTGTGTGTGTGTGTGTGTGTGTGCGTGTGTGTGTGCGTGTGTGTGTGTGCGTGTGCGTGTGTGTGTGTACTCCACCTACATGAGAGAGTGCACAAGTGTGTTGACAGAGAAAGCGAGATAAATTGAGAGGGGATTGAGAGGGGAAAATACCGTAACTGTGTGTGTGTGTGTGTGTGTGTGTGTGTGTGTGTGTGTGTGTGTGTGTGTGTGTGTGTGTGTGTGTGTGTGTGTGTGTGTGTGTGTGTGTGTGTGTGTGTGTGTGTGTGTGTGTGTGTGTGTTCAGTTCCCCCTGAGTGGCTGAGATCTGATAATGCTGACAGCCACAGGTTGACATTCATGAGAGCAGCAAGCCTCTCTCTTTCACACACACACACACACACACACACACACACACACACACACACACACACACACACACACACACACACACACACACACACACACACACACACACACACACACCCTCAGTGGGGAAAATCAGATGTGTGTCATTCCCCAGTAATGACGACATTATAAGGGACATTGTGGGTCTATCATGAATGTTAAGTGCATCGCTCATAATCGATTACACTCTGTCTTTAATTCATTATGCATATAATAACTTACAACAGAGACCCTTTATAACTAACTACACTTAACACATTCCCCGCCATTTAACAATACCTTTGTACTCTCCCCTGCCTCTGTCTCCATAGACTTCCATGTAATTCATAGTGCACGGATCATGCACACCCATGCCTAGATAATGCACCACGTGTCTGCACATTGCTCACAGCTTTCAAACAAAAAAATCCGAATGGAAATCCGTCCAGGCATTCTTGAGATAGCAGCCATTATGTTTTCCTAAAATGTAAACAAAGATGGCTGCCATGTTTGAAAGATGGGGTTGCTATGGGGGTTAAACATGCAATTTCGCGATTGCTATCATGCCTACTAAAGTTTTTGGGGTCCAAAAATGTTTTTGAAAAAAACATTTTTTTTTTTTTTTTTCTCGGGATTATCGGGCCTGGCGGGGAAAGACATTGAAATAATCTCGGGACTATCGGGCCTGGCATGCAATGAGGTGTGTTGTTATGCTGCACTAGCACTTATAATATGCCCTAAACCTTGCTCTAAGTGACATCATTATACTCTTTTATAATGAGTTTATAATGCTTTACAAGCGTGTGTAGCGCAATGCCTCATAGGCCCTTCATGTGCACTGTTATCTTAATTCACCAGTAATTCCGCTGCGAGTTTGTATACATCTGCTATCTATACTATAATTTTGCGAATGTCTGAGTGAGTGAGTGAGTGTCTGTCTGTCTGTCTCAGCGTTTCTCCTCGGTGGCTGGAGCAATTGATCTGAAATCGCATCACCATTAGCATATGAACACACCTGACATAACTGTGAAGCCCGTTTGTCACTTTCACAAATCGTATGCTGTATAGGCCTATTAGCATTTTTATGGTCTGTCATCATTCAATGTTCAAGGTTCAAGGTTCTGGCCCTGTTACAGATGTTGTCCAAAAATCATGCAGATCGGTACACAGTATCTCTGTAGCCGTTAAATGGAACGGGTATTTCTTACATTGATGCTCCTACATATTAGCATGCAAGCACCAGTTAAAGTTACTTTCCATCCCTCATATACTGTGTGCACAGTGCACATCCCATAACCCACACACTGCACATCATTTCGGAGCTCATATCTTTGAACGGGTAAGGGCTAGTTTTTTTAATGGCCAAACCAACATACTGTATAAATTATAGACAACGGTTAAAATGAGTGTGATGCTGTATTAACACATTTATCTGGGGACACCCCTGGAACTCCACGACTCCTGGGGGTCCCCCGTACCCCACTTTGAGAACCACTGACATTTAGGGTAGGTAGGGCCTAAAATGTATGCTAATTAGTCGGGTTAGGCCTCGGGCTCAATGAAAAAAGAAAATGTGATTTTTTTTATACATTCATAACTAAATTCTTTCCAAACCTGACCAAACCCGGGCGTAATATTTATGCTAACCAGTCGGGCAGGGTAGGGCCTCGGGCCAACCTAGTTAGTGCCCAGTTGCAGTTAGGGCCGGGCCTTCATTTCCAGACCCGTTGAGAACTCTAGTGTGGATGTGTGTGTGTGTGTGTGTGTCTGTGAGCGTTTTCTCACACTTAAAACAAAGGCATTCCACGAGCACAACGTGCGGTGGCCCTCCTCTCATGACACACATATTTATCCGTCAGACATGGGAATCAGACAGCGGATACTTTGCCATGCAAATGGTCCAGTGGGAAAACGGTCTGTGCGTGTTGGTGTGTGACAGTTACACTGTCACACACACACACACACACACACACACACACACACACACACACACACACACACACACACACACACACACACTATGGTGGTGTGTGTGACAGTTACACTGTCACACGCACCACACCTCAAAGACAATGCGTTCTCTACCCAGACCCACTTCAAACATGCCCCTGGGCTGTTTGTCTATTTTTATGTGCTTCACACTGGGTGTTGGCGTGTGTGCATGCTTGGGTGTGTGCGAGCGCGTGTGTATGTGCGTGTGTCTGCGTGCGTGAATGTGTGAGTGTGAGTTTGTGTGTGTGAGACAGAGAGAGAGAGAGAGAGAGAGAGAGAGAGAGAGAGAGAGAGACACACATAGACAGAGAGAGAGAGAGAGAGAGAGAGAGAGAGAGAGAGAGAGAGAGAGACACACATAGACAGAGAGAGAGAGAGAGAGAGAGAGAGAGAGAGACTGTCCCCACAAGTATAATGCAATTTGAGAAATAGGCACCTTGAGAACAACTTTCACCTGGTCCTCACAAGCGAAATGGTTGTTTTATGATAAAATAAAATAAAACCCTTTTCAATTGGGGGTCCACGGCCAAATACTTAGTCTCGTTTTTGGGGGTCCTATAGACGTGAGTGATTTGGAGAACCACTGCGAATGTAGAAGTCCTCGAAAGTATAGTTACACCTGTGCGTACGTGCGTGTGTGTGAGGCTGGGTCCTGGTGGTGTGTGGCTACTTGCTAGCGTTCCGTTCCCACAGGAACGCCAGGGAACAGGGATCCCCAGCTAAACGCCACATCTACTGTAGCTTATCTCTCATCTCCCATATGGCACACATGTAGAAGCGCACGGCAAACGCATGCACGAACACACGCACACACACACGCACGCACGCACGCACTCACACTCACAATGCCTTTAGAATCCTATCATTGTTCTAACTATAATAGAAACACGTGTGGGGAAATGAATACACCTGCATACACACACACACACATACACACACACACACATACACACACACAGGTCTGGCAACAGACACACACGCAGACACAAATAAGTGCATGTGTGTGAGTGCGCACACACACACACACACACACACAAACACACACACACAAACACGCGTGTGCACGTTGGGTACTACTGTACAAAAATAGGACGCCAATTTTTATGACACTTTTTTTTAACCTTTCTATTGTAATAGAACCGTAAAGCCAAAGTTGTACTTTGGTTGCACGCTTGTCTTGTGTCACTCATGCATAGTCGATCTACAAGCTCACAGCGTGATTATCTTTCAGTGTTTTGGGGTGCATACGACACCAGTGTTGCACGTTGGTATAAACCAGATGTGCTATTTCAAGACTTCACACGGCCTGCCATTGGTAAGAGTAGATTTTCGGGGGATTTGCAGAACATTGAGTTTGTAGATCAGCTATTCTTTGCTATTTTTATGACTTTCTCTGACTTCAAAGTTAAAATGTACGTATGAAGGTGGATTCTGCTTTTCAATGGTAATATGGAGTGGTTTCTTGACATTTGCGAGGTTCTCCAAAAATACGCCCCATTCTCCGTAATAATTTGAAAGGGAAAACAGGGAAAGAAACCTGTGGAAAAAAATGCTTTTGCAGGAATTGAAATGGCACATCTGTAACTAAACCTCTAGATACCTGACTCTAAAAAAAAATATATATATATATATATATATATACATTTTTATCCCACGATATTTGGATTTTTTTTTCACCAGTGTCAATTATCTAATGTAATACAGGGCGCTACACTCCCTCTGCCAACCTGGGGAGAGCAACAGACTGCTCATCCTAGGTACAACATGGCACGTGGAAGGAACACGTTGTTAACCAGTTCCTTTTCCCCCTCCATCAGGCGCCCCGGCTGGCCAGGGGGAGGCAGTATGGAGACCAGGTCCTATAGGGATACGGGGAGAACATGCAAACTCCACACAGAAAGGCCCATGTGCCAACCCCACCCAGGGTATGGGCACTGATGACGCGGAGGAGAGAATACATCACCCACAGCGCTCACAGCGTCCTCGGCGGGACTCAAACCCGGGACCTTATAGCTGTGAGGCGGCAGCTCTACCGACTGTGCCACCGTGACCCTAAAAAAGGCAAATGAATACAATTAAAACATCCTGCTCTCTTTTTGAGGACCAGAGAAATTGTCCTTGCAATGTATGTTTCTAAAATGTCTATCATATTTGTCCTCAGAAGTATATCAATACAAGCACACGCACGCACGCACGCACGCACGCACGCACGCACGCACGCACGCACGCACGCACACACACACACACACACACACACACACACCCCCAGTGTATTCTGTGCGTGTGTGTGTGTGTCTCTATGCCATGGACAATGGGCCCTTGAAGAGGGCAGAGCCACGGTGCCATAATGACATTGGCAGGGCGCAGCGAGTGCCATGCATATAGAGAGCAGCGAGAGAGAGAGATGAAATGGAGAGAGCGTGGAGAAAAGCCCCGCACCCTTATTCAATTAGCGGCCTCGGCCCAGAGTAATTACTCTCTACTCTCCCTAATTCGCATGTAAATTTGCAACGAGCGCTGCACTATTTTAATACAATTTAGCGCCACTTTGACTGGCTGCCAGTGAGGCGCACGCACGCCCACCGTGTGTGTGTGTGTGTGTGCGTGTGCGTGTGTGTGTGCGTGACTGTCCGTGTCAGTGTGTGAGTGCGTCTATGTCACGGACGTCAATGACTAAGAAAGATGAACCTTTTGTGCAGCGACGTGCAGAGAGTGTTAGAGAGGCAGGAGCTGCAATTTCGAAAAGGGCCTTTTGATGAAAATATTGAAAATAGCCGACCTTCAAGCTCACAACGCGTCGTGCTGCGACACGTTGTGAGCTTGGAGGTCTGCTATTTTCGGTACTTGATACCAAACTGAACTAAGCATAATCAAGTCAATACTGGAGACGAGAGGAAATTTCTTTCAACGTGAGATGCTGCGGTCGAGTTCAGGAGAGTTTGGACAAGGCAATTCTCTTGAATGCTGCCTTCAGGTATATGGCATGATAATAGGGGCATTTTTTTATTTCTTTCACCAGAGTAAAAATTGCATTCATGGTCTGGAGAGGGCACTTTTTTTACAGACGGGTAAAAGGGCCGGGGGGGCTCAAGCCCCCTTTGATGTCTGTGTGCTCGTGCCTGCTTTTGTGTGATTTTACCATGGAAAGAGAGAGAGAGAGAGAGAGAGTGAGGGGAGAGAGAGTGTAAACAGAGGTATAGGACGACGCTAGAAGGATAGGAGAGTTGTGTGACGCTGATGTGTTGATCAGATAAGGCTCATAATGGGACCTGACTCACTCTCTCTCTCCTGTGGGAACTGGAGCCTCCGCACTTTCCTACAACACCAGAGACTCTCACCTCTCCTTAACACACACACACACACACACACACACACACACACACACACACACACACACACACACACACACACACACACACACACACACACACACAGGGGGAAAACGCACTCAAATTACAATCAGATCAACGCAACAAAGGGCAAAACACAGGAGTTCTTCAGGAACTCACTGAATGTCATGTCAAATTTCACACCGGGGAGGGGTGGGATGGGGGGGCGTCATCGCTAACATCTTGATATCTTGACACACGGCAACAAAGCATTGTTGTTTTGCGTGTCGAAATCCCAGTAGGATCAGCAGTTTCTGTGAACAACTTCAAATCAGCCGGTTTGGACCGACAAACTAAAGGTAGCTCCTTGACACATGCAGCGCTAAAAATAGACTATATGGCTTGACGTCATTTACAACAACAGGCCCGCTGCTATAGCCATAAATCATAAGCCTTGTAGAGTACTTTTATTTTGAAGACGTTTCTCTCTACAAGAGTTATAAAGGCGAGAGAGGGAGTACGGCCGGTGAGGCCGTTTTGGTCCTGTAACTCAGGGGTTTTCAAAGTGGGTGACGGGGCACCCTGGGGTGCCGTGACGGCAGTCCAGGGGTACAAAGTTATTTTCAGTCAGTTCTAACCAAAATGGCTATTATCTCAACGTTTTCCATGCAACATAATCACTAGAATATCGTCACTGTCGGGCAGAAACCTCGTATCTCCAAGTTTCAAACGTGTACGTCTTTTGGTAAAGCAAAGCCCTGCTTTCATAAAGACTGTCGCACAAAACTAGTGAAAACAGCCGATCGAGGCATTGTGTGCTTGTAGATTGGCTGTTTTCACTAGTTTAGTACATTTTATAGATGATAAATACAAAACGAACGGCCTCAAATAAAAAAAATATTCATGGGGTGCCCTGATTTATGGCTAGCCCGCTGCTAGTAATCAGAGTATCCAGGATAAACTCATAGATCAATTCATTTTCAAGATAGGACCATGCATGGTCCTATCTTGAAAATGTAACATACCTGTCAAACTACTTCAAAAGAGTGAGAAACGACATCACGCTCTGGCTTCACTGTGATCTCACAACAGAATCCCTTTTATGCCCATATGTGGAGTTCACTGATGTCATCAGTATTAAGTCATATCCAACAGGACTTCATATGGGAATGCCCATATATGAAGGCCACATCGGCCACATACCACACTAACAGAATCCATATATGGCCAAGACAGATGGCCAAGACAGCCCATATCTGTGTGGCTGGTTCTAAAGACAGGGATCTCTATGTATGGGCATAAAAGGGTATGATGTCAGATGTCATAGACATCATAGGACTTTCACATAACAAATAACTGAAGCATGTTTGGGCTCTCACAGCATATCTCCATATACAGTACATGAATCTCCATATGTGGGTACAGGGGTCTCCATATATGGGTAACTGGTCCGATATACATCACTGGCCAGATGGCCAAGACATGGCGCGACCTCGCCGCTTGTCACCCTGAGGCATCTTACTAGTAAAGTATTCAATCAATCAATCAATCAATTCAAGCACAGCATTGTGTGAGCACTATTATGACGTCTAAATCAGGGGTTTTCAAAGTGGGTGACGGGGCACCCTGGGGTGCCGTGACGGCAGTCCAGGGGTGCCGCGAGATCATTTGATAATATTTGGAATTTATTTGGACACTTGAAAAAATATTTAGTATAATTTTAAAATTGAAGTACAACGTTATTTTCATTCAGTTCTAACCCAAATGGCTATTATCTCAACGTTTTCCTCGCAACATAATCACTAAAATATCGTCACTGTCGGGCAGAAACCTCGTATCTCCAAGTTTCAAATGTGTACGTATTTTGGTAAAGCAAAACCCTGCTTCATCATACAAGACTGTCGCACAAAACTAGTGAAAACAGCCGATCGTGCTTGTAGATCTGCTGTTTTCACTAGTTTAGTACATTTTATAGATGATAAATACAAAACGAACGGTTTTGGACGTACAAGGTTTCCACCCGACAACGACAATGACAATTCTATAAATATAAGGTGCTGGGAGTAAAAATTAGAATGTAGAGGTGCCTCGGATTAAAAAAATATTCATGGGGTGCCCTAAGACAAAAACGTTTGGGAACCCCTGGTCTAAATCACCCCAGCCTCCGTACATAAAATACTTCCTATCGACACAGCTCTGAGCCTCAGAACGTAGATCCACACATGCACAACAACAAGTGCATGTACGTACGTGCACGTCGAGTGCACGTGGCGCCCGGAGGGCCCCTCATAGCTCTTGTGCGGCGCTCTGCAGGTGGAGGTGATAAAACTTTATCTCTGTATCCACCGTATCGATCTCCACCAGCCGATAGATTGTGCGCTTGGATAATTGTCTAATTAGCCAGCTAATTGGTCAGTATAATTAGCCGTTTTAGGATATCGTTCGGGATGAAAAATATTGGCCTTGGTCAAACGTTTCCCATCGGCCATCCCTACAATGGCAATACGTGCGCGCACACACACACACACACGCACGCATGCGCACACGCACACACAAACGCACATACGAACACACACACACACACACACACACACACACACACACACACACACACACACACACACACACACACACACACACACACACATGCTCACAACAATCAATGCTGACCAATGCTGGGGTGAATGTATACCACTAGTGCCTGTTGAGATTAGCACATTTCTTTCACCCAGTTTTTTTTTTCATCTCACTCACGTCACTTTGTCTGCTGACCTCACTCAGCAACGACATTAACTGAAAATAAAAATAAATAAAAATAAAACAATTCACAGGAGGCAAGCAGTGATCATCATCATGATGTGCACTGCAATGTAGTTTCAAATGCACTACATTGCAGCCGCTTTTTTGAGAGTGAAAAAAATAAGAAGAGACGTGTGACATGTGTGATCTTGGCGGGTTGCCTCAGAAAATGTGCCGATCTCAACAGGCACTAACGGTAGTTGGTTAATGCTGTATATCTATATTACTGTATATGAGGGGTCTTCAACGTTTTCAGGCCAAGGACTCCTTGGGTCCTTGGGAGAGATGAAGCAGGGACCCCCACTACATATCACATATAATTGTGTTGTAGATTACAAATTTACATTATTTCTTTAGACTTGACTGCACTATCATCTGTCATTGATTTATTGATTGATTGATTGATTGATTGATTGATTGATTGATTGAAGACTTTATTAGAAGTTTGCATAGAAAAAGCTACAGTATCATGACGGTACAGTTCACTGGTACAAGGTCAACTAAAAGGAGATCCTAGAAAAGACTAAGCTTATTTCCAGGAAACCATTGAAGTATCTCATATAACATTGAATGACAGACGGATAGAACACAGTACTATGCAGTAGATTCCTGTGTATTACTATTTTCATATATTTAACCACTTGAACTGTCAATACCTACTAGTTAGTCTGCTCCAAAAAATAGCCGATCTACAAGCTCACAACGCCTGGCGCTGCAAGGCGTTGTGAGCTTGTAGATCGGCTATTTTTTGGCATTGTAAGCTTTCAGATCTGCTATTTTCAAATGGCCCAAGTGTAGGAATATAAAGTTAAAGTGGTTAAATATAGGCCTATGTTTTGTATCAATATACAAAACTACGTATTGACTAAAGTTCTCAAATAAATATACAGGTAGTGGAGTAAAGCACAATATTTGCCTCAGAGATGTAGTGGAGTAGAAATAAATGTATTGGAAATTGCAGTAAAGTACAATTAATTCAAAATTGTACTTAAAGGGGCACTCCACCACTTTTCAACCTATGTTCATATAATTGGTCCTCACTCAAAAATTGCTTTTTCTTTTTTTTTTTTTTTTTTTTCTCAGAGGAGGGCTGTGGGCAGGTCAGAAACCCATAGTCTTGTGACATCATCGATTGCCAATCCAGCTTATAGAAACTGCAGGATTTCTATTCCTGAAAAGTTGCAATTTTAAAGTGGAAGCCATTGTTCTCGCGATAATAAAAATCTAAATATTTTTTTCAAAAATATTGATTAATTTTTTTTGGGGGAAAATTATGATGTCACAAGACTATGGATTCGGAACTTCCCACAGCTCTCCTAGGAGACTTGGACTGAGTAGAAAAAAATGGTGATATTTTATCATGAACATTAGTGAGGACCTATTATATGAAGACAGGTTGAAAAGTGGTGAACTACTCCTTTAAGTACAGCACTTATGTCTATGTTAGGGATGGGTATCGTCTGCGATACTTTTAAAGGTATCGATTGCATGACGCCGGTCGCATCTGTAACAGTTGGACTACTGAGAGTTTAATGACTGCTTTAGTAGGCTACACTCGTTACTGTGGAAAATAGCTGACAATAGCCTATAATGTTTATTATTATGATGATTATCCAACGTCTATACTCTCCGCCACACTGTGTGATCATCATCATCACAACTTAAATAAAAAGTATCGAAAATGGTATCGAAAAGGGTATCGTATCGAAAAAGGTATCGTATCGATTCAAAGGTGAACGATACCCATCCCTAGTCGATACTTACTCTCCACCACTGCACGCAGGTGACCGTGGAGTGATGGCCAGACAGACAGAGAGACACACACACACACACACACACACACACACACACACACACACACACACACACACACACACACACACACACACACACACACACACATCCATCCACAGGTGAGCCAGTGATCAAACAAACACCACAGGTATATGAAACAAACGGCGGTTGTTTGAACCCCAAGCAGTGCGCCAGGAAGGAGGCAGCGAGCGCGGTGTTTGGGGTTGGGATAGACGTGCATGAGACGCTGTGTTTATATTGATTCTCCCCGGCCAGCGCTGCCTGTGAAAATGAACCTCTATTTGAGGTGACAACATGGACCGGGCACGGAACTCCTCTTTAGACTGTGTGTATGGGTAAGCACTGGGTAAGCACTCACATATTTTTGTCAAATATTATGTGAGTAAAAAAAATAAACTTAAGTAAAAGTCCGGAATTCAAAATGTACTTGAATAAAAGTATGAAATTGTTGGCAGTTTTCTAGTAATTGTAGTGGAGTTAAAAGTAGGCCTATAATGTTTGCCTCTGAGATGTGGAGTAGAAGTAAATATACTGAAAATAGCCTACTCCAGTAATTAGTAAAAATAAAATAAAATAAAATAAAACTAAAAATTGTACTCAAGTACAGTACTTGAGTAAATGTACGTAGTTACTTTACACCACTGGAGTGTGTGCGTGTGTGTGTGTGTGTGTGTGTGTGTGTGTGTGTGAGTGTGTGTGTGTGTGTGTGTGTGTGTGTGTGTGTGTGTGTGTGTGTGTGTGTGTGTGTGTGTGTGTGTGTGTGTGTTCTAATCACATTAACAGGTGTCTCTCTCAGCTGTTTGAGGTGAGTGCCTTTGTGTCGGGTGACCTGTTAACCTCAGATCCCTGAAAGAGAAAGCAAGGAAACTTTGTGTGCGTGTGTGTGCGCGTGCGTGTGTGCACGTGTGCGTTTATTAGGAGGCCGCTCAATTTGGAGGAGGAGGTGTTTCCTTTATCCATGATTTATTATGTCCGCTAAGTGTATTTCAAATGTATTGTATACATACAGTAACAATGTTCTGCAGTCTCTAGGTTGTCAAAGAATTGATTTGAAAATACTGTGTTGGTTTAGTAACACAATACATGTCTGATCTTGTGTGATATCTTGATACCATATCATGATACCATATCATGATACCATACCATCATCCAGACCTCTCAGATCATCTGGGGAAGGCCTGCCCCTCTAACCAAATAATAAATGTGAGCATTTAGTTTGTATATGCTACATTATCTGAAAACTGCAGGTCTGCTGCCACTTTTAGTTTTTTTTTTTTTTTTATCCCACGATTTTTGTATCCAATTTTTCACCCGGAGATCGATTATCTAATGTAATCCTGTAATCCCGCTACACTCCCTCCTGCCAACCTGTGGAGAGCAACGGACTGACCTCATGCTTCCTTCTTATGCATGAGGAGTCCAAGCCGCTTCTTTTCACCTGACAGGGGGGTGATTTCCCCGGTTGGACGTAACGCGTGAAGGAACACGTTATTCCAACCAGTTCCTTTCCCCTCTATCAGGTGCCCCGGCTGGCCAGGGGCAGTATAGAGACCAGGACTTTTTGTGAGGGTGCCTACCCTGGGGACAGGGGAAGAACATGCAAACTCCACAGAGAAAGGCCCTTTCGCAAAAACCCCACTTAGGGTATGGGCACTGATGACGCCGGAGGAGAGAACACGCCCCCCAACACCCACAGCGTCCCCAGCGGGAATCGAACCTGGGAACCTCTAGCTGTGAGGCCTTGCTTGCCGCTGCCTTTGATTGAGTTGTACTTTTCTTTTTTCTTTCTCCATTTCTTTTGTAACTGTATCTATTAATGTATTACTTATTTAGTTCTATGCATCCTAATGTCACTGTATAATTGTGTCTCCTTAGCTTGATATTCTGTGTAAAGCCTTGTTGTTGTTGAATCGTGCTGTGCAAATAAAACTGTTTTGCATTACCTTGCCTTGGCACTTTGTAACTGGCTGCTTCTGCTATTGTCTGTCTGCAATGGCAGTGTGTCTGTAGGTCCTTTTGTACAAGGCATTCGTGTACTTCTGTTTATTGTGGACATAAATAAATATTTAAAATGTGTGTGCTCATGCGTGCATGTGTGCGTGCGCGTTTGTGTGCTAAAAAAAGCCTGGGGAACGTTGCAGTGCAAAATGGACTGAAGGGTGCGGGCCACTGACAGGTGTGCATATCAATTAAGTGTTCACATTAAACTATTACTCAGTGCAAGTAATGTCAAGTTTGTTTATACCGGTATACAGTAGTGTGCTGTGCTCATACCTCAGGGCAATGTCATATGTTTCACTTGATTCCAATACTCGTAGATCTGATTTAGAATAAGCAAGGTAACATCAATGCATCAATTGCATAGAAATATCAATGTAGAAAAAATAACGTAGGTTGACCAAGCACCTAATCTGTAAAGAAAAACATTATATAAAACCTATGAATGCTATCCAGCTTTCATGTGTGGTCATTGAGGGTAGGTGAGTGCTACGGTAAGTGTTATATGGGCTTGGGTGTCTGAGTCTGAAGAGGTGAATCTTCAGGCCATGGTGTTGCCAACCTAGAGGATTTGTCGCTAGATTTAGCTACTTTCCAGACCCCACTAGAGACTTAATTTGTGAAAAGCTTCTAGAGACAAATCTGGCTACTTTTTCTGCTGATTTGGAGACAGATATTGTTTACAGGAGCCATAGATAAAACCCTATTTTTCCTTCCTTTTCCCTCTCTCAGCCTCCATTTGCTGCTTGCCTTCTCCTCAGTGACACACAAACGTGCACGCCGCATCTCTTTCTCTCTCTATTGGTACTGCCGGCGTGCAAAAAAATACAAAAACTCGAATTATTACCCTAGAAACGCGCACGTGCATCTGTTCACGTGCACGCGCTTTTGTGTGCACGTGCGCGCAGCGCGCGTGCACCCCACCCCTAGCGACTTCTAGCTACTTCTGGGAGAGCCACTAGCTACTTCCGTTACTGGGGAGTTGGCAACACAACTGAGTCTGTTGTTCTAAGTGTGACAGGGAGTTTATTCCAGTGTGGGGGCCAGGAGGGTGAATTGTCTAGGACGAGTGGATTTTTGTCAACCACATCCCCGGTGAGCAGCGTTTCCAGCTTTTGCGATAGAAATACAAAAAAAACTGGTCTATGAAAACCAGGCCCAAAGAAGAGACTTGGACACGTGAGCACTACTGTATATCCATAGGCTATTTGAAAATATGAAACAACAAAGTGCAAAATGTGGAATTTTGTTTTAAACATTTCTACACAAATTCTTGTGTGGGGCGTCCCTGGCCGCAAAATATCTTTTCAGATGGAGTTCCAGGGGCAAATACATTGTGGAACCCTTGACATGAAAATGTTTGAGAACCACTAGGTTCAAACGGGGAAATCTCGTTATTCCTACATCCCATCATTTCGACTAAGGGAGTCGGCAGGTTATACTCACCCGCATCACGGTTACTGAGGTTAGGGTTTGGGTTAGGTTTAGGCATAGAGGTTAACATTCATCCATGTCGGCAGGTTAACTACTCAACCGTGTCAGCAGGTTAGCCCTTCACCCATGTCGAAAGGATGAACCGTCGAACAGATGCTATGTCGTAATGTTGACACGCTCGCGGTTCAAACAACATTTAGGAAGGAAGCCCAAATAAGCAACTATATTTTAGAAACAAGCCCCCCCCCAAAAAAAACGCAACCTGCAACTATACCAATAGTTCGGCTAAAAGCTACTTTAGAGGAAAAAACTATAGCCCAAGTGGCTTAATAAGCAGACATGGCAACACTGTTTCAAACAGCCCAAGTTCAGTGATTCTCAACCTGTGGGTCGGGACCCCTGGCATAGTTTTGGGGTCTCCCCAGATGATCATGAAGTGACATTGTAAAATTAGTAAAATAGTTGACCTGCAAGTAAAGATCGGCTATTTTCACAATGTTTATCTGTGGAACCGAGTCAAAGTGCTTGTCAGGGTGACTGCATGGGGGGTCTCCAGTTCAAATATGGTTATTTTTGGCGGTCATGGCCTGAAAAGGTTGAGAACCACTAGACTTTATGGTTGCTCTGCTCCACCTTTTCCCTGTGTCTGTCTGTCTGTCTGTCAGTCTGTCTCTCTCCATGCCTCTCCCTCTCTAACACACAAATGGACACGGACACACACACACACCCGCTCGCACATGCACGCGCACACACACACATTGCTGAACAGCTTCATCCTACCTGTCCTACATTTAGTGTGTTTTTCAGCCACAGTGCAGCTGTACTGCACACAGATGTGCGCGTGTGTGTGTGTGTGTGTGTGTGTGGGGTTGGGCGTGTGTGTGTGTGTGTGTGTGTGTGTGTGTGTGTGTGTGTGTGTGTGTGTGTGTGTGTGTGTGTGTGTGTGTGTGTGTGTGTGTGTGTGTGTGTGTGTGTGTGTGTGTGTGTGTGTGTGTGCATCTCTAGGCAGATGTCACCTGGATTCCATGCAGTTGGAAATCCCCAACTCCCCAGGCCCTGCTGGGCAATGCTATGACTCACTCATCATGTGTGTGTGTGTGTGTGTGTGTGTGTGTGTGTGTGTGTGTGTGTGTGTGTGTGTGTGTGTGTGTGTGTACGACGCCCACACATGGTTGTGTGCTTGCTAATTTGACATGTGTACATGTGTTTGTGTTTGTGTGTAGTCGCACATACGTGCTGCGCTCCTGTTCTCATGTGTCCATTTCCTTAGCATTTAGGACATGGACACACACACACACGCACGCACGCACGCACGCACGCACGCACGCACGCACGGTGCACACACACAGAGCAACTCCTTAACAAGTCCCAGTTTGCAGGAATGCTACACACGCTTTTGTTGTGGTCTAAAACAACAGTGACATTCCAAAACAAGTGGATGCAGTTCTTCTTAAGGAGTGCTTCTGTAAAAGTCTGTATTAAAAGCCTCATTTAAGTTCTGGTCTGTCTGGACACGATGGCGTCTCGTGCAAGAAAATTCGGCGACGAAGTATGAATGGAAGCTTGACGTTTGATGTATTCTCCTTCACATGACTGGGTCACTGGGTCAACAACACTGATCTTGTCGGTTAAGACAGTGGTTCTCAACCTTCTCAGGCCGGGACCCCCAAAATAATCATATTTGAACTGGGGACCCCCACCCTGACAAGCACTAAGAGTTGAGGCATTACATTTTGTATAAAGCGGTTCTATTGTGAAAATAGCAGATCTACATGCTCACAACGTCTCGGCTATTTTCTCAATCTATGCCTCTAATATTTGACAATTTGGCCTTTGTTTAATTATGTCATTTTAGAGGTATTAAAAAGTCCTTAAATTGTCACTTTAGAAATGTTCAGATACCCTCGGCTCCATACACTTAAACTTTATGTTGGTTTGTTTACTGTTGAGTGAGAAAACAATGTTGCACATTAAGTTAATCATCTGGGGACCTGACCCACAGGTTGAGAACCACTGGGTTAATCATCTGTGGGTCCTGACCCACAGGTTGAGAACCACTGGGTTAAGCAGCATGCTGTACTACAGAGCGGGTTCACAGCTGTTACCGACCCCTGAACCTAAACCCCAGATGACCTACAGGCTACTCAGGTACAGGCAGCTGTAGACGAGAGGAAGATTTGTTGCTATGGGAATCTTTTTGTTTTCACAAACTGTCACACACACACACACACACACACACACACACACACACACACACACACACACACACGCGCATGCACGCACGCATGTCAGTACAAGCATACACAGACGCACAAGAAATGTACTCAGTCCACTGCCCTTGCAGGTTAACTGTCTGTGTGTGGGGGTGACAATCCACCCCACACACAGCATATATACTGTACAACAGGGGTCTTCAACAGGGGATCTGGGACCCCTATAGGTTTTTTCTCCTTTTTTATATTAACCACTTGAGCCCAACCCACCCTTTATGGCTTCAGCAGACCATCCGAAAAATACCTGCAGCACCCACGCACTCCTGGACCTTTCAGCCTCCATCAAGCATCTATACTGGAGCAATTGGTGGCAAACCTAAACCAGAATGTTTAGCTACATATTCTCACAAACACCTCTCACAAACATAGCCACCACGTCGAACAAACATGAAAATTTACAACTGTCCACATTTTAAACATGCCACTCTTTGAACCGCATTTATTTCAATTTAACAACATCTCGCCTCACGCAGAGCAGCCAGTCCTGACATAGTATTCTGAACATTCTGGCCAGTGCTGAAACGTCAAAATGATCATCAGGGTATCAAGTTACAGAGGGAGGGAGGGGGAGGGAGGGGGGAGAGGAGCTGAGCAGAGTATCGAATTACAACAGAGGTGTGTGTGTGTGTGTGTGTGTGTGTGTGTGTGTGTGTGTGTGTGTGTGTGTGTGTGTGTGTGTGTGTGTGTGTGTGTGTGTGTGTGTGTGTGTGTGTGTGTGTGTGTGTGTGTGTGTGCGCGTGCGTGCGTGTGTGTGCGCAAGCGTTTTTTTTTTCCCCCAAATTTTTTTTTTCCAAAACATTTTTTTTTTTTTTTTTTAAATTCAAAAAAAAACTTTTTTTTCAATTTTTTTTTTTCAAAACACTTTTTTTTTTCAAAAAACTTTTTTTTCTCAAAAAAATTTTTTCTCTCAAAAAAAGAATTACCCATATTTGGCCATTACACACACCACACTGCCGCAACATGGCGGTGAAGGCCGCACAGCGGCCTGAACTCTAGACTTTTGCGGCCCGAAGGGCCGCAAACTTCTAGTGATGAACATAAGGTCATCCCGACAGCGTTGGATCTCCCTGTTGGCATCAGCTCATGAGACAGAAACAGCAGTACGAGTTCAAGCAATGAATGAACATCCCTTAAAATGACATGGATAAATCTAGTGCATGACTGAGTTAGCTTCAGTGCAAGTATAGCACAGTGTTGAATCTGCTGATATGCGGCCGAGAATGAGACAACTTTTATAGATAGATAGATACCTTTATTATCCCAAGGGGGAAATTCAGTTGTCCCGTTGTAGCACAGCAGTATACAGTTATTTACAAAGTTACAGAGAAGTAGGAAAAGATAGATAGTAAAAAACAAGAGCAGTACAGTACCAATAAAGAGAAGGTGCATCAATAGAGGGGGCGAATTAAATATAAGTATATATACATAAAGTGTCTTACAAAAAAGAGACCAAAGCAGTCAATGCTAGTTAGTGCAACAAGTATCTCACTGTCATTGTTAAACAAGACAAATACTCAGAAACTACCAACACAACCTAATAGTACAATGTCGGAAAACAGTGCGAAAAAACAACAGAAACAGCTCAGAGCAGAAGAAACTAGGCAGCGTGTCACCGCAAGACGCACATGAGCACTCTCCCTGGAAGGTCCTTAGAGGTCAAAGTCAGTACAGCAATAGTTCCAACCTAATAGTGCAAAGTAAAAAAAACAGTGCGAAAAAACAAAACAAAAAACAGCTCAGAGAAGAAGAAACTAGGAAGCATGTCACCGCAAGACGCACATGAGCACTCTCCCTGGAAGGTCCTTAGAGGTCAAAGTCAATACAGCAATAGTTTTATGCCTTCTAAATGGCACTCCTAGGGAACAAGTGCTGTACCCACTAGAGCATGGGTCTTCAACAGGGGGTCCGTGACCCCTAGCGGGTCCTCAGAGTTACTACAGGGGATCCTCCAAATCTGAGTGATAGAAAGTTATTTTCTCCTTTTTTAGGCTATATTAACCACTTGAACCCTAGTGTCCATATTCTGAGAACTTTTGCCAAAAATAGCAGATCTACAAGCTCACAACGCCTCGCGCTGCGAGGCGCGAGGCGTTGTAGATTGGCTATTTTCGGCAAAGAGCTTTGATGTCTTGGGGGAAAAGATCAAACTAAGTACAGAGTGAAAGGTCAAGTTTATTAAGTACTGACGGTTCAACTGGTTAAATATCTGAAAACACAAATTGACAAGAATCCAAAACACTGATGATTGTGCTGTCAAACAATGAAACTATATGGAGGTTGTGGGGGTCCCTGCTTCATCTCTCTCTCAACTAAAGGGTCCTTGGCCTGAAAATGTTGAAGACCCCTGCACTAGAGAAAGAGAAATAATAACCCATTTCATGAACTTCAAGCCACGATTAATGAACATTATGATCTGCTGCCCATCAAATCCCCTGCCAATAATTAAATGTAATGTTTATTTTATTTAAGTAACATGTTTATTTAAATTATTATGATTTAATTATATTTATTTGGTTAACTTTACCGTATTACTACCTAAACTTAGAAGCCAGTCCAACATGGCTTATAACAGTCAGACGTGGCAACACTGCATGGCACTTCCTCCAACCTATAGCCCAACATGGCTTATATTATCAGACCTGGCAACTGCATGTTGATGATTCCTCCACAACACAGTAGGCTAGGTTGCTTGCAACATTGATCCAAGTTCTTACCAAGTAGGCTAGCTGTGCACTCCAGGCCCAACAAACAACTGAGATAACTAGTCGGGGGATATCTTCAGAAATAGTGTCAAATCCTGGAATAAATTCCTTACCAAACAATTTCTTCACCAATGTGTTTGTAAAGGTGTCTACTAACATATCTAACAAAGATTGAAATTCAACATCCCTAGGAAAATCTTTGTTAGCTAGGGTAATTCTGGGTCTCATTCACTTACCATGCACACTATAAGGGAAAAAATGACTCCCAAAAAATATGCTTTAAGTGGGATGTGAGGGGTCTAGGTGTTTTTAATTATTCTGAATCCATTGCAAGCATTTGTTTTGCACGAAAAACATTCCTTGGGCTAGAAATGGACCCCCATACCACTGTGCCAGTGGTATAGCCAGCAACATATCCATCCAAACTCCCATAACCCTCCTCACTGATAGTCTTGATGTAGCCAAAAATCTCAACATCTACTTCACCTCCATGGCCAAAAATCTGGTCAATAAACTGCCCGCTCCATCTGGGCTGTTTGGTGTTAGGCACATCTTGAAATTCTACAGGAACCTTGGGGTATGCAAAGACAACTTTAAACTTGCCACGGTGTCAACTGATGAAGTGTTTAAAAAACTGCGCACCCTACCTCAATTCAAGGCCGCTGGCCATGATAAAATTGCCCCCAAATTTCTCATAGACTCAGCTGCCACCATTGCCCCAATCATTACCCATATTATTAATCTATCTATCAAGCAGGGTCATGTCCCCCAGGACTTCAAATTAGCCAAGGTAACCCCCCTGCACAAAAAAGGCAGTAAACTTGACCCTGGCAACTACAGGCCAATCTCAATCCTTAGTTCCATCTCTAAGGTAATGGAAAAAATTGTCTATGAACAGGTGGCTAAATATCTTGAAGAGAATAAACTGATCTACGAGTTCCAGTCTGGCTTCAGAGAGTCCCATTCCACAGATACATGCCTCATCTATTTGAATGATTACATCAAACGTGAAATTCACGATGGCAAATATTGTGGCATGGTCATGCTGGACCTCCAGAAGGCATTTGACACCGTCGATCATTCTATTCTGATCGAAAAACTCAAAGCTATTGGTCTTGATAGCACAGCAGTGAGATGGATGCACTCTTACTTGGTGGGGAGGGAACAGATGGTGGAAGTCAACGGAACCCTGTCCCCCCCCCTCCCAGTAAACTGTGGAGTACCTCAAGGGAGTATACTAGGACCACTGTTGTTCTTAATATACGTAAACGACATGTCATCTGCTTGTGACTGCAATCTGTTTCTGTTCGCGGATGACTCGGCTCTCCTAGTCTCAGGCAGAGACATTTTGCAGGTTGAAAAGGCCCTTAACTGTGAACTTAACAAGATCTGCACCTGGCTCAATGACAACAGACTCTCAATTCACCTAGGCAAAACTGAATGTATCCTCTTTGGATCTAGTCAGAAACTTAGCCTAGTTGAGAACTTCACAATTAAAGTAGGTGACACTGTGATAGAAAGAAAAAACCACATCTGCTACCTGGGTTGCATCCTGGAGGCTAACCTATCCAGTGAAAAAATGACCACCAAGGTAATCAATAAAGTCAATCAACGAATTCGCTTCTTGCAAAGAGTTGCCCCACTGATCAATATTAAATCCCGAAAGACACTAGGAGGTGCTCTTATTGGGCCCCTCATTGATTACGGAGTCCTTGTCTGGTATCGCGACGCCCCAGCTGCCTTAAAGCTAAAGCTCCAAACAGCCCAAAACAAACTAATTAGGGTTGTGCTTGGTCTCCCTCCTCTGACCCACCTTACCGAGCATCACCACGAAAGCGTGGGGTGGCTCAAAGTAGCTGACAGAGTACAGCATCTTGCAATGGGCCTGGTGTACAAGATACACTACACCTCCAAGATTCCCATGTACCTGACAAACTACTTCTTAAAGGTCAAGGATGTTCACGATCATAACACCAGAGGCAGCTCCACTAATCATCATCAGCGTAGATTTAACACTAAACAAGGCGCTAACTCGTTCTCCTGCTATACCATCAACATGTGGAACGCCCTTCCACAAGCCCTAAAGGAGAGCAAATCCCTAGCCTCCTTCAAAATTGGTATGAAAAGTCACCTTCAGACAGCAGCTACCCGTGACTTGTAAATAGACTAAGCCCCCATGCTCCCCCCCCCCCCCTTTTCTTTGTATTCTGCCTTTTGTATTTGATGTTATGCTTTTGAAACTGATATTATCCTAGATAAAGTACTATGTTCTATCCGTCTGTCTTTCAATGTTATATGAGATACTTAAAGTGTGGTTCCTGTGGAAATAAGCCTCGGCTTTCTAGGATCTCCTTTTAGTTGACCTTGTACCAGTGATTTGTACTGTCATGAAACTGTACTTTTTTCTATTGCAAACTTCTAATAAATTCTTCAATCAATCAATCAAATGTGAAAAGTGATGACTCGTCACTAAACCATCATTTTATGGGCTGTTTTTAGCCCAATGAATGTCTTTGTGCGAAACAAATATTTGCAATGGAGTCAGAATAATTGAAAACACCTAGTTAGACCCCTCACATCCCACTTAAAGCATATTTTTGGGAGTGATTTTTTCCCCTATAGTATAGTGTATAGTGAGTGAATGAGACCCAGAATTACCCTAGCTGTCAAAGATTTTCCTAGGGAAACTGAATTTCAGTCTTTGTGAGATGTGTTACTAGACACCTTTACAAACACATTGGTGAAGAAATGTTTTGGTAAGGAATTTATTCCAGGACTTTTTAAGATATCCCCTGACTAGTAGTGTGTGTGATTGAAGCAGAGGTGCAAATGGACTACACTACCCTAGATGCATTTGGCTAAATGTGACTTCCCGGTTACAAGCTAGGTTACAAGTAGCCTCCATTATCAGACTTTCCACCATAATCACATGCACAATAACCTTTAATATCTCTATACTTATTGTACACAGTGACAGAAGAGAACAATATCATCACCTGGCATGAGACCCTTGATGAATTAACTGCTGCGGGGCAGAAATGAAGGCATTCTCACAATAGTACATGGAGCAGGCTAATTCCTGGAGACTAGTATCTGCAACTGATTCCCAACCAACACAACATCCAGCTGAATTAAACCATGACAACGAACACAACCTGCGATTACTGGTGAGTTGCACATCTTTTCTCAAAACCGACCGCACACAACCTGCTTTGACAGCTGAACATGAAGAATGTTATATTTTTCTCCTTTTTTATATTAACCACTTGAACCCAACTTCTGAGAACTGAGAAAACAAGCTCACAACGCCTTGTGCTGCAAGGCGTTGTGAGCTTGTAGATCGGCTATTTTCGGCAAAGAGCTCTGGTGTAGAGGGGGAAAAGAGCAGACTACAGAATTACAGAAAGAAATGTCAAGTGTATTAAGCATTGACGGTTCAAGTGATTAAATATCTGGAAACACAGATTAACATGAATCGAAAATACACTGGTGATCTTGCTGTCAAACGTCCCTGCTTCATCTCTCTCTCAGCTAAGGGGTCCTTGGCCTGAAAATGTTGAAGACCCCTGCTCTACACCGTCTGGCACTGTACTGTACATGTTACATTGTGTGTACAGTACTGTATAGCTCTTCTCATGGTACAGTATAACACACGTCCAGCCAGATCTATATTCCCCGTAATGTCCCCCCATCGGTCTTTCTACGGGGGCGCGTCACCGCCATCCCCGCCGCTCAATCCTAAGGACCCCCGTGGGGCCACTCCATTTCGGAACCTCCCGCGAGCCCCTTTAGCTCGCTGACCCCCCGAATGGCCCCTCTTGGCCCCTATAGGCGGTCAGAGAGATTGTGCGGCGTGTAAAAAAAAAAGAGAGGGAAGAGACGAGGAGCGGGTCAGCGGCAATCGAGGGGAGCACTTCTTCAGGAGAAGGCATTAAACCGTTATGGCCGGTACAGCACGTCTTTGTCGCTTTAGATTTCAATCATGCACTTTAACCGTTATTTTATGCTTTAACTATTGAAAAATAGCAGATATACAAGCACGCAGCGCGGCACAGAGTGCCGCGCTGCGTGCTTGTAGATCTGCTATTTTTGAAAAGGTGTGACAATTTGTGCAATCAGTCTATAAATGTCTTCTAAATCCTTCTTCTGAATCAGTGGTTCTCAAAGTTATTTTGTGTCAAGGACCCCCAAAATTACACGTATTTGGCCGTGGACCCCCATCTCAAAATATGTAGTTCCAGGGACCACCCAGAAGCAAATATTTGAGTTACAAATGTTCGCTTTTAAAATGGTATATTCAAAGATAAAAAAAAATAAAAAAAAAGATTTTTCAAAAATAGCAGATCTACAAGCTTGCAGCTTGTAGATCTGCTATTTTTCAACAATTAAAGCATATAAAATAATGGTTAAAGGTCCCCGTCCTTAAAGCATTAAAGAGGCAGGTATTGATTCGGGGGTTTTAAAATGTTTTTTCACAGTAATATATCCAATTAGCCTCTGAACCCTCTATGGGCGCCCAGGCAGGCTCCCCGGAGGCCATATACCGGACAGAATGAGACCTTCTTTTTTTTCCTGAGGGCTCCAGTC
>NC_137818.1:16168629-16351129 GCF_963921795.1 Nannobrachium achirus
GCAGCTAGGGGTTAAGTCAGTGTCTCGCTCGGGGACACGATCGACACATAGACTGTGGGCAGGGGTGCGAACCGGGGATCTTCGGTATTATTCCACATCATTGGTTCTCCAAGTGGAGAACCAATTGTTTTTGAGCGAGATCTGTCTTTGTCCGGCCTACTAGAGACAGAGATAGAGAGAGATAATATATTTTTAAGTTTTTATCCCACAATTTTGTAACCCATTTTTCATCCAGTGCCAATTGCCTAAGTTGTAATCCTGGCTCTGCTCTCCCTCTGCCAACCTGGGAAGTGGGAAGGGCCCCGATCTGAGCTCATGCTTTTCCTTAAGTGCATGAGGAGTGAGCAGGCCGCTTCTTATCACCTGACAGGGGGGGAGCTTCCCCGGTTGGACGTAGCGTGTGGAAGGAACACATTCCTATTCCAACCAGTTCCTTTCCCCTCCATCAGGTGCCCCGGCTGGCCAGGGGGGCAGCAGTATAGAGACCAGAATTACTGCATGTTTTTTTGTGAGGGTAAATGGATAATTCGCCAACCTGCTCCACCTGCTGAGCCACAGCCGCCCCTCAATCAACACTACTTGTGTTTGTTGTCTTGTCTTGTCTTGTGTCACTGCTGGTTCCCGGTCGGTGTTGGAGGCGGAGCTGTGTGTGTAGGAGGAGCCAAGTGTGGCCGTCCTCTTCGCTTTGATCGCAACGACCTCCCTCTTTTTTTCTCCTTTTTCTTTTTTGACCATTTCTTGATACATTTTTTATTTTTATATTTATTTTTGCCTTTCCCACTTTACTTTTACCTGGTCCATATGTCTCACCGTTTTACTGTTTAACCTCATGGTCAACACACAATTTGATTGCTACAATGCTAGCTACGTGTGCATTCAGAGTGTATGTAACATAACATCTTGACCCCTTGGTGTCTCATTTACAGAGCCCACTTAGGGTCCCAACCCATAGTTTTAGAACCACTGCTCTAGACTAGAGGACAGATCGGGACGACATGCAGCATGCTGCCTCTAGTGGACAGACCAGGGATTACATGCATTATGCTGCCTCTAGTGGACAGACCAGGGATGACATGCAGTATGCTGCCTCTAGTGGACAGACCAGGGATGACATGCAGTATGCTGCCTTTAGTGGACAGACCAGGGATGACATGCAGTATGCCGCCTTTAGTGGACAGACCAGGGATGACATGCAGTATGCCTCCTTTAGTGGACAGACCAGGGATGACATGCAGTATGCCTCCTTTAGTGGACAGACCAGGGATGACATGCAGTATGCTGCCTTTAGTGGACAGACCAGGGATGACATGCAGTATGCCTCCTTTAGTGGACAGACCAGGGATGACATGCAGTATGCTGCCTTTAGTGGACAGACCAGGGATGAGATGCAGTATGCTGCCTTTAGTGGACAGACCAGGGATGACATGCAGTATGCTGCCTTTAGTGGACAGACCAGGGATGACATGCAGTATGCTGCCTCTGTGTTGGATTTGAACTGAGATCTGCAGGGAGTACGAGTATTATAATATTATTATTATAGTATTATTGTATATAGTAGTAGTATCATATTGCAGTTCCCACCTGACGTTGTGTGGGAGTCCAGACTGCTCCAAATCGTACAGAATAACTGATAGCTTACACAACGTCTTCAGACTAGACCCATCATAGAGTTTGTTGTGAGGTTGGTATCTTCCAAAGAGGACATCGGATCCACCATGCACCAGCTCATATCTACCATCCACTGGACCCGGTTTTCTCCTCTTGGGCTCAACCTTCTTCCAGGAGAAGGTCTCTAGGTTGAGCTTCCACAGATCACTGAACCTGTTTTTTGAGTTTTCACCACCATATATGTATAGCTCTCCATTGTAGCTAAAGGCTGAATGACCACAGCATTCTTCTGGAGGAAGCTGGTCCCAAGGCAACCTCAGCCAGCAGTTGGTCTCTGTGCCAAACACTCTGATGATGTTGTAGTACTGGCCCCTTAGACTCCCTTGACCCCCACATACAAACATCAGTTTCCCGATGATGGTGGCAGAGTGACCTAATGACGGGGGTGGTGGAGTTCCTCTGGGGTTAATTCCAGACCAGACCATTGTGGCGGTGTCCAACTTGTAGATGTCATTAGTGCATCTATAATCCTGGGTCTGTCCTCCAAGGATAAACATGACCTTCCCCAAGAAACAGGCGGAGTGGTTCTGCCTCCCCTCTGGAACAGTCCCTGACACCTTGGGTTTGAACCATCTGCGGGCGTTGACATCAAATGCATAAAGAACGTTGTAGGTCTCCCCTCTCCAGCATCCTCCCCAGATGTAGATGATATCTTCTGAGAATACAGCTGTGTGGCCCTTGCACTCGGTGGGAACATCAAGTTGAGTTTCTCTCAAGTTGAGTCTTCCAGGTGTCACTGGAGACAACTTCCTCCAGCGCAAAGACACTGTGTTGAAAACATGCACCTCAATGTGATCTCTGCCTCCGTACCATCCAAGGCAGAACACGGCCTGTCCCACTGTGATAGCAGCACACTCGCCTTCAGGTCCTCCTTTCAGAAGTTCAGTCCACTTCGACATTCCACACTCAAGGAAGTTGATCTCTCAAGTGTTGCTCTTCAAAAGACCAAAGATTAGGCTGGTTGTCTAAACCAGAATTCAGAAAGAAGCACTGTGCTTCTAAGAAGGAGATGTAGAAGGAGAATTAATCTGTTTTGATGCTTTGCGTCTTAAAGGTAGCTGATGTCCTCTTTGATGTTGCCGATGGATCTGAACTAACATGGAGCTTCCTTTGCCTTTTATGTCGTTGCCTACGGTGCCGGTGTCAGCATAATGATGTCACTGTGAGTCAGTGTATTCATATATAGAGTTCTGATGTCGGTCATGCCCAAGGATAGAGTCTATGATGTCAGGGTAGGATGTTTCGCTTAGCTCCATATATCGAGCTCCATATATGGAGGGGGTGTCTGATGTCAGAGCTGGGTTTGTCAGTTATCTCCATACTAGAGGTTTGTTCCAGTTTTATAGTAAGATATTATTATGATGTCACGTGAAACTTGACCAATCATGGAGATTGGCCCATTTATAGTCTGGTTGTCCGAAATGTCATGTGAATTTTACCAATCCACCAATCCTCAAGATTATCAGACATATGCCCGTTTATGCCCATCTGATTGGATACAGGCTGTTGGCTACATAGACGGCCCCTCTCGTGGCCTTTATATATGCCTCGATATGATGACGTCACCCTTTGCCCCTCTTTGATTGGCTTCGGGCCCATGGCTACGATTGGCTACGGGCGTAAACACAGACTCACAGACACACACATAGATTTGGCTAATTTATAGATACTGTAGATGGCAGATCTACAAGCTCGCAGCTGTGAGCTTGTATTATCTGCTATTTTTTCAATAATTCAAGCATAAAATAATGGTTAATGTGGTTAAAATCTAAAGTGAAACAGTTCCAGGTCTTAAAGGGTTAAGTGAAATTAACTAAATAGCATCGCTCACTTCACACTAGGTTTTTTTAATATACTTTGGCTATTAAAAAATAGCAGATATACAAGCTCATAGCGTGTCACTTCGTGCCGCACTATGAGCGTGTGGATGTGATATTTTTGAAAAATTGTGAAAATGTGTACAAATCTTTGAATATATTATTTCCATGGCACATAATCATTTTGAGATGGGGATCCTTGGCCATAGATACATATCATTTGGAGGGGTTCTTGATTTGAAAATGTTATAGACCACTGTTTTCCCACTACTCCCGTGCCACTTCCCCCGCTGACATGCATCGCCCCCCCAGCCAAGAGGAATACTATTACTCTATGTGACAAACATCCCCCTCCCTGCCCCGGCTTCCCTCCCCTGAATACGTTAAATTTTGTCAAAAAGGATGCACCTTTTGCCGGGCCGCCGGCATGGTGGTCCGGGCACCCTATAGGCTGCAATGCCAGCCTGACAGCGTGTTGTGGGTACGAATCCCGTTCCCGGCGGCCTTTGCTGCGTGTCACTCCCCACCTCTCTCCCCATGTCCTGTCAGTGTACTGTCCTATCAATAAAGCAAAAAAAAAGAATGCACAACGGTGGATTAGGACCCCTAGACTCGGTGGCAGAGGACAGATGAGCCGCCCATATGGGCCACCAGAGCACCCATGGGCCACCAATGCACCTGTGGGACAGTTTTAAAAACCCTGCTATCCTTGCTTTCCTCAGTCCCAGCAGGCTGCTATAAGGACAGTGGTTCCCAAAATGTCCAGCTCAAGACCCAAAAGATACATTAGTCTCCCCCGTGGGACCCAAAGGTACAAAGAATGGACAAAGAGAACTAAGTCCAGTTCGCTTCAGCCACAGTTGAAGGTAGAAGCTCAGGAGCTCAACAGGGACAACTTGAATCAGAGAGAATAATACTGCATTGCGTCATGGGTAGGGAAGGGACGATACGTGATATTATCGTTTATCACGATAAAAAACACTCACGATAATCGTATCGTGGAGATTTAATTTATCGTGATATTGTGCTCCGTCATGCACTGGGATCAATTCACATTTTATTTGCCGAGCTGCATATCAGGTACCACTTAAACCCTCTATAATTGGTAAAAGGTACTTATAATATACGTATTTGATAGTCTTTTTTTCACTCTCTATCAAATGTCTTTGCCAAAAAAATTGCCGATTTACAAGCTCACAACGCGTCGCAATGCGACATGTTGTGAGCTTGTAGATCTGCTATCTTTTGGCAAATGTTCCACCCCAGGACAATGGATTTTGATTATCGCGATATCGTAAATCGCGAACCGTGATATGGCATTTTCATATCGTCCCATCCCTAGTCATGGGCACTTCACTCAACCTCTGCAAAATAATAACCAGAAAGATGCGATTGGAAATTGCAAGTGTGGTTGCTGTGATGCGAGTCACACTTCTCTGTATCTCTCTTTGTCACCTATTTGAGCGGTGATAACCATTCCGGCCTTAATGTCCCTTTTATGCCCATATGTGGAGATCCCTGATATCATCAATATTAAGCTCATCTGGGAATGCCCCTAAATGGACATACTGTGTCCGTCTCATGTAGTCTATGATGTCAGACATCTATGATGTCTGTCATCTCCATATTTGGGGAAAAGTTTAATTTTTAATTAAAGGTCAATGGAGAAAATTAATTCATGAATAAATGTATATAAATTAAAGTATCTCTTGGCAAAATGCAAGGAATCGATTCCCGATGAAACCGGTCGATTTGACATGTGGCCAAAGTGCATGCCACCAAAATAAAGGTTATCTAGGAGGGGAAAGATAGATGGATGGAGTCGGACAAGTATCACTAACTACGTGCAGACCAGTCCAGTGCTCCAGTCATTTTATTTGGGACTACAGCAGGGGTCTTCAACGTTGTCAGGCCATGGACCCCTTAGTTGAGAAATAGATGAAGCAGGACCCCCACAACCTGTTCATAGATTCCACATAGTTTCATGGTTTGACAGCACAATTATCAGTGTATGTTGGATTCATGTCAAGTTGTGTTTTCAGATATTGAACCACTTGAACCGTCAATACTTAATAAACTTGACCTTTCACTCTGTACTTAGTCTGCTCTTTTTCCCCTCTACACCAAACCTTTTTGCCAAAAATAGCCGATCTACAAGCTCACAACGCCTCGCAGCACGAGGCGTTGTGAGCTTGTAGATCTGCTATTTTTTCTAAAGTTCTCAGAATAAGGACACTATAGGGTTCAAGTAGTTAACACATGGGCTGCTCAGGTTTATAACATTTCTAGCTGTTGCTGCTGCCGCCGTTCACTCACGCTTTATTTTGAAGAGCCTCGGAAGCTTCGTGCGTGTGCACGTGGGTGTCCACTGACGATTGAGGAAGATAATCCCTTTGTTTACAAACGCTCGCGAAACTAAAATCCAAACGGGGGCCGACCATCGCGTTATAGTGTCGCCGTGGAAACAATCAGATCTCTGCTTCCCTGGCGTTCTTTTCACCTCATTCAGAGATAAAGCCCTTTTTATGTTTCAGAGTAGAATGGAAATCAATGCAACCAGCTCGTGCCATTTTCTCTCTCTCTCTCTCTCTCTCTCTCTCTCTCTCTCTCTGCTACGGGGTGACGTATGGACTCGGGTCATTCAGAGGGCAGGCAGCTGCACGTACAGTTAACCCTTCGTTGTCTCGTTCAGGGACGAGACAACTCCTTTTGACAGGGTGACACCTAGTGGCCTTAACTCGTTACTGAACGAGTTTGGCTCCTTGGGTGTTAAAACTCATTCTGTGCCAATGACGTCTCATGACGGTTTTTTTGCAAAGGCGTTCAGTGCCAATGACGTCTCATGACGTCTTTTGAGTTTTTTGTATAAAAAAAAAAAAAAAGAAATGTTTTCATTTTTTTTTTTTTTCTAAAAGATGTCAAAATGACCTGGGATCAGAGAGATGCTTTTCTCTGTTTGTGTGTTGGCTCCCTCGTTTAGCTGATTGAGAAAATGTGTGTCCATTCTAGTGGATGGACACTTTTTTTCATTCAAACAGCTCTATCTCTGGAACCATTTGTCTGATTGACAAAATTATTTTTGCCACTGAATCACAACAACTGTGTCTGTTTCTGTGGGGGAAAAAATTATATAAAAAAAAAACATTTTTTTTGATTGCGCAATAAAGAAAAACATACAAAACCGTGGCACAGCTACCTTGGAGCCATTTTGGCATTTGGCACAGAATGAGTTAATATAAAAAAAGGAGAAAAAAGGTTTCTAAGATTTGGAGGACCCTCTAATAACTCTGAGGACCCCCCTAGGGGTCCCGGACCCCCTATTGAAGACCCTTGGTCTATAGTCTCTCCCCTGAAGGGTCCAGGTATTCTCCCTGTACCAAACATATCTTATGAACCTTAAAATTGTGAAAATATCTGATCTACAAGCTCTCAAACGGTTTGCATCGTCTGTGACTCGTATTTGAAATTCATTTGGAAAATGTTTGATTTGAAACCAACAATTTCCTAAAAACATTTAGGAAAGGGGATATTTTACTCCCGACTGCCATGGAGGAGCACAGACAGAGTATAGTGTTTACAGCCAGCGGACAGGACAGCAGCAATCAGTAGCAGCTTGTATAACACAACATGATTTATGCTTGAAAAGGATTGTTTGCAAGGCCCTGGTGGCATTCACTGCACAATGATCAGCCCTCTGATTGAATACAGGACAGCATAGCGGCGTTATGAGACCCCCTGGTCTGCACTGACTGACCGCTTGTCTTTTCATGTGGGTGTTTGAGCTCTTGAGGAACTTTATAAACATTTTTTTTTGTTTTGTACATTAACCTACTTGAACCATAGAATCCCCATTCTGGTAGGGAACATTCTAATAGGTTTGGTTTAGAGGGGGAAAAAAATCACACCAAATGTGAACTGAGCGGTGGAGGCTGTGTATGCATGTGTGTGAGTGTGCCTGGCTTGAACAGCAGCGCCCCTCCCTTAACATGTGTGGTCAGCAAAGGTATTGCAGGCTACATACAGACTCAGGCTACATACACGGCCGGCCGCATACACACACGGCCACGTATAGGAAACGGTGTGACCACCGCTCAAAAAGCATGCTGACCAGACTAGTAAGACCCCTAAGGACGAGGTCGTGCTGAGACCACATGAGACTGACACAATTTGTCCATATATGGGCATTCTCAGATATGGGCTTAATATTGATGACATCAGGGATCTCCATTTATGGGCATAAAAGGGACAGCCCACATGAGACTGATACAATATGTCCATATATGGGCATTCCCAGATATGGGCTTAATATTGATGACAACAGCGATTTCCATATATGGGCATTAAAGGGACAAGGACGGCCATATATGGAGCGTGACATACTGTAAGGCACGACTGATTGACATGAGGCTGACATTATTGGTCAGCGTGTGTTGCCTTTGACATAGTTCCATTTCCAGAAAAACAGGAAGCAGCGATGGTCGTCCTGCTCTTCTGCCCCAGCGGTTGCTATAGCTAACATGACGTGTGTGTGTGTGTGTGTGTGTGTGTGTGTGTGTGTGTGTGTGTGTGTGTGTGTGTGTGTGTGTGTGTGTGTGTGTGTGTGTGTGTGTGTGTGTGTGTGTGTGTGTGTGTGTGTGTGTGTGTGTGTGTGTGTGTGTGTGTGTGTGTGTGTGTGTGTGTTCTGCTCTCCCATCAATTGTGGGTTCCAAAGTGAGGAATTCTACGCTACTTGTGGGGCCCTTTTCTACTTGTGAGGCCCAAACGCTGGAACCCACAAGTTTTTTCCTTGAAATCAAGTTATTATGCTCCCACTGTGCTATGGTGTGATTTTTAGGTCGGGTTTCACAATTGATGTTCAAACTCCCAATATGTGTGAGTGTGCGTGGCTTGGAAAAAAACACTCCCCTCCCATAACTTGTGGGACATGAGGCAGTATAATCATCTGACAATCCTTAAAAAATACTGGATTATAGCTCATATCAATTTTTTTTTGTAATATCTGATTGTTGCTGATGACACCTGATTTTGTTTGGGAGCTGTACGAGCTCTGGAAAGGGTGGGCCCCTCAGATGATGCAGGTTTCCTCATGTCCCCACAAGTTATGGGAGGGGAGTGTGTGTGTGTGGCTCTGTACTGTATGTAGACAAGACATGTGTATGTGTTCATGAACCTCCATCCATGGCAGTTAAAGTGTATTTTATACAGTAGCGAAACTGTTTTTTAACAACAGACGAGAGGTGTGCAGCGCTTCTTGCGGGTGCACCAGATCATTACTGACATAACGTTAAGGAGAACTCCTTCTAACACTATGGACCAGAGCTAGGCCAACATATCGTCGTTGTCGGGTGGAAACCTTGTATGTCCAAAACCGTTTGTTTTGTATTTATCATTTTAAAAATGATTTAAACTAGTGAAAACAGCTGATCTACAAGCACACAACGCCTCGCACCGCGAGACGTTGTTGTGCTTGTAGATCGGCTGTTTTCACTACTTTTGTGCGACGGCCTTGTATGATGCAGCAGGGCTTTACTTTGCGAAAGAACGTACACATTTAAAACTTGGAGATTCGAGGTTTCCACCCGACAACAACGATATACTACTGTATATGTCGTTGCTCTCGGGTAGATACTTCTTATCTCCATTTTCTCTCGCTCACCTGGGAGGGTGTCTCGCTATTTCTACAAGTCATCTTTCGAAATGATGTGCGTTCGAAAAAGCAAGATTTCCCCGCTCACCTCAGAGAAGTAGCATTTCTATTCTTTAGGATCAGTCTGGGTCAAGGCATGTGAGGGTGTTTATGAATGTGATTATTGTTTGCCATCTGTCATAGAAATGACAATGGCAATAGAGCCTCTTAGGGAGCACTTCACCTTCTCAGATGAGAGGAATGAAAGTGAAACTAAGTACTTGAGCCAGTCGAGGTGGTGGAGTGTGGACTTGGGCCTTCCCTGTACAGTATATATATATATTTATTTATTTATTCGTGTACAAATAATATACAAGAAGTAAAAGTAAGTAAATTATAGTTAGACAAAACGAAACAGAAAATACAACAGCAACAAAAATTGGAAAGGCTTGGGCCTTTCCAACGAAGGAGGATACGTCTCCACTTTCTCTCAAACCTTTTTTTATCATAGTACTGGCATGCATCACACAAAAGTAGCAGATCCACAAGCTTGAAGCTTGTGGATTTGCTTCAAGTTCAAGGTTGTACTTTATTGTTACGTCTTTTGTACAGGGTACATAAGAGTAAAACGTATTCTTGTTCGGCATCCTTACAGACAATGCAGTATATAAAATAAAGCAGAACAACAGAAAACAACACATCTAAAGATACAATAATAAGTAATAAGTAATAATGACTTAGGAAAGAAAGAGAGTGCAAAAGGCAAAAGATCAAAGAGAATGAAAAAAGCATCCTCAGCTGTACATGTGCATAAAGTTTGGTATATTGTATTACACCAATGGCATTATTTTCCCGTAGTAGCTACTGTACTTTAACTTTTTGTGAACAACTTCACAGTGTGTTCTATGTGCAACAGGTCGGTAAAATTAAAAACTTCACAGTATATATACAGTATTTGTGTACAATAGGTGCAATTCAGCCTCAAAGTAGCTACTGTAAGTGAGGCTCTGAATAGGTGTAGGGGAGGCTTTGAATATGCTTTTGAATTTGAACAGTTTTGGACACCCGACCGAGACGAATCCTCCAGTCTTGCTGTTCTCCTGTGTGTGTTTGAAGTATAGCATGTCCAGGATTACACAACTAGGAAGTGGGTGGTTGTAAAAAAAAAAGGGAGCACATTACAGTACATCTGACACTGTGTTTTCATTGGAGCTTACAGTAGGTCCTCTTACAGCTGATTTATATACACTACTGCAGTGTTTCTCAACCTTTTTTCTGCATGGGCACACTTTTCATGTCCCAAGAATCCATGGGCACACCAACATAATACGGGGGTGTAAATATCATCACTGTAGGGAAGAAAACCTTGTATCTGTTTCAAATGTGTATGTTTCTTCGCAAAGTAAAGCCCTGCTTCATCATACAAGGCTGTCGCACAACAGTAGTGAAAACAGCTGATCTACAAGCACACAACGCCTCACACCGCGAGACGTTGTGTGCTTATAGATCGGCTTTTTTCACAAGTTAAAATCATTTTTAAAATGATAAATACAATACTGGCTTTCAAGCAGTTTTAAGGGGCACACTTGACCCCTCTCAGGGGCACACCAAAGGTCCCCAGGCACAGTGGTTGAGAAACACTGCACTACTGTACGCGTCAGTCACACACTGCTGTCGCGCACCGAAAAGAGGCTGATCTACAGGCTCTCACGACGTGCCACATACTGTAGACCAGGGGTCCTCAACGTTTTCAGGCCAAGGACCCCTTAAATGAGAGAGAGATGAAGCAGGGACCCCCACAACCTGTTCATAGATTCTATATAGTTTCATTGATTTGACAGCGCAATTATCAGTGTATTTTGGATTCATGTCAATTTGTGTTTTCAGATATTTAACCACTTGAGCCGTCACTACTTAATACACTTGACCTTTCACTCTGTACTTAGTCTGCTCTTTTCCCCCTGTACACCAAACCTCTTTGCCGAAAATAGCCGAGGTGTTGTGAGCATAGATCTTTTTGTCTAAAGTTCTCAGAATATGGACCCACATAGGGTTCAAGTGGTTAATACAAAAAAGGGGAACTGTTTCTATCACACAAAGATTTGGAGGACCCACTATGTAACCCTGAGAACCCCCTATGGGTCCCGGACCCCTGTTGAAGACCCCTGCTGTAGGCATTACTCGTTCTGCACCCCCCCCCCCCCCCCCCCCCCCCGCACCAACCCATTTCACTTTCCTACACACCTCTCTCTCTCTCTCCCCCATCTCTCACCCTCCCTCCCTTACTCTCTCGTAGTCTCTTCCTCCCTTTCTCTATTTTTTCTTCCGCTTCTCTTTTCTCTTTCACTCCCTAGCTCTCCCTCCCACACTAACTTCCCTCCTCCACTTTCTCCTCCCTCCCTCCATCTTCCCACTCCTTCCTTCCTCTGTTTGCTTTTGCTCCCTTGATTTGCTCTCTGTGCCAACTTTTACCCTCTCTCCCTCTGTCTCTCTGCAGGGGCGTCGCACCAAATTCTGGGCTCTGGGTACAAGGATTCACTCACATTTTGTGCCTTAACTATTGAAAAAAATAGCAGATATACAAGCTTGTAGATCTGCTATTTTTGAAAAATCTTGAAAATGTGTGCAAAAAATACTTTCAGTTTTTTGAAAAACCTATGTTTCTATGTCAGTGGTGCTCGAACTTTTTCATGTGAAGGACCCCAAAAATGATATGTATTTGGCCACGGACCCCCATCTCAAAATATTTAGTTCCAGGGACCCCCCCAGAAGCAAAATTTTAGTTACAAATGTTCGCTTAAAAAAATGCATATATTCAAAGAGTTTTCAAAAATAGCAGATCTACAAGCTCGCAGCGCAGCACCGTGCTGTGATCTTGTATATCTGCTAAGGCTCTCCACCTTGGGCCCTAGTAACTCAGTCCCAATTTCCCCCCCTTGTGTGACACCCCTGCTCTCTCTCTCTCTCTCTCTCTCTCTCCTCTCTCTCTCTCTCTCTCTCTCTCTCTCTCTCTCTACTGTATCTGCTTGACTGCAAAGAGATGAGGAGGGTGAGGTGGGGTGGGGTGATGGGGGGCTGACAGAGCGAGAAAGAGTGAGGCAGAGAGAGATGATTTTGTTTTCTTTTTTTTGTACTGACATAGTTCAAACTGGCAACGTGCCTGACTGTCTGGCTCCATAGTATCCCTAAAGATAAACATGCACACACACACACACACACACACACACACACACACACACACACACACACACACACACACACACACACACACACACACACATTCACACATTCACAAGCACAGGCAAACACGTGCGCGCGTGCACACACAAACGTATACTGTAGGCTTATACGCACGCAAGCACATGCACATACTGTTATACTCTTTCATTTGTATCACACTTCAGTGGGATATGTGACACAAAGTTGGCCTCACCTGTGTCTCGTTTGACACAGTAATCATTGGACTATCATCACACTCTGATTCTCCCAGCAGTCATTGCTTCTCAGATCATTCACCCCCGCACTGCCATGCATGTTATATTTACCCATCTGAAACAATACCACAGTGCATTTTTATCAGTGGTGGAAGTAAAAAAAAGGATACTTAAAGTATTTACATCAAAATAGAAACATAGCAGATCTACAAGCTCACAATGTCACGATATGGGACTCCCTCTTTCATTGGTGTTTTGACCCAGGCTACGCCAAACCTTAACATTTAACTTAAACTATGCCTAAACCTAACCTCAAAAACGCTATGCCCAACCTTAACCTCGCCTCACAACTCTTCCTGGTTGAAGACTGTTTATACGAAACAGCGCTTAAGTTCCAACGTCGCAGAGAACACCCAGTGAGACTATTGCTCTGTGTAATTCGGTCCTCTGACCTGCACGGCAGTAGTGAGTTGGCACCTTGATGGCGACGACAAATGGTGAAAAACTAGAAGAAATGGAGTCTCCATCCGGTAGAATATTTTTCATTTTGCCCTAGAAATGTATTTTAATCGTGTGGTGGGGGGCTCAGACCGCATCCAGCTAAGCAGAGTAAGCTTTCAACTGTCCACTGATACCTTTGGTTTGGTGAGGGGCAAAACAGTTTTTTGTTATTTTCAGACCAGACAACGGGTCTTTCCGGGGAGGTAGAGGAACATAGCATTTGGGAGAACTCCACTAACGCTATGGACCAGAGCTACAGAACCTCCAGGCACTTTTCTGGACTAAATACTGTATATACTATATGTATAGGTTAAGCTAAGCATGTGTTCATATTAGCCATTTTAAATGTTTACATTCATTGCATTTTGTATCAACACAACCCTTTTGGCTCTCATCATGAATTATTACTACTTTTAAACTCTGACTCATTGCAATGTTTCCCATGTCTTATCTTCTGTCCATACATTAGCATAATGATGACTTAATAGTGTGGTCTCAGGGATAGATAGCACTTTAACTCTGCAGCTGCACTGAGGCGCTCCAACACAATAGTGCACCAGTTATTTTAGAGTTGTGCATACTAGCCTAGTATCCACCAAATGTTTCCTCAAATCCCCTCCAGTGCAACCAGTCATTACATACAGCAACGTTAGCTTAGCTTAGCTTAGCTCATGTGAATAGTTTTTTTTTTGTATACAGTGAGAAAACAATACAAACACTAATAATGTCAATTCCTCTTCAAAGCACATAAAACACAGACTGCAGGGCAGTGAAACAGGGGAGAAGTCCACAACACATGCAAGTTGTGATACATTGTATGTAGCTACCGTATTTATTTATGTATTATTCCACCACCATCATGTTCTGGACTGAATATAGACCGCCTGTAGGGGGCACTAAACAACAAGCAGCTGCATGTAAAAATCATCCTGTGTCACTTCCTGTCCAGACAGGATGTTGTTGTCAGATCAGGAAGAGAATGCAACTCTGCATGTGCTTCTGGTAGAGTGTTACAGTAGCCTATATGTGAAATCTTCATCTATCTCCATCGTCTTCACATGCTTATTAAGACGCAATGTCTGTGAGTTTTGTTTATGAGACTTATATTGTTGATAAGAGCACCTTATTTGTGAACTAAGGCAGAAAGTTTTTTTTATTATTATCTATGTATTTTTGAATGCTAATGATGGCCCAGGGGAGACGGAAAGGAAAATGAAATGGGGGGACACCAATGTGGGTGTGGTCATAATGTGGGCATGGCCAGGCGTTGACGTCAGACTAGTTCTAGACTAGTGATTAGAAGACAATTTTCTGGATAAAGACCACATTGTAAATGTGAAAGTAATTTTGTCTTTCCAGGGGCAGACATTAAGGGAAATTTGCCACTGGATCACTGGCCCTTGTAACCACTGGCCCGGTAGTCCCATAAGGATAATGAACAAATCCCCTCATTTTCCCTGATAATAAACAAGCAAAAAGTACATCATAGAAGAGTGTTCGAGGTATGGCATGGAAAGGGGGCATTTGCATCTCTTTCACCGTTGTAAACAAACACTGCATTCATGGTCTGGAGAGGGCACTTTTTACAGACAGATATGCCCCCCCTCTACAGTACCTCTCTGACTTGCACCGTGACAATTACAGGATGAACCTGTATGAACTGATTTTTGGTGACCTCTTGGCCTTTCCCCCATGTTTACCTTTGTGAACTATGTGGATAATTTCCACATATAGTCTTAAAGGCACCACATGGGCAGCCGTGGCTGAAAAGGTAGTGTCCTTGTGTCTGTCTTGGAAAGGGGGGAGTTCCCAGTTCAATCCCTGGCTCTGCATGATATTCCTGTGTGTCACTGAGCAAGACACTGACACTCCTGATGAGCAGCTAGGTTGGTGCCTTTGTAGCCGGAGACCCAGTCACCCAAAATATGAGATGACCTGTGATGTTATGCCATACCTTTTATTTCAGTTTTATCTATTAGTTTTGTCATTAAGGTCCACAGAATGAGAGGCCTGCTCTTCCGGAAACATCGCGAAAAAAAGTTATGGCCATTAGTATATTCACTGTCCCATTGACTCCACTATACACAAAGAGAACAATTAAAAAAAAAAAAAAAATCTGCTTTAAGTAGCATGTGAGGGGTCAAACTAGGGGTTCTTCATGATTCTGAATCACTGCAAGCATTGTTTGCATGAAAAACATTCCTTAGGCTAAAAATTGCCCCACAAAACTGACAATTTTTTCACTTTTCTCATGATGGGTCATCACTTATCGTCAGTGTGTGAATGACGGGTGAATGTGAAATGTGTTGTAAAGCGCTTTGCAGAAAGGCACTTAACTGTGTATAAATGCAGTCCTTTTATCTGCAAGCTTGTAGATCTGCTACTTAGATCTACAAGCTTGTACATCTACAAGCTAATCCACAAGCTTGTACTGTAGTAGATCTACTACATTTGATATTTTTGCGAGGTTTCTGCCCAGCAGCAACGATAACCTCCCCAATAATAAGGTTGTCATTCTATTTTCTTAGCCCCGCTGATGAGAGTGTTGCCACCTGGAGAAGATCAGTCGAGAGCCAGGCAAAGACCACCAGTCTGACCGACGTGGGCGAAGCTGCAGAAAGCTGTCCCAAAACGGAGGGGTGTGATTGAGGCCCTACGCTCCACCCGGGAGCCTGCAAGAAGAAATCAAGTAAGTCAAAATGAATCTAAAGGGAGGTCTTCAAGGGTTGGAAAGCGTCTTCTGCTGTTGAATGGGCGTTGCACGTTGTAGGGTCGAACTCCGAAAGCGGAGTTCGACCGTCGGATAACAGTGGGCTTGTTGTTCAAAACAATTTTTTTTGCACCTATAGTAGCCATCTGTCGTGTCAGCTCTCAGTTGCTTTCAACAACTTAATTTTTTCACACCTTCCAACTGATCTCCCAACTTCATTCAACTGCCGTTCTGTAGTAATCTGTAGTCTGTTTAGTGGAGAGCTACCTTTACAGTCTGTAGTAATCTGTAGTAGTCTGTTTGGGTGCGAGCTACTGTACCTTTAGGAGAGCAGTGTTGGTTGGTTCTATCCAGGGGTGTAGTTAAAATTAAGCAAACACAGAACTGAAAGTTCCTATGATTGGCCACTAGTTGCGCTGTTCTGGCACCAGAAGCAACATGTTCTCCATTGGATTCCATTCATTTCCCCCGAACTTTTACATTTGATTCTCTTACCTTAATAAACATTGTCATAAATACTTTATGGTTCCTGTCGCTAGTTTAAAGCCTTGTTTCAATCACCATTATTTGTGTTTTGTGAAAATATGTTCCAATTGATGTTATGTTTGATGTTATAGCAGGGTATGCTGTAGGAGGGGCTTGTGATCATAGGCTTGTGATGATTCTTCTTCGTGTGATTTATTTTCGGCAAGCTCAAGACAATGTCCCATGTATCCCTGCGGTTGCATGTGACCATTGGCAGCCAATAGCATTCCTTTGGTACCATTAAAACGATGATGCAACGGCCGAAAAAGCGTCATTTGCTCAGCATAGAAACCAATGGCTTTCCAATGTCCACATTATTTTACAGTCTATGGTTCAATCCCCTTCATTCAGGTTGGTTGTAAGGAGCAGTACGGCCTCTAGGGGCTGCTAGCGGTGCTTCTAGGCTCTTAGTCTTGTTTTACTAATAGACATTATGCAGGGAAACCACCTAGGAGGAGAGTGAAACTGTCTGAGTGATGGCCGTGTAACGCCCAAGCTTTGAACCTGGGCTCTCCCGCGTGGGAAGGGACACTAAAGCCCAAACATGTTAACCACTAGCCTAGAGGGGAATTTCCCCTTGGCCGGAGGAGATAATTAGCCTTTTGGTCATCCAGGTAGAGAGGCTTCAGACAGTCTGAGCCACTTCTGCTACAGCTGCTTTTGCGTGAACCCAATTGTGCACAAACCTTTACCTCGTATACTGTCATACATGAATGCAGTGGCGTCACAAGAGGGGGAAAAGTGGGACTGAGTTAATAGGGCCCAAGGTGGAGGGGCCTTAATCATTTTATACTTTGGCTATTGAAAAATAGCAGATATACAAGCTCACTGCACGGCACAGAGTGCCGTGCTGCAAGCTTGTAGATCTGCTATTTTTGAAAAGTCATGAGAATGTGTGCAAATCTCTGAATATATGTATTTTTTTAAGCAAACATCTGTACCTAAAATTTTGCTTATGGGGGTCCCTGGAACTAAATATTTTGAGATGGGGGGTTCTGTTAGCCTCGCAAGCCATCCTGAGTTACGTCATCACCAATGTGCTTCCTTTCTCGGTCTGGTGTCCCTCCCATCGAGTCTCTTTATGAGAATTTAGGTTCTCAATTTCCAATCAAAAGGCTGCATTTCGAGCGAACCCGCCTCACACTGCTCCTGATTGGTCGAGCGGCTGCTACAGCTCTCGCATTTTGTAAACAAACATGGCGGACCCCATGTCCGATGCGAGTTCACAAATCGCAAATAAAAGCTGCATTAAGCGAAGTTTTATCTGAAATAAACGGCATCTCATAACTTCAAAACGAACAACAGTTTGCACCTTTGGAATTTCTGTCTGGAAAAGACATATTTGATGTTCTCCCGACGATGTTTTGATGCGCTGATGACTACTGAATGGACCTGTCAGTCTAAGTGAGTAACTACGTCATCGCGTAATGCATCGTCTATGGAGAACTCCCAGACTCTCCTTTTGGGGAGTCTGGCTGTTGCGAGGCTAGGGTTCTGTAGCCAAATATATATAATTCTGGGGGTCCTTCGCATGAAAAAGTTTGAGAACCACTGACATAGAAACATGGGTTTATCAAAGGAAGGATTTGAAATATTCTGAAATATAGACTTCTTGCGCAAATTTTCATGATTTTTCAAAAATATGCTATTTTTCAATAGTTAAAGCACAAAATAATGCGTAATAATCCGTTCCCAGTCTAAATGGGTTAAACCCTCTCCCCCTATGAAGAACATTCATGGTGGGCCCTCAGTGAATCCTTGTACCCATGGGGCCCAGAATTTGGTGTGACACCCCTGCATGCATGACATGCCTGGCTCGAACACCCAACGCACGCACAAGCAAAAACACACGCACACACATGTACTCAAAACCACACCACGTCGTAACCAATGTTGTACACAACGATGTCCGCCCGCCCGTCCGTCCGTCCGTCCGTCCGTCCATCCGTCCATCCTCCAGTGTGGTTTATCTATGGGGGGCATCTCATTCCGACTCAGACTGTGTGTGTGTGTGTGTGTGTGTGTGTGTGTGTGTGTGTGTGTGTGTGTGTGTGTGTGTGTGTGCTGTGTGTGTGTGTGTGTGTGTGTGTGTGTCAGTGTGTGTGTGTGTCAGTGTGTGTGTGGACCAGACAGACTCTCTGGAGTGTGATTAATGCGTGGAGACACTCTCCCTGCTGTTGGAACGGCCCAGAGACGGACGGCGATAACCCCTCACCCTTAACCTCCCTCGGCAAGAGAGAGCTAGCAGTGGTGTCAGTTCAGAAAAAGCTAAGGTATGGCAACATGACTGGTGTCTTGCGTGCAAGACACCAGTCATGTTGCCATACCTTAGCGACAGGCATGATACATTTATTTTAAGAAGTACATTTTACTTTTTTTCTACGGTTTCTTGGGCTGGATATGGCAGCCTGGAACGGTTGTTCAAGTGCAGCTAAACTTGGCATGTTAGTAAACGTGCCACAATTAACAATAATGCATTGCACCTGTGCAGCTGACCTGCAGAACCTGGGAATATACCATCTTGTCAAGATGGGGAGAATACAAGTGTGGAGAATATGCTATAATTATAATATCTTGTTAAAGTGACCATTTTGTGAAACTTTGCATTTGTAGTTAGTTTACTGTAATTTAACAACATAATAACCAGCAAAGAGACATTCATGGATTTATATTTAAAAGCAGCTTTTATTTCCCCCCCTGGACCCAGGGTATGGCAGCATACCCCTGCCATACCCAATTTATGCCCCTGTGCACCTTGAGTAAAAAGTATGAAAGTGTTGGCATCAAAATGTACCAAAAGTAAAAGTACAAAATGTTTGAAAATAGCTGATCTACAAGCTCACAACGCGTCACATTGTGAGCTTGTACAGGAGATTGGTTATTTTCAAGTAGCCTTAAGCTAGCCTTACACCTAACAACCTTGGTAAGATTGTGGACAGATTTGGGAAAGATTTCTTAAAGACTACCCCTCACACTGTAAGATTTGAAAAAGACTCCCCAAAGACTGTAGGATGATTTTTCAAAGATTTCAGTTGTTAGATGTGTATGCCTCTATAAAGATTTTGTAAAGACTGGTTCAAGATTCCCTTTTATTTGCTGAAATATGCCTATTATATAGCCTTGTGTTCCTAAATAATTATAATATTATTATAAAGCATTAGGCTAACCATAAATGAAAATAGCCGATCTACAAGCTCAGTCACAGCGCGTCGCATCACAGTATTGCAGTATTGATACTTTTACTTGATTACTTTTTTCATCACCATTCACTGCACATGCAGTGCTCACACACACACACCGAGCTCCGCCTTCCTCCCCCAGCCCTCTGTGCCTCTCCTCTCTAGTTCTCTCCTCTCAGTCTAGCCGGCGCAAATCGATCCTATCAACTATTATCAACGTTGAATGTTTGGAATAATGGAAACGCAGAGAAATAACTAATAAAGGGCTGTCGTAGTAGCCGCACCAACAACGACCAGGCTGGCAGCTCAGGCAGCATCTTTTGGGGAATGAATGGCTTGGCTTTTGGCTTGTTCTGTTTTGGTTGTAGGCTAGGCTACGTCATTGTATTCATTCAGACTCAGCCCCGATTTGTGAAAATATTAAACCAGTTTGATATTCTCGTAACAGAATCTGGCTCTCAAGTTGGGGTAAAAATCGAGTCGGACCACTACCTCACATTTAACGATTGAGTAACGACTGAGTCACGGGAGCGCGCCGCGACTAGCCTCGATTTTATTACGATTGAGAAATCTTTTCAAAGTCGTTAGATGTAAGAGGGCCTTTAGGTATAAAATAGGGCTAAAGTAAAGTGGTTAATGTATGTTTTATAATATTATAATTTATTTCTGCAAAGTATAACTAAAGTTTTCAAATAATTGTAGTGGAGTAAAAGTACAATATTTGGATCCAATATGTAGTGGAGTAGAAGTAAAAGTATTTAAAATTGGGAGCTGAACAAATTGGGAGCTGAACTCTGCTCTTGCAAACACATTGCTTCTCTCCCCAAAGTAGGGATGGGACGATACACGATTTTATCGTACTAAAAAACACTCACGATAATCGTATCTTGGAGATTTAAATGTATCGTGATATTGTCCTCCGTCATGCACTGGGATCAATTCACCTTTTAGTTGCCGAGCTGCTTATCTTGTACCACTTCAACCCCCTATAATTGGTAAAAGGTACTTAATAATAATATACGTACTTGATAAATCGCGATTTCTTTTGTCGCAATAATCGTGATATGAAATTTTCATATCGTCCCATCCATCCCTATAGTTGGGAGTCAACAGTTAACTGCTTGATCTCTGGGGGAGGGAGGGATCTGAACTTCACTGTGAGCTGCAGAGCTTACTGTAAGTCTTTATTGATTGATTCATGTTTTCTTATTGACAAAGAATGCATAGCCTATAAATGATCGTAATCCGTGCATTAGTGTATCTGTCATTTTCATTTCAACTTCTCTGGAATTCTCTGAAGGCTGATGATGATCGAGACACTCTTTTTTTCCAGGGCGGGTGCTGAGATTAGGAGTCGGAGAAAACACAAACGATTATGTACAAGAAATAAAATAATAGAATTTAAAAAGAAAAAAATACATCACATGATTCGCGTGATGTAATTTTCCTTTCAAGTGTCCAAACTGTCAACAAGATGAAAACACGAATAGCTTGAGAGCTTATTTCAATTATGATCCTTTTTGTGTGTGTGTGTGTGTGTGCGCGTGTGCGTGTGTGTGTGTGTGTGTGTGTGTGCGTGTGCGTGTGCGCGTGCGCGTGCACGTGCGTGTGTGTGCGTGCGTGCGTGCGTGCGTGTATGGGGGTTAGCAGACACGTATAGAAAATAATAAAATGTATACGTTGTGAGCATGTAGATACGCTATTTTCACAATAGAACCGTGCTATACAAAATGTAATGCCTCAACTCTTAGTGCTTGTACAGTGGGTGGGTCCCCAGTTAAAATATGATTATTTTGGGGGTCGTAGCCTGAAAAGGTTGAGAATCACTGTTCTAGAGAAAGGGTCTTCAACAGGGGGTCCAGGACCCCTAGGGAGTCCTCAGAGTTACTACAGGGGGTCCTCCAAATCTATGTGTGATAGGGTTAGATCTACAGGGTTAGATCTACAACTCACAACGCCTCACGCTGCGAGGCGTTGTGAGCTTGTAGATTGGCTATTTTCGGCAAGGAGCTTTGGTGTAGAGGAGAAAAAGAGTAGACTAAGTACAGAGTGAAAGGTCAAGTTTATTAAGTATTGACGGTTAAAGTATCGGTGGTTAAATATCTGAAAACACGAATCCAAAATACACTGACTATTGTGCTGTCAAACGATGAAACTATATGGAATCTGGGGTCCCTGCTTCATCTCAACTAAGGGGTCCTTGGCCTGAAAACGTTGAAGACTCCTGTTCTAGAGGATAAGAGCTCTCTGTGTGTGCAGAGAGAGAGAGTGCATGGATGAAGGAAGAAGGGCAGTGAGATCAAAACAAAACAAATCACTGAATTCTGGAGAAAGAGGGAAGACTTTCCCTCAAAGAGGAACTTGCTAAAATAGACAACGCCAACTTCTCTAAAAGAAATCTTCCACATGTCCTATGTTGACTTCTACTTTTGCTTTGAGCCGTTCTGCAGGTCGGCTCTCTCCAGCAGTGGTATAAATTAACTGAGTGCATGCACTCAAGTACCGTCAGGGGCTTCACCGGGGGAGTGGGACTGAGTTACTAGGGAAATTGTGAAAATGTGTGCAAATCTTTGAATATATGTATTATTTAAGTGAACATTTGTCACTCAAATTTTGATTCTGGGGGCGTCCCTGGAACGAAATATTTTGAGATGAGGGTCCGTGGCCAAATACATATCATTTTGGGGGTCCTTCACATGAAGAAGTTTTTTAAATAGCGTATTTAACAAGCGTGGCACTCGGTGCCCCGCTGTGAGCTTTTATAGCCTATCTACTATTTTTCAATAGTTAAAGCACAAAATAACGTGTAATAATGCGTTCCCAGTCTACAGTAAATGGGTTAACCCCCCTCCCCCATATGTGGCATTGATACTTAAAAAAAAAATGTTAGTGGTTTTTCCTCCACTGAGGGTCCTGGTCCCTCCCCAGGCGTTTGGTGGCCCCCACAGCTCGCGACGGGGGTCCGGGGGACCCGAGACAAAACGAGAATTTATGTCGCAGTGATGACTATGGAGAGGCAGAAACAGTTGTGACACAGATGTACTTGTTTGCATCTCGGTGACATGTCGTTCTTTACGAGATGTCAACCGACACCCCAAAGCATATAGGATCCTCTTTTCCAGCGCTAAAGCTGTCACTCTTTGACTTGCCTCTTTGCATTTATTATGCAAATTATTAACAGTTGTTTCTGACATTAAAGCGTCTTTGTTATTTGCATGTGACCCAGCTTAGAGGCAGCCGGGGTTGGTGTGTGTGTGTGTGTGTGTGTGTTTCATATTAAGAGGTTGTGACATGATGTGTGTGTGCGAGCCGACTGTTGGATCATCTATCAGTAATAATGATGAGTAGTTAAGCCCTCTTATTTTGGCGTACAGATTATACACACGCCCCGAAACGATATATCGGTCCCGGGGCTGATCTTCATTATTTGACTTTTTGGACGACATCTGTATCTGTTCAATTGTGTAGCCGAAGTGTCCTTTGACCCATTAAGACTTCAACAGGGGGTCCGGGACCCTTAGGGGGTCCTCAGAGTTACTACAGGGGGTCCTCCAAATCTTTGTGTGATAGAAACAATTGTTTTCCTTTTTTATATTAACCACTTGAACCCTATAGCGTCCATATTCTGAGAACTTTAGCCAAAAATAGCAGATCTACAAGCTCACAAACGCCTCGCGCTGCGAGCTTGTAGATTGGCTATTTTCGGCAAAGACCTTTGGTGTAGAGGTGAAAAAGAGCAGACTAAGTACAGAGTGAAAGGTCAAGTTTTATAAGTATTGACAGTTCAAGTGGTTAAATCTCTGAAAACAATTGACATGAATCCAAAATACAATGATGATTGTGTTGTCAAAAGATTAAACTATATGGAATCTATTGTTGTGGGGGTCCTTGCTTCATCACTCTCTCAACTAAGGGGTCCTCGGCCTGAAAACGTTGAAGATCCCTGCATTAAGACATCAGGCAGATTCTACAAGTGCCTTAAATTCTAAATCAGTAGTTCTAAAACTTTTTCGGAATTCAACTTTATTCACCATTTTCATTTAATTAAAAAAAATGGTCGAAGGTAGATGACAGATGTACAAGCTCGCAGTGCAGCACAAAGTGATGGCGCGTTGTGAGCTTGTAGATCTGCTAATTTGGTAGATCTGCAATTCTTTTAGATAGCCCAACGCAAAAATCTAAAATGAGACGGAAGCTTTCGCGGATTTAATCGGTTAAAAGCTTTGAATCCAATCTGGGAACCCAGAAAACCCAGAAAATGTATATATTTTTTATTTTGGGTACCACCTCCTTTTTTTGTGTAGAAACAGGAACTCTGTTTGGCCCACCCCTTTCTAAGACCACTTCCTCCTGGGTGCTTCAGTGGTGTAAAAAGTACTTACATTCTTTACTTAAGTAAAAGTATCAATACTGCAATTTAGATGTACTCTGTTACAAGTAGTCCAGTATTCAACATTTACTTGAGTAAAAGTATAAAAGTATTGGTATCAAAATGTACTAAAAGTACCAAAAGTAAAAGTACTCATTGTGCAGAATGTCCCGTTTCAAGTTATCTGATAGATACAAATATTTTGAAAATAGCAGATCTACAAGTTCACAATGCATCGCATTGTGAACTTGTAGATCGGCTATTTTCAAATGGCCAAAAATGTATGTACGGCTGAAGTGGTTAATGTATGTTTTGTAATAATAATCAAAATATAAATCAACATGGTAACTAGTAACTAACTTTTGAAATAAATGTAGTGGAGTAAAAGTGCAATATTTGGATCCGAGATGTAGTGGAGTAGAAGTAAAAATATTGGAAATTGGAATTACTCATGTAAAGTACAAATAATTCTAAAGTGTACTTAAGTACAGTAGTTAGTTACTTAGTTACTTTACAACACTGTGTATGTGTTCCTAGTAACAGCATTACATGTTTAGGGAAGTGATGCTGTTAGCAGAATCTGTCTTGAGAGATTACTTTCAAACTAGTGTCCCTATATGTTGGCTATGTCATCATAGAGTTAATGTTTTTCAAAACAAAACAAAAACAGCAGATCTGTTGCGAATTGCAATGCGATGCGTTGCAGTGTTGTTTTTGACAGCAAATTTTGATTTAGTTTTAGTCAGTCTTTTGAATAAAATGTCTTTTAGTTGTAGTCATAATTTAGTCAGCTGAAAAAAAAAATTTAGTCTAGTTTTAGTTGATTGAATATCATAAGATTTTTGGCAACTAAATCTACAGTTTATTTAGTCAACTGAAATCTATTTTGGCAGGCTTTGATGGCATCGTAATGATTGGTTTTACACTTGGTTTGCGTGCTGAAAATAGCCGATCTATAAGCTCACAATGTGTCGCGCTGCGACACGTTGTGACAGTGAGCTTGTAGATCTGCTATTTTCAGCGCACAACACCTGAGAGCAACCAAACATAAAATGCCACTAGTCCCTCCCTAACATTTTTTATGTCTTTTGTCATTGATGTTTTATGTGTGGCTGCAGCAGGGGTGAAAGCCCAAGCCAAATTTCCCTTGTGGACAATCAAGTTTACCTTGATATCTTTGGGAAATTTCGAATAGGGTTAAGTTGTTAAATGAAGTTTGGTTTGCGTGTTTTGTTCGTTCAGTGTATAATTACAGTTCACTTCATATAATTTGAAGTTGGATTTACGTAGTACTGTTTTATCTATTAAAAGGTTTCGTTTGTTTTCATTCATTATGTTTGCGCATGAATTAAATGTCCTCAAACTGAAACGTTAATCAAAAGTGTCAACGTTTTTCATATTGATTCCAAATATGGGGATTGGCATCAGTCAGAGCCCAACGATCTGTCAGGCTCTAGTTCTGACAGGAAGGAAGCGTGAGTAATGATCTGAATCATGTCCGTAAATAATGAGTAGTTAATGACTAGTTGCACTCTGGAATAACTCTCATGTCCTCACCCAGGTTTGAACCCCGGTCCCCTGCAAGAATGCTTAAGGTTTTGTGAACTAATTAGAATATGACTGCTTAGTCATGGGAGGTATTGAATTAGGACCTTTTAGGCATCAGTACCACTTCAAACAGTAGTGGTCCTGCCCACGACCAAAGGATGGTGAGTTGTGAGCAGGCCTAATCTTTTATATCGTCGTTGTCGGGTGAAAACCTTGTATGTCCAAAACCGTTCATTTTGCATTCATCATTTTAAAAATGATTTAAACTAGTGAAAACAGGGGATCTACAAGTTGTAGATCTGCTGTTTTCACTACTTTTGTGCGACGGCCTTGTATGATGAAGCAGGGCTTTACTTTGCGAAAGAACGTACACATTTGAAACTTGGAGATACAAGATTTCCTCTGGACAACGATGATATACAGTATTACCTGCCTGGTGATATACAGAGGATGATCAGTGTCATTTGTTATTGATAAAGTGCTAAGAATGTGATGGCCTTATTGTTCATATCAGCAAGTGTGCATGGTGTGGGAAGTCATGATGCTCTTGGAAGCAATTTGGGTAATACTGTATAAAGTTTGTTTCTGTTAGGCATGGACAGTGTGAAGAAACATGCTGAGAAATGTGGTTGGTTGTGGTCAGGGGCGTAAATAGCGGGACGCAGACAACGCTATTGCGTGGGGGCCGAGAGTCGTTTGGGGCCCAGTGGCTGAGTCAGGCCGACCCGTGCTGTCAGTAAAATCTAATAATAATGTACACAGACGGAGCCGCTGTTCTGTCCAGTGGCTGCTGCTTCCATTTCCTGTAATAGGCTTCTACTAGGGGTGTAACGATACATTTTAATAGCGATTCGATACATATCACGATACATGGTTGACGATACGATACATGGACGATATTGGTTCATTCATGGCAATACGATACGATTCGATTCAATGATTTAAAATCGATATAGTAACTATTTTGCAAAGAAATTACATCTGTGTGAAAGGTGTGGATAGTGCAGGTTTTTAAGGGAAACATGTATTATTATGGATATAAATAAGTAAACACAGTGATTATCTGCCAAATACATGGACATTGTATATTGACAAACCTGCACCTTGACATGAACCCAGAGATTACACACATTTATCGATAGACCAGTGTAGCTATATGGAAAGGAAAAGTAATTAAACTCCTCCTTTTAGTTTTTTCTTCTTAAAAATGCTAAATACAATGCCCAAGTAGGTAGTATCGATACAATCGATTATTTGCACTGCCGATTCGATACGATACAAAATAAAACGATACGATTCGATTTTAGCTGTTTTCATTTCGATATACTTCGATTTTTTAAGTTAAAAACGATATTTCGATACAGTTACTATATCGTTACACCCCTAGCTTCTACGATTTCAAAATAAAACGTGTTGAACGATCACGTTACAAATATCCAGTACAATGACTGCAGGTTAGTTAAGTAATTAATACTGGTTATGCTGTGATCCATGAACGTTGTTGTTGTTGTTGTTGTTGAGGGGGACCTTGGTGAAAATCTTGCATGGGGTCCTGTTACGACCCTGGTTGTGGTAGCTAGGACGGCAGTTATAAACAGAACTGACTGGCTGCCGTGGCTTGAGGTGCTTGTAGTGTCTGTGTGAAAACCGCAAAAAACACCCCAAAAAAATCACCCGAAACGGAAATATTTTGTGCGTGCGCACTTTGCACGCACGTGAACCCCAAAAGCTGGCTCCCCCAACCGGCGACAAAGTTATAGTCAAAAAAGTTAGTTTTTGTCGCATTCCTTAAGCCTGGTTCCCTTTGGAGACACAAAGCACCTGCTTTGTTCCTTATGGAGACACAAAGAGTCTCCTCAAATTATTGGCGACAAAAATACGACAAAAACTGAAAGGAAAAAAATGAATTCAAGTCTGCATTGGGTGACTAATCGATAGGAAGAAAAAAGTCAATTTTGGGGATGAACGCTTCATGGCATGACTCAGGGATATAAGGATAACAAGGATAACATTTATCTTCGTTCTGACTAACGCACGCACAGACACACATGCACCCACCCCACAGTGGCGTCAGTTCAGGAAAAAGCTAAGGTATGGCAACATGACTGGTGTCTTGTGTTTAAACTTGTTAGAGTGACCATTTTGTAACATTTTGCATTTGTAGTTATTTCACTGTAATTTAACAACATAATAACCAGCACAGAATAGACAAAGAGACATCCATGGATTTATATTTTAAATTAACTTTTATTTTCCCCCCTGGACCCATGCGGGTATAGCAGCTGCATACCCCTGCCATACCCAATTGACACACCTGCCAACCCAGTCTGTCAGTAAGTAGTCAGTGGTTGTTTACTGTACAGTACTGTATAGGACATTCAGTCCCAGTGTAGGCCTGTAATGACAGCAGGCTGTACAATAACACACAGATAACAAAACCGCCTAATAAGATGACGTTAGGCCCCAGGATGCCACACACACACACACACACACACACACACACACACACGCACACACACACACACACACACACACACACACACACACACACACACAGTCACATTCATGCACACGTGCACTTATATCACACATCGCTCCTCCAATCCCCTCCATTTCTTTTTTCAAGTGGTTCGCCAGATTGCCCCCCCCCCCCCCACACACTGTTAATCATATTAGCTGGAATCCCTAGCACTTAAATCCATAACTGCTGTGTGTATTAATCGCGTGGAATCTCGTTATCACGTCTATATTAATTAAAGCCATCTGCTGGGAATGGGGTGAGGACGGGGATAACGCGGCAGGCGAAGCAGCAGGGGTATGAGGTATCACTACAGTGCAGTACAGAGTGCAGGGTGCTGTTTGGGAAACTGTAGCTGTTTTTGGGTGGCTGTTTTGTTTTGCACAAAACAAAATTAAATTGAAGTGTTGCGAAATCACATTTTCTTTTTTAAGTACTGTATGTGTCATGACCTGGCCCTTGCAGAGGCCATAATACAATGTAAAACTAGAAGCAGTGCTCTTCCGAGCACAGGTCTCCACCAGGCCACACAAATCGGCCTGTTATAGCGCCACCATGAGGCTGATTTAAAAAATGTGGGGCAGAGGTTCTGAATTAGCATCCAGGGAGTGTGTGTGCTCAGTTTGGCAGCGATCGGGCCAACGGCGCCGGAGATTAGCTGGTAACAACCAGGCCACACAAATCGGCCTGTTATAGCGCCACCATGAGGCTGATTTGAAAAATGTGGGGCAGAGGTTCTAGATTGGCATCCAGGGAGTGTGTGTGCTCAGTTTGGCAGCGATCGGGCCAACGGCGACTGAGATTAGCTGCACACAAACTGCGAGGAGACACGGACACACGGACGGACGGACGGACGCACGGACGGACGGAGGGGAAAACATACTCTCCCTCAGCCTTCGGCTGGTGGAGACAAAAAAGTTATTCAATGATATACAAAACAAACAGCAAATGAAACGTACAATAAAGCAGTGTTTCAAGGTAACCCTTAAAGGAGTAGTTCACGCCCCAAAATGACTTTTTTTTCTATTGATTAGTCATGCCATGGAGACTAGAGTTCAATAATATTTTTTGGTTTTTGTCACATTCCTAAGACAAAAATTTGATTCGAGTAAATTTACCCCGATTGATTCCGGATGGTGACCCGTTTCGAAACGGGTCCCCATCCGGAACGAATGGGGGTAAATTTATTGTTATCACATTTTTGTCTAAAAAAATATTATTGAACTCTAGTCTCCATGGCGTGACTAATCAATAGAAAAAAAGTCATTTTGGGGGTGAACTACTCCTTTAACTCTGACAGCATGCAAATGGAACCAAATGGACACGTTAGGGTTCATTTGGTTCCATTTGTACGGTGTCAGAGTTACAGACTTGTAAGAGTCAATAGTGGTGTAAAGTAACTAAGTACCTGTACCTATACAATTTTTAGGTATTTGTAATTTGGTACTTGAGTATTACTTTTACTTCTACTCCACTACATCTCGGATCCATATTTTACTTGAACATTAGTTACTGCAGATATAGATTATACTATTATAAAACATACATAAACCACTTTTCACTTTCATAATTTTGAATTCCGGACTTTTACACCAAAAAATGCACACACACCAAAATACCTGAGAGTGGAATCCGCGTTCCGCCAATGCATTTCAATGGGAAGGGGGTGTTTTCATGTCAGTGGAGGATAATCTGCACGCAACGCCGAACTTGTGTTTATGCTGGAGCTCCAGTTTTTCCCCTCTGTCCAATCGGGTGAGTCAAAGGCGGAATGGGGAGGGCTCTGGAAGTGACTGACAGGCGCAATGCTGTCTTTGGGACAGAATGTGCTCTCTGCGTTTTTAGTCAGCAGCACACCAAAAGAGTTTATCAGCTGGCGACCATATTTTAACAGAGTTTTTCTATTTTGCAGTATTGATTGATTTTACTTCAGTAAAATATGAGTACTGTGAGTAGACCCCCCTAAAGGAGTCCCTCTCAGAGAGAGAGGGAGGGAGGGAGAAAGACCCCCAGATTGGCCAACTTGAGTCTCTTTGTACTGTCAGAACGGTGGAATCATAGGCTGAATACAGTGAGCTACACAGCAGTGTTTCTTTTCATGTCAAGGAACCCCAAATTCAATATGTATTTATTTGACCGCGGACAATTTTGAAAGGATTTTTGTGCCACAGACTCCCATAAGATAAGATTGTCAAGATTTAGCAAAGAGGAAACATATCGTATGACCAAAAGGGCATTGCATAATCCAGGCCCAGGCACTGGCACAAGTATAAAGATTTAAAAAGTAAAAAGGCATTTAATTCAATGAACTCGATACAAAACGACAATACATCAACATATCAGTCTGTGCCTTCTTCAGGTTTTTTGAAAAAACTTTTTTGAAAACTCATTATGAAAAATAACCGAAAAACGAAACGGCCTTAAGTGTTTCAACATGTTCCTCATTTTGCTGGGGGGGGGGGGGACTCGGGGACCGGTCACCCCTCTTCAAGGACCCCCTCCCCCGGGGGTCCCCAGACACCCACACTTTGAGGACCAGTGATCTAACAGTCGGCTCATAAGGCTGTAGCGTGTGTACCCTTGTAATGCGGCTTGACAAGCTCTTCCTGGTTCGGTGTCACAGCAATCCTCTTTAACTGCTGATCATATATCCATCTGCCTCCGCTGTCAACATGGATTAGTCCTTCCCGGCACCAAACACGCCAAACACATGCCAGCTTTCGACCGCACGAGGCGTGAAGTACATGTACAATGAGGCGGGTTGAACCGATGAAACCGGGCGAGATACGCATACCGTATCAATGCGGTGAGAAGAGGAAGAAGAAGGAAAAAAGTGGAGTGGTGGAGCGTCAAGTTTTTTGGCGTTTCAATTCAATCACTAAAGAATTCTTCTAGCCACGCGGGAGCGAGGCTGTCTTTGACTGGCCTTAAGTGACTGCATTGAAGCGTGCCAACTCCTCTCCTCTTTCCTCTCCTCTCCTCTCCTCTTCTCTCCTCTCCTCTCCTCTCCGCTCCTCTCCGCTCCGCTCCGCTCCTCTCCTCTCCTCTCCTCTACTCTCCTCTCCTCTCCTCTCCTCTCCTCTCCTCTCCTCTACCTCGCGGAAGGAGAAGAAGGTAAAAGGCTGGCCCCAGAGAAGAGAGAGAGAGAGAGAAGCAAGCGCAGCAACAAGCCCGAGTTCAAACCCCCGAATAATATTGAACTCAGCATTATTCAAAAAAGGAAATGCCGTTAAGTTTTGATATGTTGCCTTTTTTCCCCCTCCGAAGCAAAGTGTGGCTCCGAGGCAAGGCGGAGAGAGAGAGAGAGAGAGAGAGAGAGAGAGAGAGGGAGATGGAGAGATGGAGCTCCACTTGCGTAGATGGAGCATGGGAAAGGAAGACACATTGTGGGGGGAGGGTGGTGATGGGAGTAGGGTGGGGGTGTGGGCGTAGAAGAAAGGAACAGAGCGGTATATAACTGTATCTATCCTCTCAGAGATCCATCCATCTCTGTTGCCAGAACCCCCCCTCCCTCCCTCCCTCCCTCCCCTCTAGCTCGTCGTTTTCACACTTCCTTCATCTCTGGAACTTCAAGGGCCGTGTGGAGGGAAAACATGTCAGCGAGGCTGGGGGGCGTAAACCTGGGCGGCCAGCCGCCTCACATGCAGTACACGCACGAGCACGCGCACACACACACGCAAGCAAGCACGCACACGTGTTTGTGTTTATGTGCGAGGATGTCAACATTGTGGGACAGCGTTCATCAGAAAATAGTGTGTTTTATTTTAAGTAGTATACAGTGGTTTGGGTCCCCTGAAGAAATCAAATTTCTCTTTTGGGTCTGGAGTTTAAAAGATTGGGATCCCACCCGCATCCGATATCCTCTGTGATTATCACTTCTTATCAGCCGATATTATCGAGCTAGTAGGGCCGTGCTCTGCAGACTGCAGAGCAGATATGCTCTTATCGCCTGGCGAACCAGGACCATAGTGATAGTGGCCACCTTGCTCTACACACTGAGCTACCGAGTGGCTGGCCAAACCCCCTTTTTTGTGTTATCTTTGACAACGTGGATACTGGGGGACGAAGATTTACTATTCTGTCCATAACGCCACATAACTCGGTAACGGCGCTGAGTCGGCTCATGCGACGTTCGCACCGCTCAGCACGCCGACTCTCTGCGGTGTCTCGCGGGGCACATCGTCGCCTGCAACGGTGCGCCTCCGTCGTGTTTCCTGTGGCGTGAGCAGTAGCGTCGGGTGCCTGGGAAACACAAAGTATTGGTTTCAAATCCTACTCGGGATTCCTTTTTTTTTTTTTTACCATTAGAAGGTAAACAAGGTATGTGATAATCTGCCATTGTATGACATGATAGCATACGAAACAAAATCTTCTTATGAGGACCAGGAAAAGTGTGTTTCCTCATAATGTCTATATTTCTCAAATTCAACTTTACTTGCAGGGAGATGGGCAACAGTCCGCCATTCCGAAACACCGCTATTCCGAAGCAGGGTTAGGGTTAGGTTTAGGGTTAGGGTTAGGGTTAGGGGTAGGGTTAGGGGTAGGGTTAGGGTTAGTTAGGGTTAGGGTTAGGGTTAGGGTAAGGGTTAGGGTTAGGGTTAGGGGTAGGGTTAGGGTTAGAAGTCAACGTTCGGAATAGCGGTGTTTCGGAATGGCGGGGTGTAACCAGGGAGATGTGGCCTCTCACAAGTATAGTGATGCAAGAGCGCGCGTACACACACACACACACACACACACACACACACACACACACACACACACACACACACACATTAGGCTCCCACGTTGAATGACAGCTGATCGCGGGGGCGCCCTGCCAGCCAACATCTCTGTCTCCCCCCTCCTCTCATCTCAGACACTCATCCCATTTGATCCATTAGCTTTCTTTTCTTTTCTTTGCCTTTCTCTCTCTCTCTCTCTCTGTCTCTCTCTATCTCTCGCTCTCTCTCTCTCTCTCTCTCTCTCTCTCTCTCCTCTCAGCCTCAGTATGCGCTGCAGTTGAACTGTCGCCTGGGGGGTGCTCCATGCATGCAGTTAGTATGTACCTCCTCCAGTACCTACCATACAGAACTGTACGTACCTACCTGAAAGGAGGGGAGGGGAGGGGAGTGCCTGACAGCTGCCTGCATAATCAGCCCCTCCACCCTGCTGCCTGCCTGCTTGCTCATATATAGCCAGTGGTTCTCAACCTGTGGGTCGGGGGTCCCCAGATGATTAACCTAATGTGCAACATTGTTTTCTCACTCAACAGTAAACCAAACCAACATGAGGTTTAAGTGTATGGAGGGAGGGTATGCACATTTCTAAAGTGACAATTTAAGGGCTGTGAACAACAAATTAAACATGGCCAAACTGTCAAATATTAGAGGCGGGGGGGGGGGGGGGGGGGGTGTTTAACTATACTTTTACTGTACTAAATTGTTTGACTATACTTAGTTACTTAGTCATACTAGTTACAGTAACAAATTGTTCTCTCCGCATTCAAAGTTTTATTTTTTATTTTCTTCTTGTACATTTCGCCCTCAAATTGATCATGCTACGGTACAATGTCACATAAGCCTCAAAAGTCGCTTCACAGCGCATTTCAAGCTTACTTTTGTTATGTTTGAACTGGAATCATGAAACGTGTATGGTTTTGGACATTTCCACCCGGCAGACAGAGGGAATTACAATTTAAGCATTTAGCAGACGGCTTCTCATCCCGATTACTGCATGTTTTTTGTGAGGGTATCCGCCAAACTTTCAATATTTTATTGTCCGTTGGATAACATTTTGTCCACAATTCCATGCTGTATTGATGTTGGTACCATTAGGAGAGAATAACAGGCAAACATTGAATATATATCAATTATACTACATTCTACTACAAGGTCAACACTTGTGTAGACTTCTTGTAAATTATGTAATGGTGATGTTAAACAATAATGAAACCAAAATAAGGGGATGAAACCAAATGGACACTTATGGGTCCATTTGGTTTCATTTTACGCTCTCAAGAGTTAAAGATCTATAAGGGTCCATTTAGTTACCAACTCTCCATCATTTAGCTGGGGACTACCTGGAACTCCCTCACGGACTACTGGTGCTCCCCAGAACACTGATATAGTGCCTCAAAGAAACTAATATACCAGGTTATAAAAATCCATGATTATGAGCTACTTTCTGTCAAGGAATCCAAGCAGCCATGTTGAACTTTGGAAGTGTTTTGTCTTCAATAAGCGCAATGTCCCGCTGCCTCCTGCATTGTGTGCAATTTAGAAACGGGTGGTACACAGGATCGTTTGAGTGATTTCCCACGAGTGCTTCCAAACCCCAACACTTAAAAAAATAATCGCTTGAACGGAATTTCTTGACAGAAAGTAGCTCATAACATGACTACGGTGGATTTTCATGAAACAAAACACTTGCAGAGAGAAGAGGGTAATTCAAGCTTTCCGTAGAGCCGCAATGTTGGTGACTTTGAGGTTGTTTAATACAATCAGATAGCAAAGATGCATTGGCTGCAATAGGAGGTATTGCAAGATTCAACATATTAATTAAAATCTAGTGTTGCAATTTGCGGCTAACCCCACCACCACACAGTGTCACACAAAATGATCCAAAATAGCAGATATTAGTAATAGTAATTCAACAATTTCCACAAACTTTCTTGAATTATATGATCACGTCGGTGACCAAACGACAGCGTTGCTAAACCAGTAAGCTACTTCTGTTTCATTCTGGGGAAAGTCACCCGAAACTAATGACACACCAGGAGGTTGGGAAACAAGGAAATTACCATGATTTGGAGGTTGATGACTGTAATGACACGGAGATGAAGCAGAAAATGATGTTTTCTGTACATATACACAGCAGGGAGGTTTCATTATGTCTAAAGCCTTGCTTTATAGTTGGTTGCGTTGTCGAAAATAGCAATAGAAGATCGTATAAGCTCAGCAACTCGTCGAAAGCGAGATGCCGTCGGGTGCTTCATAGGTCTGCTGTTTCCAGACTACAGCTCGAGACCCATAAGGGAAAATGTTGTGAAAATAGATCTGCAAACCCACAACGAGCATTTGAGAACAACTTAGATCATTTGCGAGCATGTAGACCCGCTATTATTCTTTGCATTTGCTTTTAAATAATTGCTATTAATATTTGAAAATTCTTTGTAAATTTCTTTAAATATATTTTTCATTTATTTTTACTTTTAACATCTTTTGGAAATAATATTAACAGAAAGGGGGGTATTTTCTCACGACACCCATCCGCGACCAAAACCTGCAGCTTGTTTTGGGGAAACAAACACTGAATCAAAAACGCTGATTTCTGCCCTTTTTGAACGGTGAGAGTTTTCTCCCCCTTTGGCCGCATGGCCTGCCCTTGACCTCTTGACCGCTTGACCTGTGACCCCTGCTGACCCTGACACCTGGGCCTGTGCGTTGCAGCCAGCCAGGGGAAGGGAAGGGCAGGGTTTCTGGTACATGGAGCTCATAAATAGATCTGTCACATTTTCACATCCACCCAGCTGCACCACCCTGCACACACACACAACAGACCCTCTGTCAGCCTCTGTTTGCTCTGGAGAGAGAGAGGGAGAGAGGAGAGGGGAGAGGGAGAGAGGGAGAGAGAGAGAGGGAGAGGAGAGGAGGGGGGGAGGGGAGAGAGAGCGAGAGAGGGAGGAGAAAGAGAGAGAGAGAGAGAGAGAGAGAGAGGGGGAGGGGAGAGAGAGAGAGAGAGAGAGAGGGAGAGAGGGAGAGAGGGAGGGAGAGGGAGAGAGGGAGAGGGAGAGAGACTCCGCAGAGCAGGCCCACCCTAAACCTGTCTGTCTCTCTATAGCAGTGGTTCTCAACCTCTTCAGGCTGCGACCCCCAAAATAATCATATTTTAACTGGGGACCCCCCCCACCCTGACGAGCACTAAGAGTTGAGGCATTATATTTTGTATAACATGGTTTTATTGTGAAAACGCAAGGTGTTGTGAGCATGTAGATCGGCTATTTTCACAATTCCTGCCTCTAATATTTGACAATCTGGCCAAAGTTTAATTTGTCATTTTAGAGCATTAAAAAGTCCTTAAATTATCACTTTAGAAATGTGCAGTCTATGCACTTAAACTTTATGTTGGTTTTGTTTACTGTTGAGTGAGAAAACAATGTTGCACATTAAGCTGATCATCTGGGGACCCCCCAAAATAATTTGGGGACCCCCCTGGGGGTCCCGACCCACAGGTTGAGAACCACTGTTCTAGATCAGTTTCCCCAAACAGTGGGTCGGGACCCATGTTTGGTCAATTGAATATCCCCTTTTTTTCTACATTAAAACAAATGAAAAGAATAAATAAATAAATAATGAATAAAACAATGTAAGGATTAGTGAAAATGGCAGATCTGCTGTGAGCTTGTAGATCAGCTATTTTCACTATAGTTTGGGTCCCCGGGCAAAGATGTAGGCCTAGTGGCACAACTCGTTTCGGTCTTGAGCGAAAAAGTTTGGGGAACCACATACTGCTCTAGCTCCATCTCCATTTCTCTCTTGTTCTCTTTCTTTCTCTCTGTCCTCAATTTCTTTCTCTCTCTCTCTCTTTCTCTCTCTCTCCCTCCCTCATTCATCCATCTCCATGGCACATTTAGACTTCACTTAACTACATATCTTTTTCCTTCTGTTTCTTCTCCATATACTGTACAGTACCTACCTCTGTCTTGTCTTGAGCGCTGCACTATAACTCACCGTCCCGCGGAGATCAATTTATACCTGAACATGGGCCGAATCTCTCCTTCCCGCCGAGGAACCGTACGCTGCCGCCGCTCTGACGCCTCTGTATTCTCTCCGCTGTCATTCTCCGTCTCTTCATCTGCACCGGCACTAAACCCTTGCAGAGCTCCGCTAACTTTCTTTATTGCGCCTCGCCTCATAGCGACTCATTTCAAATTCAATTAAACCTCCGGGGACTCAAACTAACTTTTAGATAGGAACATATCGGTGCATCTCTTTCATTCACTTTTACCTTCTTGACGATTCTTCGTCCTCCTCTTGTTCTTTCCTCTCCATCATTCCTCCTCTACACCCGGCGGTGAAAAGCACCTTTACTTTAAGTGCTCTACTTACTGTAGCTGAGGAGTATTAGACATTGCTGTCATGGTAATGCAATATAACTTTGGGGTGGTTGTATTTGGTCTCCCTGCTCATCAGGGACGTGCAGAGAATGTTAGAGAGGCAGGGGCTGACATTTCTAAAAGGGCCTTTTGGTGAAAATATCGAAAATAGCAGTTCTGCTATTTTCGGTGCTTGATACCACACTGAACTAAGCATAATCAAGTGAATACTGGAGATGTGGTTTACGGCATGGATTTCTACACAGAGAGGGCAATTCTTTCAACATAAGATGCTGCGTTCAAGTTCAGGAGAGTTTGGACAAGGCAATTCTCTTGAATGCTGCCTTCAGGTATGCCATGGAAAGCGGGAATTTGCATTTCTTTCAACCATAGTGAAAACTGCATTCATGGTCTGGAGAGGGCACTTTTTACAGACAGATAAAAGAGCAGGGGCTCAAACCCCCTTTGATGTCTATGTGTGCACGGGCCTGCTGCTCATCTATTGGGATATTTACATCCTGTATCTATGTTAGATACAACCTTTGACACAATCCTTTTCCTGGTTTCACAGACATTTTCCAATCCAATTTCTCCCCAGGCAGGCTCTATTGGCTCAGTGGTAAAAAAAATGCAAAAATACAGGAGAGACCCGGGTTCAAATCCAGGGGAGGACAGGAAAGTTACATACTGTAATGCAGTCAAATCAAAAATGTTAGTTTCTTTATAGTTCTATACTCCTACATCTCAAAGGCAATTGCTTCCACAACAATTATTTGAAAACATACTTGCACTTGTTGATTACTATTACATAAGGCGTAAGGCTTAAGCCCTATTTGAGAGACTTGAGAGACTCGGAGTAGAGCCGCTGCTCCTTCACTTGGAAAGGAGCCAGCTTAGGTGGTTCGGGCATCTAGTACAGATGCCTCCCGAGCATCTCCCTAGGGAGGTCCTCACAGCACGTCCCACGGGGAAGAGACCACGGTGCAGACCGAGGGCCAGATGGAGGGATTCCATCTCCACACTGGCCTGGGAACGCTTCAGGGATCCCCCAGGAGGAAGTTGCTAATGTTGCGCGGGAGAGGGAGGTTTGGAGCTCTCGGCTCTACAAGCCTCGCGCTGCGAAGCTTTGAGCTTGTAGATCTGCTATTTTTGGCTAAAGTCCTATAGAATATGGACACTAGAGTTCAAGTGATTAATCTAAAAAAGGAGAAAAAAGTCACTCAAAGATTTGGAGGACCCCCTGTTGAAGTAAAACATCTATTTCTTTTTTTATTCTATTTCATATTTCTACAGCAGCGGTTCTCAAAGTGGATTCCAGGGACTCTGCATGTGGTTTCCTTTATGGGGGTCTAAATGAACTCATACAAGTCTGTAACTCTGACAGTGTTCAAATGGCATCGCGAGGCGTTGTGAGCATGTAGATCTGCTATTTTCACAATAGAACCATGATATACCAAATGTAATGTAGCACTGTAATATTGGATCATTCCGTCCTTGACAATAAGCAATCCTTACTGTTTGAATGCTGTACAGATGCACACATGAAGCAAAAATAATGATAGAAAAAAATACAACAGATTATTTTTTCTTTCTCTGGTGGGAGTCGACTTGTGTAATGAAGTCGACTCAGTCGACTTGCCGACTTTTTCGTTAATGCCTATTACACACGTAAAACATCTGAGAACATCTTCCACCACCGCCCCACCCCCTGCCTCCCTCCCTCTCTCTCTCGTCCCGCTCCTCCTCTCCTCCTCCTCCTCCTCTCGTGCACCTTTTTGCCTTCATCTTTTTTCTTCCATTCCCCCGGCCTCCTCTCTCTTTCTCCTTCGGTTCCCTCACCTTCCCTGCAGCTGTCTAAACGTTGGCTTCCATGTTATTCTTGGTGAGAGGATGGAAGTAGGGCACGGATCTGGACTGACTGGACCGGGGCTGTGCTTGCCTGCTGCCTGTGGGAACAGGAACGGAACGGCCCGGGCGGGGACTTCAAAAACACCTTTTTTCCCTATTTTGTCTCACAGGGAGGAGGGGGGATGGAACACGGAGGGAGTTCTACAAGACAAACATTACCAGTCCCTCTTCCCAGTCTTTTCTTAACCCGGGCCAGCAGGTGATATTACCCAACGACGTGAATGTTGCAATCCCCAGAATCACAGTATTTTATCCCCATCGTCTCGCACAGCTTCTCGCTTGTTTCTGGAGACGCGAGGGGTCGAGCCAACATAAACACAGGTGACTACTAGAGGAGTTGAGGCCCATTTGTGCCGGGCAGGGGAGGAGTGGAGAAGAGAGGGGAGGGGGTTTTATACATTCGCTGTTGTGTGTCAGTTAACCACTTAAACCTTACTGTATATCAAGGGTCTTCAACAGGGAGTCCGGACCCCTAGGGGGTCCTCATAGTTACAGGGGGGGGGCCACCAAATATTTGTGTGATAGGAAAAAAGAAATCGCCTTTTTTATATTAACCACTTGAACCCTAGTGTCCATATTCTGAGAACTTTAGCCCAACACAGCAGATCTACAAGCTGACGCGTTGTGAGTTAGCTTGTAGATTGGCTTTTTTGGGCAAAGAGATTTGGTAGAGAGGGAAAAAAAGACTAGTATCAAGTATGTTATTTCCAGGTCCTTTTTACACATTTTGAAGGGTTTAAATGGTACCGGCCTGGGTATGCAATACAAGGTGAATTGATCGCAGTGCATGACGGAGGACCATTTCACGATAAGTTAAATCTCCTCTTTATCGTGAGTGTTTTCATGTCTCATCCCTATTTGAGAGAGAGTCGTGAGAGATTACATTCACTTTGGCTCACACTGATTGGCTCGCTCGTTAAGTGGTCAGATGGATGAGCCAAAAAAAAATAAAAGATCTGCCCCGAACCAGAAAAAGGGTCCAGAATCAACCCAAATTCTCTTCGCGGGTCAGAAAATAGCTGTGGTACAAGCTCACAACACACAGCAACGCGATAACGCTGTGAGCTTGTAAATTGTCACATTTTCAGAGAACGTACGCCTCTCCAGATTAGAAGGATGCAAGGGCAAGGGTCTTCAACAGGGGGTCCGGGACCTAGAGAGTCCTCAGAGTTACTACAGGGGGTCCTCCAAATCTTTGTGTGATAGAAACTTGTTTCTCCTTTTTTTATATACACCACTTGAACGGTGGTGTTCTGAGATTCTGAGAACGTTAGCCACAAATAGCAGATCTACAAGCTCACCGGCTATTTTCAGCAAAGAGCAGTGTGGTGTAGAGGGCAAAAAAGAGCAGACAAAAAGAGCAGTACAGAGTGAAAGGTCAAGTTTATTAAGTATTGATGGTTCAAGTGGTTAAATATCTGAAAACACAAATTGACATGAATCCAATACTGATGATTGTGCTGTCAAACAATGAAACAATATGAAATCTCTGAAAAAGTTGTGGGGGTCCCTGCTTCATCTCTCTCTCAACTGCCTGAAAACGTTGAGGACCCCTGGTTTAGGGGTTCATGTGGTTAAAGAGAGGGAGGCTGTTGTTTGGCTTTGAGCACGTTTTGTCTCGCTTTCATTTCATGGAAAAAGACATTCTGGAAACGACCACAATTGTCCAATGCAACGCTGCGGCCATGCTCTCCCTAACCGTCCTCTCCCAGCCACAAAACTTTGTGATTAATCGTTAAGACACATCCAGGGGCGTCACAAGGGGGGGAAAAGTGGACTACTAGGACCTAAGGTGGAGGCCTGGAGGGGCCTTAATTATTTTATACTTTAACTATTGAAAAATAGCAGATATACAAGCTCACAGTGCGGCACCGAGTGCTGCGCTGCAAGCTTGTAGATCTGCTATTTTTGAAAAGGTTGTGAAAATATGTGCAAATCTTTGATTAAATGTATTTTTTAAGCGAATATTTGTAACTCAAATTTTGCTTTTGGGGGGTCCCTGGAACTAAATATTTTGAGATGGGGGTCCCCCGGGTCCGTGGCCAAATACATATCATTTTGGGGGTCCTTGACATGAAAAGGTTTGAGCACCACTGACATAGAAACATAGGTTTTTCACAAAACCTTGGAAGGATTTGAAATATTAAGACTAAGATTACGAAAATTGCAGATCTGCAGAAGCTGCAGCGCGACACTCGGTGCCGAGCTGTGAGCTTCTATATCTGCTATTTTTCATTAGTTTAAGCATGGGTTAAACTCCCTCCCCCTATGAACAACATTCATGGGGGGCCAGCAGTGAATCTTGTACCCAGGGCCCAGAATTTGGTGCGACACCCCTTGCCACAAAACGTTGTGATTAATCGTTAAGACACATCTCTCCCCTTCCCTCGGCCTCTTCTTACTTAGATAAAAGACTTGTTCTTATGCGGAACCATAATTAGATTGCGGGTGGCTTAAATGAGGAAGTATGTTTTTGTTTCGGTCGGAAGCCAAGCTGAATAAACACAAACATCGTTTGGGGGGGATTTAATGGCCGGCTAAGTGACGAGGGCTCCATGACTGATGTGTGACTGTAATGCCATTCAATTGGCCGTGTAAAGAGGCTTGGCGTTCGTGTTCTACAGGGTTTAATTCCTCGTGCAGTGCCCATACATTCAGGCCATAAACATCTACAGTGAAACATGCTAATGTGTGAGAACTGCTTTAATGCAGAGCTAATGTGCTGTTGTTTTCTATTTGGCTAAAGTAATGGCAGCCAGCTAGCGCTGCGTCTGTTATAATAACATGACCACCATGGTTATTTATAGCAGTGCTTCTCAAACTTTTTCAAGTCAAGGACCCTCAAATGATATGTATTTGGCCGTGGACCCTCTGCTGTGTGTGGCCAAAAAAAATGTTACGTGCCATGGACCCCAAAATAGAAGATTTGTGTTGGCCTGGACTGCTGGCATATAGTGGTCCAGGCACCTATGGGCTCAGTGTGTAGCCTGACAGCAGGTCGCAGGTTTCCGATCCCGACAGCCCCCACGTGACTCCCCATAGGCCAGGGGCCAATTCTGATATCTTCACAAATTGGTACCACCCAAGGTGACCGTACAATTTTTAAATTTTTGTCTTCCTACATGTCTCTAGTTTACATTTTGGTATGATAACCCTTTCTGAGACCCAGCTAAATTGAAATTATCAGCCGCTAGAGTCGGTGTTCCATTAACTTTACTATACAGAAAAAAAGCAAAAAATTAATCCGCTTTAAGTAGCATATGAGGGGTCAAACTAGGGGTTTTTCATGATTCAGAATCCATTGCAAGCATCTGTTTTGCACGAAAAAACATTCCTTGGGCTAAAAAGGCCCCCACAAAAGTGTGAAAAGTGATGACTCGGCTTTTTTCATCACTAAACCATTGTCTTGTGGGTCCGTTTGTAGACAGACTAAATCATCATATAGTCAAGGAAATTGATGGAAGGTCCTAGTAAGTATAGTAACACTATCAGTGTTTGTGTATCTGTGCGTCTCTCTCTCTCTCTCTCTCTCTATCTCTCTCTCTCTTTCTCTCTCTCTCTCTCTCTCTCTCTCTCTCTCTCTCTCTCTCTCTCTCTCTCTCTCTCTCTCTCAGGGTCATGTCCCAGCCTGCATGGCTGCTCAGTAAATCACAAGCAGAGTTTTTAGCGTCTTCTCCACTGTGCCGGAGAGAGCGATTAACACACTAGAATTACAGCATGCACGCATGCACACACACACACACACACACACACACACACACACACACACACACACACACACACACACACACACACACACACACACACACACACACACACACACACACACACACACTCCTCAACAACCACTAATGTGTGCGTGAGCATGCCTGTGTGTGCGCGTGTGTGCGTGTGCGCGTGCATGTTTCTCTTTGTTTCTCTTTGTATATCGTCATTGTCGGGTGAAAACCTTGTATGTCCAAGACCGTTCGTTTTGTATTTATCATTTAAAAAATAACCAAACTACAAGCACACAACGCCTGGGTGTCATTGTGTGCTTGTAGATCGGCTGTTTTCACTACTTTAGTGCGACAGCCTATGATGAAGCAGGGCTTTACTTGGTGAAAAAACCCTACAAATTAGAAACTTGGAGATACAAGGTTTCTGCCCGACAGTGGCGATATGTGTGGTGGTATAGGCGACTACATTTTCAGGTGTTGCACGGTAATTTACTGTAATCCCCCCAACCATGTCCAGTCCACCCACATCCCCCCTCAAACAATACAGTACCGTGTACTGTATTAAAACACATGAAAGCTTCCAGTTTGGCTTACTGGAAGCTTTCCCTGTTTAAACACTCCCAACTTGGCATCCCTATTTTGGGTGCATTAGGCGTTCCAAAAATACTGCAAAACTTTTAAAAAATAGGCAATCTCTAAGCTTTTGGGGAACTGCCCATAAGTCTGACATCTCATTACTCCCAACTACGTGGCTACGCACCACCAGCTCATGACAGGTTGTGAGCTTATAGAGCTTATTTTTGCTATATTAGAAATAAGGTAAGGCAAGTAAGTAAGTACTGTAAGTGATATTTTAGAATTCCATTAGAACGTGTTAAATAGCTGTATATTCTGATAGTATTCATTGCTATAGAGCAGGGGTCTTCAACGTTTTCAGGCCAAGGACCCCTTAGTTGAGAGATATGACCCCCACAACATGTTCATAGATTCCCTATAGTTTCATTGTTTAACAGCACAATTATCAGTGTATTTTGGATTCATGTCAATTTGTGTTTTCAGATATTTAACCACTTGAACTGTCAATACTTAATAAACTTGACCCTTCACTCTGTACCTAGTCTGCTCTTTTTCCCCTCTACACCAAACCTCTTTGCCGAAAATAGCTGATCTACAAGCTCACAACGCCTCTCAGCGCGACGATCTGGAGCTTGTAGATCTACAATTTTTATCTACAGTTATCAGAATATGGAAACTAGTGTTCAAGTTGTTGATATAAAAAGGATTGGAAGATTTGGAGGACCCCCTGTAGTAACTCTGAGGACCCCCTAGGGATCCCGGACCCCCTGTTGAAGACCTCTGCTATAGAGTGTTTGGTTATTAACAGGAATGTCCCTGAAAATACATGGTCAGGTCGGGATACCCACTTTGATCCAATCAAGAGAGAGAACTCATAGGCCTACGGGATAAACGGGTGAAATTTGAAGTGATGAAACAACTTAAGACAGCTCTTGAACTGTATATTATGGAAGCTGATAAATTATCTGTGGCTCTCTCTTCTGATTGGATAAAATGTGAATCCCGACCAGTCCTGTTTAGAGTTGAGAGGTAGGCCCCTGTTACCGGAAAGACAATGATTTATTTTAGGGGTTGTGTGTTGTCGCATTACTCCGACTCCGTTGCATTTGTCCAACTCTCCCCATTACTAACCCTAACCCTAACACGTAGCACTAGCCACGTGGTCGGAGTCATGAGACGTGGGACTGCCGCGTGCCCCCCGCTTTTAGGAAAAGAGCTTTAACTTTTTTAAGAACAAAACCTATCACTTAAACCCATGCACCTTTAAGTGGTTAAAGAGGGTATGAGAAGTTGGCCCGATCATTTTCTGATCGGGGCCAATCAGTGACTGCGTTTCAACTGCTGTCCGCACAACAAGTGAAAAGCTTCCCCTGATTGGTCCATGTGTAGATGGTGACGTAGATGCTTGCTGAAGCATTTTCAAAACAACATGGCTGCCCTCGATGCAACAAGTGTAGCAGTTAACGGTGAGACAATAAAACAAGCAATAAATAAGTGAAGTTATTTCAGAGTTGGAATCAATTACAACAATTAAAAAGGAACAGGAGTATGCACTAGCGGAGTTCATTGACCAAAAAGACGTGTTTGTTTGCCGTTCTTAGGACTGGCTGAGAGATGTTTTGCTACGCTGATAGGAGTCTGTCAAGGCAAGTACTCCCGCCCACTTTTCAAGCTGCCTATAGCCCAAAGTCCAGACTTATATTTGTGGGAAGTAACGAGTGAGTGAATGCACAGTATGAGGCTGGCTTGCCAGGCTAATAGTTTTGTACTTTTTCTGTTTTTGGAGCTGTGTGAAGCACAGGCTCCCTATACGTGGCCGTGTGGGTCTGTGTGTCTGTCTGTCTGTGTGTGTGTGTGTCTGTATGTAGCCTGAACTTCCTAAACTTCGGCACGCTACTAGTCCCACAGTTTTGCCACCACACACTCGCGCCATATGTCAAATCGACCGGCTTACTCGGGAATCATGGGCTAGTAACTTGCTAAGAGAAAGGTTCAATAGTTTAATTGATATTAATTTATTAGTGAATTAATTTTCCCCATTGACTTATAATGGGAATCGCAAAAACTCACATTCAATTATTTGTCTCTCGCAAACCATAGGGGCTAGAGTTTCAAGACTTGGAGAGGAGGTTCATAATGATTTCAAGGATTAAATAAAAAATAATTGTGTCATTTGGCCGCATGGTGGCGCCATAACACCCCACTTTACGTTTTGGCCTGTAACTCTTGAACCGTAGGTCGGAAAATTAAAAATATTTTTTCCCTGGATTCCTTGGGTCATGACGCATCTCCCCATATAGGCCACGCCCATTTGCGCCATGATAGATTTTCCGCCATCTTGAATTTTCTCCAAAACACACTTTTTGCTCCTTTTCCTACATATTTTCTTCAAATGTCACAAGAATCGGTACACATGATCCACACACACACACACACACACACACACACACACACACACACACACACACACACACACACACACACACACACAGCTCCACTTCACACGGGTGTGATTTTTTATTTGTCTATAAAGTTATCATTACTCTAATAGACCACGGGCTGGGGTCATAATGTGCACATTTGCCTTCCCTGTGTATTGTTGGTTACTTCCTGAAAGCTGAGAGTCAAAAGGCCCGATCGAAAAACACTGATTTAATGACATCATATAATCAACCCCTCCCCCTTTTACCATACACCCAACACTGTGGGTGTGGCTAACTTATGACATAAGTTTAAACATAGGTTCAGCATCCATGTCATATTATTAGTCTGGTTCTTTTCCATAGGTTCAACATCCATGTCATATTATTAGTCTGGTCATTTCCATAGGTTTAACATCCATCAAACATATAATTTTCGGAATGTCTGAGTGAGTGTCTGTCTGTCTGAGTGTCTGAGTGTCTGTCTGTCACAGCGTTTCTCCTCAGTGGCTGGAGCAATTGATCTGAAATCGCATCTACATATTGCATATGAACACACCTGACATAACTGTGAAGCCCGTTTGTCACTTTCACAAATCGTATGCTGTATATTAGCATTTTTATGGTGTATCTACTATCTATTCTGCATCTAGCATGAGGCACATCTATTCTGCATCTAGCTTGAGGCAAAATGTTTAACCAGCTCTGTGTGTGTGTGTGTGTGTGTGTGTGTGTGTGTGTGTGTGTGTGTGTGTGTGTGTGTGTGTGTGTGTGTGTGTGTGTGTGTGTGTGTGTGTGTGTGTGTGTGTGTGTGTGTGTGTGTGTGTGCGCGTGCGTGCAGGCAGGCGGGTGTGTGTGCAGGCGGGTGGGCGGGCGGGCTGGGGGGGGGGGGGGGGGGGGGACAGTATCTCTGTAGCCATTAAACGAAACGGGTTTCTTACATTGATGCTCCTACATCATGCAAGCACCAGTTAAAGTTACTTTCCATCCCTCATATACTGTGTGCACAGTGCACATCCCATAACCCACACACTGCACATCATTTTGGAGCTCATATCTTTGAACGGGTAAGGGCTAGTGTCATATTATTAGTCTGGTCATTTCCATAGGTTCAACCTCCATATCATATTATTAGTCTGGTCATTTCCATAGGTTCAACATCCATGTCATATTATTAGTCTGGTCATTTCCATAGGTTCAACATCCATGTCATATTATTAGTCTGGTCATTTCCATAGGTTCAACATCCATGTCATATTATTAGTCTGGGCTCTGGCTGCCATGAGGTCACCTCCTGGTCGGGGTCGGAGGTCAATAGCCCTGCCTTTAAGTTGACACGGTGATTGGGAGCGGCGACGGCACCGTGGGGATCTATTTAACTGAGGAGAGGAGAGGAATGGAGAGAATAGAGATGAGGAGAGGTGGGGAGGAGACAAGACAACACGAGAGGCAGGAGTGGAGATAGTTGGGGACCCAGTCACCCAAAATGTAAGTAGACCTGTGATGTCATGCCGAACTTTTCATTTCTGTTTTATCTATTAGTTTGGTCATTAAGGTCCAAAGAATGAGAGGCCTGCTCTGCAGGAAACATTGCGAAAAAGGTTATGGCCATTTGTATATTCACTGTCCCATCGACTTACTATACAGGAAAAGAAAAATATTAATAAAAGAAAATAATATGCTTTAAGTAGCATGTGGGGGGTCAAGCTAGGGATTCTTCTTGATTCTGAATCCATTGCAAGCATTTTTTTTGCATGAAAAAAAAGAAAAAACATCCCTTGGGCTAAAAACGGACTCACAAAACTGTGAAAAGTGATGAGTCATCACTTTCTTTCACTTTTCTTTTGATGACTCATCACTTTTCACAGTTTTGTGGAAGATAAACAGAAATAAAAAGTATGGCACATGACGTCACAGGTTCAACCCTATTCCTTGAGCTTTTGGGCCTGTGGGTCCCTGACTAAGAGGAGTGGAGAGTGCATGGAGATGAGAGGAGAAAAAAGGAGAAGAGGTCTGCAGACCCATCAGGTCTCACAGGCTCTCACGCGGTCAAGCCATCTGTCATCACACACACACCGTGCTTAACACACTTAACACCAACTAACCCTCTCAACTGCCTTGTAGACCCCCCCTCTCCCCTCCTCTGTCTGTACTTCTATGTCACGAAGCAGGGGATGATCATAATGTCCTGACGCGAGCAGCAGTAGTGTATGTGACGAAGTATAGATAGACCTGTATCTGGCGTCTATCTTCTTGACCCCATACTTGAGTTAGCGCAGATACTCCTGATCAAATTACTTACTCACTACAAGTGAAAATTGTTCAGTCAAATTTGTTAAAGGTCGTATGACTACAAATTATTTTTTTTTGTGTATTCTTAGCCCTTTTTTCATCAGTTACACCAAAAAAACCTGACCTTACAACATTCAATGTTTTTTCGGTAATCTGTGGTTTTTGAATAATTAGGCTCAGAAAGGTGAGTTCATTTGTCTCTGGACGTACGCATCATCATCATCCAGGGGAGGGTGTGGTTGTAGGGGAGGGTGTATCATCTTTGCTGTTACTTAACATTGTGTCTGCATTGGTCCAAGTAACCATTTACCATTTTTAAAATAAAACAAATGTCATAGACTTTTAAAGTACTTCAGTACATACGCATCAAAATACTTGAGCAATCAATAGTACAAATTAAAGGATGACTTCACCCATTTTCAACCTGTCTTCATATAATTGGTCCTTGCTAATAATCATGATGAAATGTAAAACAGATATGTGTGTCTATTAACTTAAATTGGATTCCCCATCGATGATGTCACTGCCTGTAGGGGTTTCTGAACTGTCCACAGCCCTCCTCTGAGACACCGAGTGAGTAGACAAAAATGGTGCCATATTGAGGACCAATTATAAGATAGTTGGAAAATGGGGGAATTTCTTACTTTAAGTAAAAAAAAAAATGTTTTTATTATCAATGCATTGCTGTATTAAAATGTAGACATTGAATGTATCCGAAAGGAAAAAATACAAATAAAATAAACAATAATCAAAATAGCAGATCTACAAGCTCTCAAGGCTTCACATCGTAATGCGTCATAATATCTTCCCTCTTATTTGAAATGGGGCATAAGTGGTTATGTAGGCTACTTTTCTCCTTCCAAGAAAAGTGGTGGTGAGAGTCAAAAGTTCAATGTTTGTCTTTGAAATGTAGTGGAGTGAAAGTACAGTTGTTTGTGTGTGTGTGTGTGTGTGTGTGTGTGTGTGTGTGTGTGTGTGTGTGTGTGTGTGTGTGTGTGTGTGTGTGTGTGTGTGTGTGTGTGTGTGTGTGTGTGTGTGTGTGTGTGTGTGTGTGTGTGTGTGTGTGTGTGTGTGTGTGTGCGCGCGCGCGTGCGCGTCCAGGTGGCCTGGTCGGTCTGTTTGTTCACCAGCGCTTGGCGTGATGCTGGCGCACACAGTGACATCATCACATCTCAAATATTGACCGTCTTCCTGCCCTGGACATTAGAAAAAAAAGAAGTGGTGGAAAAAGCCTAACCCTAACCCTTTTTTAACTTAAAGAGGTGGTGCCATAGTTTAGTACTTTTTCTGTTTTGTATGTCATTGGAGTTGACATTACTCTAATACAGGGGTTTTCAAACTTTTTTGACTCACGGCACCCCTGTAAATAGCTTTTTTCTTCCACGGCACCCCTGAATTACACACTGTTAATTTTTTTGAATATTATATCATAATTAGAGAAATATCAGTTCTGCCATGGACTGAAGACTCACCTCTTCAGACTCCACCTAAACCCATAGCACTACTGTAACACTTCCCTTCCCTCAATGACCATACATGAAGCTAGTTAGCATTTTTTAGGTTTTTTACTAATTAGGTGCGTGGTCTACCTATGTTATTGTTTTTCTAGATTGATATTCCTATGCATTTGTTATATTGTTGTTGATTTACTGACATGTTATCTTATTACCTGCTTTTTGTGAACCGCTTTGGATTAAAAGTGTCCGCTAAATTCCTAAACTGTGTGTGTGTGTGTGTGTGTGTGTGTGTGTGTGTGTGTGTGTGTGTGTGTGCGTGTGCGTGTGCGTGTGCGCGTGCGTGCGTGCGTGCGTGTGTACACGCGTGTGAAAGAGAGTATGACACAATGATGATTGATTAGAGGCACGGAGGCCAGTGTCTGAGGTCAAATCAGCAAAGTAACTTGTAACCAAAGCTTGACAAGTTTTGAATGATTGATTGAATACTTGGTTAACAGTTTGCACAAAGTAAAGAAGGTACAGTTATACAATGATGCTTAGCATGGAGGGCTTGTTTGCATTGTGCACATTCAATTCTTCAACACATCTAGAGACATACAATACTATACTAAATCTGGTGGTTCTGGAGCATTTTCATGGCATGGTGCATTTAGCTGCAGTCCCCATTATCAGAACATTTTTGGAAAAGATGTCTTTAGATGTTGAAACTGTTACTCATTTTGCTGGGGACAAAACACCATCAGTTTGGGGCAATCAGTGACAGAGACCATATAAGTAATTCTCAAACGTGTTCATGTCAAGGACTCCTAAATTAACATGTATTTGTCTGCAAGATTTAATAATGGCAAATCTACAAGCTCACAGCGAGTTTGTGAGCTTGTGGATCTGCTATTTTCTATTAGCCAACGTGTTGAAGTTAAATTGCTTAAAGCAAGGTTCTTCAACAGGGGGTCCGGGACCCTTAGGGGGTCCTCAGAGTTACAGGGGGTCTTCCAAATCTTTGTGTGACTTTTTTCTCCTTTTTTATATTAACCACTTGAACGTGTCCATACTCTGAGAACTTTGGCCAAAAATAGCAGATCTACAAGCTTCACAACGCCTCGTGCCGCGAGGCGTTGTGAGCTTGTAGATCGACTATTTTCGGCAAAGAGGTTTGGTGTAGAACCCCCTCTAGTACCTCTGGTCTAGAACCCCCTCTAGTACCTCTGGGGGGTCCTCGGACCACAGTTTGAGAACCCCTGAACTATTGGATTATGAGGGGAGGGGAGGATTGGCGAGGAACGTGAAAAGATAAAAGGTTGATGATAATAAAACCGGGTTTGGCGGTAGCTCTCTGGTACACAGAGCCATGCTGCTGCTGCTGCCAGCTCCTGAACAGTTAACACGTTGGGAAAAGAGTCCCTGGGCTTTTAACCCTTTAAAGACCCCATTCTAACAAAACCTCTTCTGAATCCTATAGCAGTTTCCTGGAAAAACATATCAGTGGTGCTCAAACTTCTTCATGTCAACCCCCAAACTTTGTGGAGATAAGTGACCTACGGTCGCTTATCTCCCGATTAGGGAGTCTTACTGGTATGTATATCGTCGTTGTCGGGTGGAAACCTTGTATGTCCAAAACCGTTTGTTTTGTATTTAACATTTTTAAAAGGATTTAAACTAGTGAAAACAGCCAATTTACAAGCATGCTTGTAGATCGGCTGTTTTCACTACTTTTGTGCGATGGCCATATGATGAAGCAGTGCTTTACTTGCGAAAAAATGTACAAATTTCAAACTTGGAGATCTTCTGCCCGACAGTGACGATATATTTAGCCCCCCCCCCCATCTCACGATATTTTGTTCCAGAGACCCACAGAAGCGACGGTTTGAGTCAATAGAAAATTGCTTTAAATGAATGTATTTTCAAAGATTTGCACAAATTTGCGATATAAAAATAAAAATAGCAGACTACAAGCTTGTAGCGCAGCACAAAGTAACGCTCTCGATCCGAGCTTGTAGATCTGCAATTTTTGCAGAACAGTTTGCACCTGCACATGCACAAAAAGTTTCACTTGCCACTTATCACGATTGTTTTATTTCAGCAGTCAAAGAACACATGTGTTATTTACTACGGTGGTGCCGGGGACAAAAGGCATAAGGCGTGTTGCGGAGGACATGCAGCACGCAGGAGAAGATTAGATAGCGTCTTCTTCTAAAACAAAAACAACATTCCAAAGTTAAAGACAGATTAAAAAACAAAGACAATATAATAAATCACAAAACAACGCGGCCGGTGCAGAAATTTCAACTCAAAACAACGGTATAGAATTTTGATGGGAACCATGTGGCACTATGATCCCACCAGCACACATGACGCATGCACGCGCACGCACACACACACGCACGCGCTCGGGGTTGCATAAGGAACGATCATGCGTGTAACAGACATGATCAGACACACTGGGACACGGCGAGTGGAAGATCCTGTTTGCTCTGCGTGTGTGTGTGTGTGTGTGTGTGTGTGTGTGTGTGTGTGTGTGTGTGTGTGTGTGTGTGTGTGTGTGTGTGTGTGTGTGTGTGTGTGTGTGTGTGTGTGTGTGTGTGTGTGTGTGTGTGTGTGTGTGTGTGTGTGTGTGTGTGTGTGTGTGTGTGTGCATGGAAGGGGTTAAGAGGTGCAGAGAGCTGTGCAGCCTTAAGGCCGGGCGCACGGCCAGCCCCACTCATAAACATGGAGAGCTTCATTGTGTGTGTGTGTGTGTGTGTGCGTGCGTGTGCTCATGTACATATGTGTGTTTGTGTGTGTGTGTGTGTGTGTGTAACTGTGCCAGGGACAGCCCAGTGACTCACAGAGTACAACCCCGCCCCCTCAGCACAAGAAGAGCAAACTTTTAAAGAGACACGAGCACAGACCGACACACACACACACACACACACACACACACACACACACACACACACACACACACACACACACACACACACACACACACACACACACACTCTCTCTCTCTCTCACACTCACAGAAAGGGGGCGCTGTTTAGTGTGTATTACTCCACTTGTTGAAGGCTTATACTTGGTTGGTTGCAGTGCTGGCCGGTGTCGCTCAGTAACTAGCAGATCTACAAGCTTGCAATGCGTCACAAACGTGGCACGTTTTGAGCTTGTATATCTGCTATTTCCCACAGGCAACAACGCAGTGTGCAACTAATTATAAATTGGGCTTTTTTTTTCATGGTGCCACGTTCCCACAAGAATAGAATAGAATGGAACTTGAGAAATAAGAAATAGGATATAATGAGGTCCATTTGGTTCTGCAAGGTCCTCACAAGAGAAATGGTGGTTTTATTCTTTAAAACTACTTTTATCAGAGCTATAGACTTCATTTATACGTATAGTTATAGCATGACGTCGGTGTCTCCCACGTGTACCCTGTGAGCTTGTAGATCTGCTGTGCATAGGTGAGCCGGCACCAGTGCACACACACAAATAAATGAACTCAGGTTTTAGAAGTGACAAAATAAGTAAAAGAAGAATTGCATTCATAAAATCGCATGTCTGAAAAATGTTCTATGTCCTCACAAGTATAATAGTACAGTAGGGATGGGACGATATGTGATATTATCGTTTATCGTGTGAAAAAACACTCACGATAATCGTATCGTGGAGATTTAATTTATCGTGATATCGTCCTCCGTCATGCACTGGGATCAATTCACCTTATATTTTCCGAGTTGCATATCCAGTACCACTTAAACCCCCTATAATTGGTAAAAGGTACTTATAATATGCGTACTTGATAGTCTTTTTTCCCGCTCTTTAACAAATCTCTTTGCCCAAAAATTGCCGATCTACAAGCTCACAGCGCGTCGTGCTGCGACGCGTTGTGAGCTTGTAGATCGGCTATTTTTTTGGCAAATGTTCCGCCCCAGGATAATGGATTTTGATTATCGCGATAATATCGTAAATCGTGATTTCTTTTGTCACAATAATCGAGATATGACATTTTCATATCGGCCCATCCCTATAATAATACTGTGTGTGTGTGTGTGTGTGTGTGTGTGTGTGTGTGTGTGTGTGTGTGTGTGTGTGTGTGTGTGTGTGTGTGTGTGTGTGTGTGTGTGTGTGTGTGTGTGTGTGTGTGTGTGTGTGTGTGTGTGTGTGTGTGTTTTTCCTCTCAGTCTTCAGATGGATGAGCACACACAGTTCTCATATCCTGTGGAAAGATGTCAGTACTCTGCCACAAGTCCTGCTGGGAAACCAAAGGCCTGCGTGCGCGCACGTGTGTCTGTGTGTACAGTGTGTGTGTGTGTGTGTGTGTGTATGTGCGTATGTGCGTGCGTGCGTGTGCGTGCGTGTGCGTGCCTGCCTGCCTGTGTGACTGTGACCTCTCAATTCTTGTAGATTTACATAGACGTGCAGCGTTTTGGCATAACCACTTATAAAGTTAAAACCCTATTATACTGTGCTTTAGTTCAGTGGTTCTCAACCTGTGGGTCGGGACCCCCAGGGGGGTCCCGACATTATTTTGGGGTGGTCCCCAGATGATTAACTTAATGTGCAACATTGTTTTCTCACTTAACAGTAAACAAACCAACATAAAGTGTACTGTATTGAGGGGGTATCTGCACATTTCTAAAGTGTCTTTTTAATACCTCTAAAATGTCAAATTAAACGTTGGCCAAATTGTCATATATTGGGGGGGGGGGGGGGCGCAACTATTGTGATGCAGACATTGTGAAAATAGCAGATCTACATGCTCACAACGTCTCGCAATAGAACCGTGTTATACAAAATGCAATGCCTCAACTCTTAGGGCTCGTCAGGGTGGGGGGTCCCGGGTTAGAATATGATTATTTTGGGGGTCGCGGCCTGAAATGGTTGAGAACCACTGCTTTAGTTGACCGGGGTCGATACTTGGTTCTCTCCTCTTTCATGCACTTCCATCAGCAACGTGATGTGTCACATTTGCGAGTCTTCCTTCTGTTTCAGCGTTTTATCATAATTGTCTCACTTTTCAGGATTCAAATTCAAAAGTCGCACAACTACAAACTCAAAGCGCTTTTTTTGTAAACTAAAGCCTAATTCATCATACAAAAGTGTCGCACAAATGTAGTGAAAATAGCAGATCTACAAGCACAACGCCTCGCGGGTGTCGCTCTCCATTCCGACATATCGCCACTCCGAAATTGACTTCTTATTGTCGGAGTGGCGACACTTCCATAGAGGTTAAGTTTAGGGTAAGGGTTAGAGATAGGGTTAGTGTCGGAATGGAGACATGTCGGAAAGGAGACATGTCGGAGTGGCGGGGTGTAACCTATTGGCCGGAGACTCCCGGTGAGATTTGCCGGGTGGTGTATGGGGCATAGAATGTCCGCGTTAGGCGAGACGAACTTCAAGGAAACCCCACACAACGTTGAGAGCGTGCGTACACCAAATGGACCCGTGAGTTTGACCTGTGAGGGTCAATTTAGAACGCGGACATTCTATGCCCCATACACCACCCGGCAAATCTCACCGGGAGTCTCCGGCCAATAGTATTTGTCTGCTGTTCACTTCTTTCTGTTGCGCTGCTGCTGGCCGCTCACATGAGTAAATGAGGAAGTGAATCCGTGGTGGAAAACGATAAATCATAGCGATTTTGATCACATAATGCATAAGCATAAACAAACCAGTTCACATTGTGAACCACAGTTACGGGGGGGCTAGCCCCTGCAGGATTTTCTTCTTGAAATGCTTGGATCCCAAGGCTACCTCGAAGTCAATCCGTTTGTGAAGCAACTGCATTATGCAGAGGAAGACCTTTCACTTTCCTTTGCAAGGGTCACATCCCTTGACCTCTGCATGGTGCACACACACACAGACATGCACACACACACAACACGCACACACACAAACACAAACAAACAAACACACAAACACAATTTCTTTCTTACTGGATTATTGTCACATTGCCTTTTCTTCTCACACACACACACGCACGCACGCACGCACGCACGCACGCACGCACGCACGCACGCACGCACGCACGCACACACACACACACACACACACACACACACACACACACACACACACACACACACACACACACACACACACACACACACACACACACACACACATTTAATATTTTTCTCACTCTATCTCACTCTCTTTATCTCTCACACGCACGCACACACACACTTTCCCTTTATTTCATGCATGCTCTGCCTTCTGTCTCTCTCTCTCTCTCTCTCTCACACACACACGCACACACGCACCACACACACACATGCACGCGCGCACACACACACACACACACACACACACACACACACACACACACACACACACACACATTTAATATTTTTCTCACTCTATCTCACTCTCTTTATCTCTCACACGCACGCACACACACACTTTCCCTTTATTTCATGCATGCTCTGCCTTCTGTCTCTCTCTCTCTCTCTCTCTCACACACACACGCACACACGCACCACACACACACATGCACGCGCGCACACACACACACACACACACACACACACACACACACACACACACACACACACACACACACACACACACACACACACACACACACATTTAATATTTTTCTCACTCTATCTCACTCTCTTTATCTCTCACACGCACGCACACACACACTTTCCCTTTATTTCATGCATGCTCTGCCTTCTGTCTCTCTCTCTCTCTCTCTCTCACACACACACGCACACACGCACCACACACACACATGCACGCGCGCACACACACACACACACACACACACACACACACACACACACACACACACACACACATTTAATATTTTTCTCACTCTATCTCACTCTCTTTATCTCTCACACGCACGCACACACACACTTTCCCTTTATTTCATGCATGCTCTGCCTTCTGTCTCTCTCTCTCTCTCTCTCTCACACACACACGCACACACGCACCACACACACACATGCACGCGCGCACACACACACACACACACACACACACACACACACACACACACACACACACACACACACACACACACACACCCCGGCAGGCGCGGGGCCAGCTGACTCACGTCTAAATGGCGTGGAGAGCGGAGTGCAGCTCACACTTACATAACCTCCGTCTCTCTACAGCACTGTCATTACCGCGGCCTGCCCGGACCACGCAAAACAATGCTTTAAGGTGGCCAATAAGGAAGGCACTCACCTACTGTAGCCCAGTGGTTCTCAACCTGTGGGTCGGGACCCCCAGGGAAGGCACTCACCTACTGTAGCCCTGTGGTTCTCAACCTGTGGGTCAGGACCCCCAGGGAAGGCACTCACCTACTGTAGCCCTGTGGTTCTCAACCTGCGGGTCAGGACCCCCCAGGGAAGGCACTCACCTACTGTAGCCCGGTGGTTCTCAACCTGTGGGTCAGGACCCCCAGAGGGGGTCACCACATTATTTTGGTGGGGTCCCCAGATGATTAACTTGATGTGCAACATTGTTGTGTGCAACAGTAAACAAACCAACATAAAGAAGTTTAAGTGCATGTATAGAGGGTATCTGCACATTTCTGAAGTGACAATTTAAGCACTTTTCAATACCTCTAAAAAGGCAAATTAAACATTGCCCAAATTGTCAAATACGAGCAGCAGAAATTGTGAAAATAGCTGATCTACATGCTCACAACGCCTCGCTCGGCTATTTTCACAACAGAACCGTGTTATACAAAATGTAATTCCTCAACTCTATAGTGCTCGTAGGTTCGGGGGTCCCCAGTTAAAATATGATTATGCGTGCGTGCGTGCGTGCGTGCGTGCGTGCGTGCGTGCGTGTGCGCGAGAGTGCTTGTGTGCTTGTATTACTATACTAGCGAGGGGCAAAAGCAGTGTGGTGTAAAGTAACGTTTTACTTTACTGGAGTATTTCCAATTTTCATTACTTTTACTTCTATACTCCACTCGTGAGCTTGTAGATCTGCTATTTTCGGCTTTAGGGGTAAAAACGGTGCGGCTGTTCAATTTGCATTTATGAAACCGATTTCCTGAAACGCCAATGTCCTCACACGTACCGTATAGCAATACATATGTGTGTGTGTGTGTGTGAGAGCGCGCGCGTGTGTGTGTGTCAGTGCGTGTGTGTTTGTGTGTGTCTGTCCCATTCCAAGCATGCACGTGTGTATTTATTGTAACTCTGTATCTAAGCACCGGTTATCGGCGCGAGTAATGAGGGGGTTAAGTTTCTCTGCTGTGTGCTCTGTGGACAGAGAGGGAGTTGACATTCTGGCAGGCAGCCTCCTCCGCGCTCGTGTGTGTGTGTGTGTGTGTGTGTGTGTGTGTGTGTGTGTGTGTGTGTGTGTGTGTGTGTGTGTGTGTGTGTGTGTGTGTGTGTGTGTGTGTGTGTGTGTGTGTGTGTGTGTGTGTGTGTGTGTGTGTGTGCGCTTGTGCGTGTGCGTGCCGTGCGTGTACGAAGGGAGCCTACATTCTGGCAGCCTCCAGTTTACACAGATGGAGCGGCTCTCGCTGGATAAACCACAGAAAATTCCTCCCACTGTCCAAGTTAGCACTTCTTAGGGAGAGAGAGAAAGAGAGAGAGAGAGAACTGTGCCCCCCCCCCCCCCCGCAACCTCCCTGCCCCCTGTGAACCCCCCCCCCCCCCCCCCCACCACTCCAACCCCTCTCCCCACCCCATCCCATCACCACCAGTCCCACAGGAGCACATAAAGTAGACCTAATGTGGGATCTTCAACAAGGGGTCCGGGATCCCTATAGGGGGTCCTTAGAGTGACTACAGGGGGGGTGTGCCAAATCCTTGTGTGATATAGGATCATTCTTTTGAATTAACAACTTGAACCCTCGCATCCCTATTCCGAGGAGAACTTTAGCCAAAAATAGCAGATCTACAAGCTCTCAACGCCTCGCAGCGGGAGGTGTCTATTTTTGGCAAATAGGTAGAGGTAAAAAAGAGCAGACCAATTGCATAGTGAAAGGTCAAGTTTACAATATATTGACGATTTAAGTGGTTAAATGTCTGAAAATACACATTAACATGAATCCAAAATATAGACCAATCACAGTGCTGTCAAACGCCTAAGGGCGAAAAGCACCATCTGTCTTGGCCATGGATTCTGTTGGTTTGGTTTTCCTAACAGGGCATCATCTGGGATACAATCCCTTGTATGCCCATTTATGGAGATTCCTAACAGAATCCCTTTTATGCCCATATATGGACACATCCCTGCCCTGAGTATCTGACATCACTGTGATGTCACCCGTTTATGCCCATATATGGAGATCCCTGCTCTGAGTATCTGACATCACTATGATGTCACCTGTGATGTCACAGTGATGTGTCAGGGGAACCGCAGTGTCAGGTGTTAGCCATCCGGGCGAATACGGTCAAGCTGTGACGGTTCTGATAGTAAACTCCGACCTACGGTCACAATGAATCTATCTATGAAATCGATGAAAATCTGCATCACACATTTATACAATATGTAGAGGGGGTCCCTGCTTCATCTCTCTCTCAGCTAAGGGGTCCTTGGCCTGAAAACGTTGAACAGACTGACCTCATGCTTCCTTCAATGCATGAGTAGTCCAAGTTGTTTCTTTTCATCTGACGGGGGATTTCCGGTTTGGACGTAGTGCGTGGAAGGAACACGTTATTCCAACCAGTTCCTTTCCCCTCCATCAGGCGCCCCAGCTGGCCAGGGGGAGGCATTATTGAGAACAGGACCACTGCAAGTTTTTGTGAGGGTATCTACCCTAGGAGACATGGGGAGAACATGCAAACTCCACACAGAAAGGCCCTTTTGCCAACCCCACCTAGGGATTCTCTCGCTTAGGGTATGGATAACTGAACAGACAGATCATTGGCAGATGCCAGGTCCAATTTTGTGGACTGTAGGTGATCGGATTGGGTTTCTGTGAGGCTGAAGATGCTTTCCAGCATAAAAAGTATGATTTCATATGGTTTACATAGAATTCAGTCAGTTGTCGTTCACATATTCAAATATATTTGATGTGTTTATTCCTTAAATATTTTTCATCACAATTGGGTTTGTGGTGAGGGGGGCTTAGGGGGACTAAGCCTTCACCAAGCCGTCCCTGTCGATCTGCCATTTTCTGTCAAAGCTTTCCCCACAATAACAGTAAATACACCAGAGCCCTGAGGGTCTCCACTCAACCATATGGGGTTTAAGTGGTCAACCACTTTAACCCTCGCAGTGTCTCGATTCCGGAAGGCGCCGAACGTTCTGCCCCGATTTTTTTACGTGAGTTTGTCGTGAGTTTACATATCGCCTATTTTTCGGCGAATGGATATGGTGTGTAGAAGGAAATACTAGAGGGCCTACTAGTATAGAGCCCTGGGGGACCCCCTCCCGGGCCCACTAAAGGGGGAGTGAAGTGTCCACTCCAGTACTCCACTCCATTGCTCTCATCGCCACTTCCTCCCACCAAAAAACACACAGCGACTGTTTAATATCTTCTCCTGCGCTAATGGACCACGGACACATTCTAACTCTTTTATGACCCTTGACTCATGAACCTTCCATCTACCCCTCGTCCCAAACTCTCTCTCTCTCTCTCTCTCTCTCTCTCTCTCTCTCTCTCTGTCCTCTCGCCTCTCTCTCGTCCTGTGGCTCTTCGTCTCTCGCTCGTTTCGCTCCCACTCCAACGCAGGGAGCGAGCGCCGGTTCTTTTCTCTGTGAAGTCTGGAGAAGTGATTATGTTCAACACTTGATCTCTCTCCTCCACTACAGGAGTGTGTGACTAAAAAATCATGACAAATGTTTTCGCAGAGTAATGACACATCCTCTGCTGTTCCGCTTAACCTCAGCTACACCTCCCTGCCTGCGCCTGGGCCAACGGCTTACCTCATGTAGGAGGCCGCATGCGTCACCCATGCAGCAGGCACACACACACACACACACACACACACACACACACACACACACACACACACACACACACACACACACACACACACACACACAAATACTCACCTCGTACCCAAACGACCCCTGGTTGGTCCAGTGTTGATTTCGTCGACTAAGGCAATGATGAAAAATGTCCGTCGACTAAATACAAACTAAGCTCTGATGGCTAAAACTAGGACTGAATAATTATAATTTACATTTTTGTCGACAAATACTAGACTAAAATATTAGGGAGGGACTAGAGTGGAAAAGGTATCCAGTTGAACTAAAAGGTATCCAGTTGAACTAAAAGACAAGTCACTTTGTGTTTGGTTGCGCTCGGTTGTTGCACTCTGAAAATAGCAGATCTACAGTACAAGCCTTGTAGATCGTCTGTTTTCAGCATGCAACCAAGGCACCGCCAAAATTGGAACCAAAATCGGCTGTAGATTTAGTCTAAATTGTGTGATATTTAGTCGACTTAAACTAGACTAAAACTAAAACTTTTCAGAAGACTAAAACGTGAAATTCACTGTCAAAATCAACACTGCTAGTCTAATGTCATTGAGTCCCTGTGATGATTATGGCTTTACATTGAGTTCAGAGAAAAACAAGTGATCAAGTGATTTGAATAAATCATAATTATGCCACAGGATTATCTGCCTATACAGTGTACATGAACACATGTACAGGAATTAATGTTGACAGAAATGTGCTGAGTGTTCGCACAATCTTTGCTCCTGCCCTATGGGCCTCATATGGCTCGGCAGGGCTTACTTGGAACACATTTTAAATTGTTTATGGCTTGCATAAAGAGCAAATAGTCCAAAATTACAATGCATTTACAGTACATGGTGGCATATTGACCTACATTGACAAATATTATGTGTCTAAGGAAGCTTAGACTTGCCTGAAAAGACAGTCGCTTAGTTTACAAGACGCCATGCCATGTATATCCCCATAATTGGACACATAGCGAGGGCTCTATTTTGATTGTCTTAAGTACCAGCTCTTATGCGTTATGCCTTAACTTAAAGGCCTGTCCATACTGTCTAACGACCTACAAACTTTTTCGTCGGAAAGGTCCGGTTCAACTACAAAATGATGTCACCTATACGTACAAACAGACGTTGGACATCTACAGACAAAGCCAGATGTAGGAGCGGTTAGCACCGCTCCAAAATAATGGCCATGAGGAGGGATATCAAATGCAAAGGCTAAGGGTTTCACCCCTAATACCCCAGCAAATACAGCCCTAGATTCTGGGATTCAAATGTACAGTGTGAGCAACTGGTGGATTCTGTTTGTTTACATACACGAGTTTTCCCTCGTTTTTTTATTGATCATAACAAGCTTATTTGCAAAATGTTGTCATTTCTAAATTGCGATTGCCTGTTTTCCCCCGCCAATAAACAGAGAAAGGATCAGATTTGGACTTGTCTCGGCTAACAACACTGCCGAAGTAAACTAAACGTCAAGCTAAACAAACGTTTAGCGGTGGAAGGCTTTCAACATAACACACTGACTGACTGACTGACTGCAGCCAAGAGGGTGATCTCAAGGGGTCCTTCAGGGGGTTCCAGCCAAGGGGTCCCCACAGCAAAAGTTTTTGTCGTTTTCTGGGGGTCTCCCCATGGCACAGTACATTTTCAGATGGGGGTGGTCTACGTCTAAATCCTCTCTCAATTTAGGGGTCTTTGGTATTAAATAGTTTGAAAATTAACTGCCCTAGTCTGGCTGCTTTCATGCTTATCGCAAATGACCTAATTCCTTTGGCCAGCAGTGTTTGCACTGAGCTCTGAGTATGTGTTTACCAGCTAGTGGCTGGCAGGCAGGCAGACAGAGAGACAGATAGACAGACAGGCAGGCAGGCAGGCAGGCAGGTAGGCAAGCAGACAGACACGGGCACGTGCACACATAGACATTAAATGGGGCTTGAGCCCCTGCCCTTTTATCTGCCTGTAAAAAGTGCCCTCTGCAGACAATGAATGCAGTTTTTATTGTGGTGAAAGAAATGCAAATGCAAAAATCTTTCCATGCCATACCTGAAGGCAGCATTCAAGAGAATCGCCTTGTCCAAACTCTCCTGAACTTGGATGTAGCATCTTATGTTGAAAGAATTGTCCTCTCTGTGTTGAAAGCTATGCCATTACTCCACATCTCCAGTATTCACTTGCTTATGCTCAGTTCAGTATGTTATCTTATCAAGCACCAAAAATAGCCGACCTCCAAGCTCACAACGTGTCACAGCACGACGCGTTGTGAGGTCCGCTATTTTCAATATTTTCACCAAAAGGCCCTTTTAGAAATGTCTGCCCCTGCCTCTCTAATATTCTCTGCACGTCCCTGGGCAGGCAGACAGGCAGACAGGCCGCCTCCTCCACCATTAAAGAGCAGCCATTCCCCCGAGGCCGTGGCACGCATTATTAACACACAGGATATGGACCCCTACCGAGGCGTCCGCGCTGCTGCCTGTAGCCACATGAGTACCTGTAAAACCCCTGCTATATATATACGCTGCTGTCGTCGCCCGGAAACCTCTCATCTCCGTGTTCAAACCTTTTGTGGGTTTTTTCATTAAATGACATCCCTTACTTGATCGTATACTACAGCGCCACATAACAATCATCAAAAGTAGCAGATGCACAGTTGTAGATCTGCAGTTGTAACTTGTAGATCTGCCCTTTTTTGCTGCTTCTGAATTTGAATCCTGAAAAGTAACAGTTTTGGACGTAATGAGGTTTTCCACCCGAGACAATCTGTGCCTGTCTCAGTGCTGGAATAAATAAGAACTCTCATTTTTTTTACTTGAGTAAAAGTATTGATACTGCAATGTAGAAATACTCTGTCTGTTACGAGTAAAAGGCCTGTTCAAATGTTACTTGAGTAAAAGTTCAAAAGTATTGGCATCAAAATATAGTTGAAGTACTAAATACAAGTACAAGTAAAAGTACTAAAATGTTTGAAAACAGCCGATCTACAAGCTCACAACACGTCGTGATGCGACGCGTTCTGAGCTTGTAGATCAGCTATTTTCAAATTTCCTACTGTATGTATAAAATAGGACTACAAGTGATTCATGTATTTTTTTATCATAATGATTGATATCTGTAAAGTAACTGGTAACTAAAGTTTTCAAATAAATGTAGTGGAGTAAAAGTACAATATTTGGATATTGGAGGTGTAATGGAGTAGAAGTAAAGGTACTGAAAACTGGAACTACTGAAGTAAAGTACAAATACCTCAAAACTAAGTAAGTACCGGTAAGTAAGTACAGTACTTAAGTAAATGTATGTAGTTACTTTTCACCACTGTCTATACTTGACTTTCATTCTTTGACTGACTGACTGACTGACTGACTGACTGACTGACTGACTGACTGACTGGCTGGCTGGCTGAGTGGGTGGCTGGCTGAGTGGGTGGCTGGCTGAGTGGCTGGCTGGCTGGCTTGCTTGCTAACTGGCTGGCTGACGACCCTTCCATGGTCCATGTGACTTGAGTTATTACATTTTTTGTTTGTTTATTTCAGTGTTTGCTCGCATGTTTTTGACTGTCAATTTTGATGGATCTGTCAGGAAATGAATGACTGCTGGCTAACTGTTGGCAACAGAGACAGAATGTGTGCGTGTGTGCGTGCGTGCGTGCGTGCGTGTGTGCACGCGTGTTAGCCCAAATGTTGTTTCTCCCAAACACTAATGGAGAGCTGTCATCCTTACAGGAGCAGTGGGAGGGCCTGTACGTGTTAACCCTTCACTCACCAAAGCATCAGTGGTCGTAAAACTACTCCTTTACCCAAGTGTTCTGTTTCTGAGAGAATGTGCTTTACCTGGAGTAACCAACGGGTCCATTTGGCCCTTATACTGTAAGTTAATTAGCCTGGCTCTTCAGCAGTGGCGTCAGTTCAGAAAAAGTTAAGGTATGGCAACATGACTGGTGTCTTGCCACCATATTTAGCAACAGGCATGATACATTGAAGAAGTACATTCTATTTTCCCTCCGTTTCTACGGTTTCTTGGGCTGGATATGGCAGCCTGGAATGGTTGTTCAAGTGCAGCTAAACTTGGCATGTTAGTAAAAACGTGCCACAATACCTTGTTAAAGTGACCATTGTGTTAAATTTTGTAGTTATTTTACTGTAATTTACTGTAATTTAACAACATAATAACTAGAACAGATAGACAAAGAGACATTCATGGATTTATATTTAAAAGTAACTTTTATTTTCCCCCCTGGACCCAGCCAGGGTATGGTAGCTGCATACTCCTGCCATACCCAATTGACACCCCTGCTCTTCAGCCTGTCTTTTCTTTTCTTTCTTTTTTGTTTTCTTCTTTTTAAATCTGTCCTCTGCATTTACCCATCCTAACTATTAGGAGCAGTGGGTACCTCAGCTACAGTATGGCCTTTCTACCTATTCAGCTACAGTATGGCCTGGTCAGTGTGTTATTGCTACCAAGGCAAGATGGCAGCAACAGATGCAACAGCCATCACCCATGGCCATATATGGTATACCGTATGTTCACATTCACTCAAGTGAGGAGGAATTATTTTATGGGTTGAAATGATGTCTTTATCACAGTCTCATATTCACCCTCAAACGTGACACAAATGGTCATCAAACCTGCATCTTTGTTCGTCAGAGAACACATTTATTTTTGCAAGACGGCACCATACAGAATAAACGTAGCAATTTGCAATTTATAATATAAGATACACTTGAGCGTTTTACTAAAGTGACATTGTTATGGGCAGTGGTGTAAAGTAACCAAGTACATTTACTTAAGTACTGTACTTAAGTAAATGTACTTGAGGTATTTGTACTTTACTTGATTATAAACTTTTACTTCTACTCCACTACATCTCGGATCCAAATATTGTACTTTTACTCCACTACATTTGTTTGAAAACTTTAGTTACTAGTTACTTTGCAGATATACATTATTATGTTATAAAACATACATTAATCCACTTTAGCCCTATTTTATTCCTAGGCCAGATGCGACGCGTTGTGAGCTTGTAGATCAGCTATTTTCAAACATGTTGTACTTTTACTTTTAGTACTTTAAGTTCAATACTTTTGTACTTTTACTCAAGTACATTTTGAATTCCGGACTTTTACTTGTGACAGAGTATTTCTACATTGCAGTATTGATACTTTTACTTAAGTAACACATTTGAGTCATTTTTACACAACTGGTTATGGGTGACTTCCATTTACCAGTAATTCTCTCGTGAGAAGGTGCTTTTCCCAGCGTTGCCAATGGTCAAAGATAGACACACTGTAGACAAGCGGTTAGACAGGGTTTACTATATCTATCTGTTACAGCATATGAGGAAACAAAACAGAAAGTGACACATTATTGAAATAAGTAAAGGAATACATAAATCAAGGGCAGACAGTATTGAGGGGGAAGCTTTGGTGGCTGAAAAGGAAAATGTACTGAAACGTGGACAGCATACGGCAGAGCAAGAGAGGCTTTGGAGCAACCAAACAGGGCAGGTCAGGTTCAATACGAGTAGTACGGTATACATCGCTGTATCACGCAAAAATACTTTCCCAGAATGGAACAATCCTTGGGCACGACCAGTCCCAGCGTGCCCTTAGAAATGTTGCATCTGTCACAAGTGTCAGAAACAGTTGGATACATTTTATTAATTTTAACCTTGGAATAATGTAATCTGTGCATCACTTTAAACTAGACAAGCTGCTACCTGGCAAGCCCTGAGTTCTTGTTTCCATATTCAATTCATCAGGACATGCCGGTCCGGGTAAAATCATGCATCCCAAACTCCCAGTAGTCCAAGGATGAACCTCCACCCCAAATGTTACAACAGGCGGCTTCATATTTTGGCCTATAACTCTTGAACTGTATAGGTTGTCATATCACAAATCACACAATTGTCATATTCCATTCAGCAGCAGAGGTCAACCGAGCGCAGTGTGTAGCTCAGGCTCATCGACACTTTTCAACGCAGTGTGTACTAGGGATGGGACGATACACGATATTATCGTTTATCGTGATAAAAAAAATCGAACCTCTGTTCGAAGTGGAGCTGTGTGTGTGTGTGTGTGTGTGTGTGTGTGTGTGTGTGTGTGTGTGTGTGTGTGTGTGTGTGTGTGTGTGTGTGTGTGTGTGTGTGTGTGTGTGTGTGTGTGTGTGTGTGTGTGTGTGTGTGTGTGTGTGTGTGTGTGTGTGTGTATTGCAGTTGATGCTCAGGGCAGGCTAGACTCAACAGCACCTCTCTGGTCACCCAGGGTACTCAGGCTACATACAGACCCACATACAAACAAACATACATACCTACACACACGGCCACGTATAGGGAGCTTGTGTTACACACAGCTCCAAAAACACTCACAATACGATTAGTATTGTGGAGATTTGATTTATCGTGATATCGTCCTCCGTCATGCATTGGGATCAATTCACCTTTTATTTGCCGAGCTGCATATCCGGTACCACTTAAACCCCCTATAGTTGGTAAAAAGGTACTTATAACATACGTACTTGATACAGTCTTTTTTTCACTCTACCAAATCTCTTTGACAAAAAATTGCCGATCTACAAGCTCTCAATGCGTCGCAACACAACGCGTTGTGAGCTTGTAGATCGGCTATAGTAATAATGGATGTTTGGGATACTTTGATTATCGCGATTATATCTTAAATCGTGATTTCTTTGATCACAACATCGTCCCATCCCTTAGTGTGCACATGCACCGCTATAACGAATGCAGCTCCAGACTCTTTAGCCCAGAGAAATACCTACACCACCCACCCCCTCCCCACCCATACCCCCACCTCACCCCACCTCACCCCACCCCACCAGCACCCTGCTCGCCCTCAGGCCAGGGCTCCCACGTCTCCGGCAGAATGGAGTCATTAAGCCGGGCGCTAATGGTTTCAGACTTTCTAATTGAATGGGAACCCATTGATCTGTAGGTAGAGAGAAATGGTTCTTTTCATTGCCTGCAATATGGGCCTCTGTGCACGGCATTCATCTCCGCTCCAAATGAACAGCTTTACGCTTTTTTAGGAGAGAGTGAGAGGGAGAGCACGCATGGTGTGGACGTGGCGAACACACGCGCGCACGCACACACACGCACGCATGCACGCACGCACGCACGCACGCACGCACACACACACGCACATACAAGCACACACACACACACACACACACACACACACGCACACGCACACACGCACACACACACACGCACATACACGCACGCACGCACGCACGCACGCACGCACGCACGCACACGCACACACACACACATACACACACACTACACAAAATGCAAATTGCATCTCACTATACCGTTAAACTTTCGAAGGCAATAGTATAGCCAATCAGGAGGTAATATGGGAAATGGGACAGATCCATGTTGATGACATGACTTTAAAGATATGGTGTACCGCTTTGTGTGATTTTAGGCCAAATTCTGTAGGAGCAGTGTCCAAAATGTCTTTTGCAAAAATCTGCCTGATGGTGGCGCTAGAAGAGGGTCATGTGAGAAATCAGGGGCGGAGGTTGTGATTTGCCATCCAAGGAGTGTGTGTGTGCAAAGCTTGGCATCGATAGGGCCAACGGTGGCAGAGATAAGAGTAGGGGCAAAAGTGTGACGTGACGGACAGACAGACAGATGGAGGGACAGACAGCCGGAGGAGCTTTTCATTGGACCTTGCGACCTGACATTCACAAAAAAGCTGATCCTCCAGAGCTAGCTTGTGTATCTGCTATAGCCTACTTTTGATGCTTTTGAAAATTTGAAACCCTGAAAAGCAGTTTTGGCAAGTCATATAAGCAGTCAACGTATAGTACAGTGTTTGTTTTATTGTTTAGTACAGTATAGGGCTGTCACAATTATTACATAATCGTCTAATCGCAATTATTTGACATAATCGTGATTATTTTACATGATCGTCATAATCGTTTCCATGTTGAAAAATGTTCATATATTTTAAAAAGTAGAAAATAGTGGAAATAGCAGATCTACAAGCTACGAGCTTGTAGAGCTTGTAGAGCTTGTAGCAACTTCAAAGCCCATGTGCAACTTCAAAGCCCAAAAGCCAAACAGAAATGTAACTGTCAATGATAAAAACACATAATTAAATCTTTAATCACAATTATTTGAGTGACAATTAATCGTCATGTAAAATGTCATAATCGGGACAGCCCTAGTACAGTAGTAGTACTGGAATCAATGGAACGTATACGCGCCGGCATGCAATTATGCGCAGGCATGCTATATGTGTGTGTGTTTGTGCGTGCGTGCGTGCGTGCGTGCGTGCGTGCGTGCGTGCGTTCGTTCGTTCCCTGCTCTGTGCACACCCTGTTGCAGGCCTGAGGGCAGCAGCAGACTTTAATGTGTGTTCTCTCCTCCTCTCCGGGCTGAAGCCATGCAGGCCCTGCTGAGAGACTCTCATCTCAGCAGCAACAAGGCCTGGAGCATCTGATCTCTAAACGCTGTGAGTGCAGCACAATGTTGTTTTTGACAGCACATTTTGATTTAGTTTTAGTCATAGTCTTTTGAATAAATTGTCATTTCATTTTAGTCATAATTTAGTCACCTGAAAAGTTTTAGTTTTAGTCTAATTTTAGTCGACTAAATATCATACGTTTTTAGGCAACTTAATCTACAGTTGATTTTGTCAACTGAAATGTATTTTGGCGGGCCTTGATGGCATCGTAATGACAGATTTTTCACTTGGTTGCGTGCTGAAAATCGCAGATCTACAAGCTCACAACACGTCGCACTGCGAGCTTGTAGATCGGCTGTTTTCAGCACGCAGCACTGGAGAGCAACCAAATATAAAATTACTCTCTTCTCCTATAGTTTTAGTCTAGTTTTTATTTTCAATATATTTAGTCTTAGTTTTAGTCATCACAGCTTAGTTTTTATTTCGTTTTTATTTCGTTTTTGTTTTTTAGTCGACAAAATCAACACTGGTGCAGCAGCAACAAGGCCTGGAGCATCTGGGGTCAGCGCATGCAGGCAGGCGGCTTAGTGGAGTTGTCAGCCGAGTCCTGGAACGCAACTAAGTAGATTTACTTGCACTCCCTCTCCCTCTCTCCCCGCCAGTCGCCAGAAAGAAACTCGCCAAGATTTTTATTGTTGTATTTGTTTAACAGAGAATAAGAAATAAGAAGTAACTTTAGGATTACGCATATCTTTCTGAGGTTAAGATTAGGAATAGGGTAAGGTTTTTTTGGCACCGTTTTAATGAGGTTAAGGTTAGGAATAAGGTTAGGTTTAACCATTTAGGCATAGTTTACAGAGGTGTATACTGTAAGGATATTAAGGATCTCAATGGAAAATAACAAATAAGCCTTGACTTACCCGAGTTTCCTTTTAGTTGACATTGTATCATTGACATTGTATGACACGTACTGTCATGATGAAACTGTACCTTTTCCTTTCCAAAACTTCTAATAAATACCTCAATCAATCAATCAATCATAAGGCATAAACCATCAGCCCAGGCGAGTTTCTTTCCGACGACTCTTCTGGTATTCGATTTACTTAAGTACTGTGCTTAAATACGATTTTTAGGCATTTACTTCCGCTCCACTATGCATCTCGGATCCAAGTATTGTACCTTTGTAGTTCACTACATTTATTTGAACACTTTAGTCACTAGTTACTTGGTAGATTTTGATTATTGTCACAAAACATGCATTAACCATTTTTTTTTTTTTTAAGATTTGTTTTTGGGCTTTTTATGCCTTTATTCGATAGGACAGTAGACTGACAGGAAACGGGGAGAGAGATGGGGAATGACATGTGGCAATGCTCGACCGGATCGGGAATCGAACCGGCGACGCCAGAAGGCATCATAGCCTAGTATGTGGTATACGCCTTGACCACCAGGCCAGCGGGCACCCCCAAAAGATTTTTTTATACATTTGAAAGTTTGAAATGGGGCATTTTTGCATAATGAGTATTTTTACTTTTGGTACTTTAAACACATTTTGATGCCAATACTTGTGTACTTTTACACTTGGAAAGGAGTCAGCTTAGGTGGTTCGGGCATGATGGGCATCTAGTACGGATGCTCCCCGAGCACCTTCCTAGGAAGGTCCTCGATGCACGTCCCACTGGGAGGAGACCCCGTGGCAGACCAAAGACCAGATGGAAAGATTATATCTCCAAACTGGCTTGGGAACGCCTCTGTATACTCCCTGAGGGAGTGGAGTTAGTTGCTTGGGATAAGGAAATCTGGAAATCTCAGTTGGAACTGTTACCCCCGCAACCCGATTCTGGATAAGCGGTTGAAGATGGATGGAGGGACTCCAGTAAAAGTACATTTTGAGTACTGGACTCACTGGAGCAGTAAGAGTATTTTTGCATTGCAGTATTATGCTTTTACTTGACCGTTTTGGTTAAGTCAAACATTTGAGTACTTTTTCCACGTGTGTGTGCGCGTGTGTGTGTGTGCGTGCGTGCGCCCATGGCAGATAGAAGAAGTGCATAGGTGTGTGTGTGTGTGTGTGTGTGTGTGTGTGTGTGTGTGTGTGTGTGTGTGTGTGTGTGTGTGTGTGTGTGTGTGTGTGTGTGTGTGTGTGTGTGTGTGTGTGTGTGTGTGTGTGTGTGTGTGTGTGTGTGTGTGTGTGTGTGTGTGTGTGTGATAGAAACCTATGGTTACACTGATTGAAGGGATGTGAGATGATCTCCCCTCCAGTAGTTGTGTACACAGTGAACTCTGTCACTGATATGAGCCAGCTTCATGTGTCACTTATGCAATGTTATTGACAAGTACTGTCTGTCTGTCTGTCTGTCTGTCTGTCTGTCTGTCTGTCACTTATGCAATGTTATTGACAAGTACTGTCTGTCTGTCTGTCTGTCTGTCTGTCTGTCTGTCTGTCTGTCTGTCTGTCTGTCTGTCTGTCTGTCTGTCTGTCTGTCTGTCTCTCCACCCTTCTCTACCCCTCTCTCCCTCTCTCTCCACCCCTCTTGCTTCCCCTCTCGCCCCCCCCCCCCCCCCTCCAGGCATGTGCACACATAGACATCAAAGGGGGCTTGAGCCCCTGCCCTTTTATCTCTCTGTAAAAAGTGCCCTCTCCATACATACTATGAATGAAGTTTTTACCATGGTGAAAGAAACGCAAATGCCCCCTCTTTCCATGCCATATACCTGAAGGCAGCAGTCAAGAGAATTGCCTTGTCCAAAACTCTCCCTCTCTGCCCTCTCTATGTAGAAATCCATACCGTACACTACATCTCCAGTATTGACTTGATTATGTTCTTGACTTGTTTAGTTCAGTGTGGTATCAAGCACCAAAAATAGCCGACCTCCAAGCTCACAACGCGTCGCAGCGCGACACGTTGTGAGCTTGGAGGTCTGCTATTTTCGATATTTTCACCAAAGGGCTATTTTATACATTCCAGCAGCCCCTGCCTCTATAACATTCTCTGCACGCCCCCCACCTCTCCCTCTCTCTCTCTCTCTCTGTCTGGGTGTGTTTGTTAAGAGTGAGGATCTATCTCTCTCTCTCTGCTGATCCGTATCTCCTCTAAACAACAGCTATTGTAGGAGGGAGAGGAGAGGAGACACTCTCACACAGGGTTGACACAGTGCAGACAGAGTCTGCCATTGATTGTGGATGTCATTAGGTAACTTAGCAGCATGTGTGTGTGTACGTGCATGTACGTGTCGTTTGCGTTCATGTATATTGTCACTGTAGGGATCCAAGTTTCAAATTTGTATGTCTTCTCTTGGTTCGTCATACAAGACTGTCTAGTGAAGATAGCAGATCTATGTGTAAATACAGATTTACATAGATAGTGTATGTAATGTGCATGCATGTATTGCATGTTTCTGTACATGTACCATACTGTTGGGTGTGTGTGTGTGTGTGTGTGTGTGTGTGTGTGTGTGTGTGTGTGTGTGTGTGTGTGTGTGTGTGTGTGTGTGTGTGTGTGTGTGTGTGTGTGTGTGTGTGTGTGTGTGTGTGTGTGTGTGTGTGTGTGTGTCTGTGTGTGTGTGTGTGTGTGTGTGTGTGGATATATGTGCGCACGCGCATGTAAATAAACTGTACGTGTGCAGTGCACGCATGTGCGTGTTTCTGTGCACATGTCCATCCATATCATATGGGTGGGTGACACGCACGCACACACACACACACCGGTGTGCACGCATTAAAGAGACAGAAGGCAGCTGGTACTGGTTTCGAAGCTTGGAATTCACTGTAAAAATTACAACAGCTTTTTCTTTTTTTTCCTTTCTCCTCCTTCCCCCTCAGTCCTCTAACCCCAACCACACACACACACACACACACACACACACACACACACACACACACACACACACACACACACACACACACACACACACACACACACACACTCACCAACCCCATAATTATCCAGCTCCATTGCCTCTTCATGAAGAGCTCCTTTCTCTCTGCTACTCTTTGGAGAGAGTGTATGTTATAGCATCAACCACTTGAACCCCAGTATGTGTCCCTATTCCCAGGGCCAATGCATCGCACCGTGAGCTTCCAGATCGGCTATTTTCAGCCAGGAGATTCTGTGTGTGTGTGTGTGGGGGGGGTTATAGAGCCCTAGGGCCTAGCGAACTTCGGTCAACTTCGTATAATATAGCGTTTATTAACCGTACACACTCAGGCACGACGACCTAGATAGATGTACCGTACATATCATGTCAGTTACTTAATCTTCTGCTATCTTAACTGCCTCATCACATTTAGGGATGGGACGATAAGCGATAGTATTGTTTATCGTGAATAAAAAACTCACGATAATCGTATCGTGGAGATTTAATTTATCGTTGCAACGTGTTGTGAGCTTGTAGATCGGCTATTTTTTGGCAAATGTTCCGCCCCAGGATAATGGATGTTGGGGATATTTTGATTTTCGCGATATCGTAAATCGCGATTTCTTTGGTCACAATAATCGTGATGTCCCATCCCTAATACACCATGTTGCTGTCGGGCAGAAACTTCTCATCTCCATGTTAACTTTTTGAGTTTTTTTGTTTCCCCTGTAAGTTAACGCCTTACTTGATCATAATAACTACAGCGTCATGCTTGCCTGGCTCCAGCCAATAGACCCGCCCACTCTCTGAGTGGACTGCTTCTCTTGGTCTGGAGGTGTCATATGACGCGTCTCTTTCTATCGGTTTCTTGGCTAACCGACCAATGAAATCAATGCAAGACGGAGGAGGGGTGCGTCTAACTTTTGAAAATCAACAGAAACAGTGGAGGGAGGGGTGGCTCACCAGAGTTCTTAATTGCCTCCTTTGATCTTCAGAAGAGCTACAACTACAAGTGTCGATAGCTTGTTAGTGATTCTCTCTAATCAATGAAACATCAAAGACAATGACCTGTTTGGTTTATGTCATAGAGGGGAGGGGAGGAGGGAATGTTTTGTGTACACAAGTCAAACACAACCCCTCCCACCAGATCTCTTGTGATTGGGAATTTCAAATCCCCTCCCCTTTGTAATCAAATAGAATAGGGACAACTTCAGACTCAAGCTCCAGCGTAGAGTCTGAAATCAGGCTAGCGTCATGCTAACCCATCAAAATAAGCAGATCTACAAGCTCGGAAACGTGCTGCGAATCGACACGCTTTGAGCTCGTCGATCTGCTACTTTCGCTGCTTTTGAATTTGGATGCTGAAAAGTAACAGTTTTGGACATCGGCCTACATCTATGTATGTGGTTTCCACCCCGGACAGGGACAATATTATTCGCTCTATTCTTATTAGGAATATTTGACACTTTCCCTGTGTTTTTCCCTTGCATCTAAACAACACCCCCTTTCCTGAAAACTGCAAATGATGAGAGCTTGCGTACAACAAATAAGTTCACCCATTATTATTATTATGATTTTTTACCTGTGATCCTGTGACGTGACAATTTAAAGTTGAAATGTAATAGACTGTATACGTGCTCGAGCTGACGTTAACACGCTCAAAACAAAACACTTCGTTTATACGTAAATACATGAGAGAGAGAGAGAGAGAGAGAGAGAGAGAGAGAGAGAGAGAGAGAGAGAGAGAGAGAGAGATAGATGGGACAGAGATAATGGAGACGTTCTCTCTCTCCGTCACGGGGCCTGGCCGTCCAGTCTGTGTGTCACGTCTTTAAAGACAGCTCTTTAAGTGAGAGCAGTGACATCACTGTCTGGGCTGGGCCCGTAATAATAACATCTCTCACTGCCGATGAGCTCCAGTCCCGTAATAACATCTCTCAGTGAGCTTGTAGATCGTCTATTTTTTGGCAAAGATATTTGGTAGAGAGCGGGAAAAAAAGACTCAAGTACACACATTATAAGTACCTTTTACCAATTATAGAGGTTTTAAGTGGCACCGGATATGCAGCTCGGCAAATAAAAGGTGAATTGATCCTGCAGGGCATGACGGAAGACAATAATATCACGATAAATTAAATCTCCACGATACGATTAGCGTGACTTGTGTTTTTATCACGATAAATGATAATATTGCTTATCGTCCCATCCCTTGTGTGTGTGTGTGTGTGTGTGTGTGTGTGTGTGTGTGTGTGTGTGCGTGTGTGCGTGTGTGTGTGTGTGTGTGTAGTGGAGGTGTTGTGGCGTTGCCACGGAGGTGAGCTGGAGACTCAGGAAGGAGTCAGGAGGCAGAAAACACTGGAGGTCTCGTCTAGACTCCGTAATGAAGCTGTGGTTTGAGGCCCGACCGTGGATACAGCGTGCGCGCCAGTGTGCGTGTGTATGGGCGTGCGTGTATGTGGGAGTATGTGTGTGCGCATGTGGGAGAGTGTGTGTGTGTGTGCGTGAGTAAGTGGGTGTGCGTGCCGTGCCTGCATACAATGTGTGCACGCTCTGGCAATTTCCCGCCTGAATTTCATCATGAAATCCCCACTATTACACGCTCTCATATAAACAGTGAGAGATAGCAAAATACATTACAGTCGTATAAATATGCTGTGTGTGTGTGCGTGTGTGTGTGTGTGTGTGTGTGTGTGTGTGTGTGTGTGTGTGTGTGTGTGTGTGCGTGTGCGTGTGGGTGTGGGTCGATGTGGGGATTTGTTGATTATTGGACAACATTGGACAAAAGCATGAACGTATGCCAAGCTCTCTCTCACCTTATGCCAGCGCTGCTGCCGCATCTGGCGTCCATTTGGTGCCAGCTGCGTGGCTGGTGTTTCCAGAGAGAGAGAGAGTGTAAAAACCCCAGCACCACCACTGCGGTGGGTGGGTGGGTGGGTGGGTGGATGGATGGAGGGAAGGTGGAGCGAGAGGAACGGCCCACCCAGGGTTCTGATACCCACAACACCCCTGTTCGACACACTGCCACGCAGCGTGCCAACGCGCCTCGCTATACCGCAGACCTAACTGTATAATGTATGTATGCACACACACGCAGGGGCTGAAATTTCTAAAAGGGCCTTTTGGTGAAAATATCGAAAACAGCAGACTTCCAAGCTCGGAGGTTGGAGGTCGGCTATTTTCGATACTTGATTTCTACACAGAGAGGGCAATTCTTTCAACCTAAGATGCTGCGTTCAAGTTCAGGATAGATAGATACCTTTATTATCCCAAGGGGGAAAATCAGTTGCCCAAAGGCAGCACAGCAGTAAGGTTATTTACAAAGTTACAGAGAAGTATGAAAAAGATAAAAGAAGAACAAGAACAGAGTACAGCAAAGAACAAGATATATACATAAAGTGTCCTTAAGCACAGCTATCAATAATAATACAGTGCCCAAATCAAAGTGACCATAACAGTCAATGCTAGTTAGTTAAACACAAGCAAAATACTGAAAACTACTAACACAACCTAATAGTGCAGTGTCCAAAAGTCAGTGTGATAAAAAAGACCTAAAAAAAGGAGAGATTGGACAAGGCAATTCTCTTGAATGCTGCCTTCGGGTATGGCGTGGAAAGAGGGGCACTGGAGAGGGCACTTTTTTACAGACAGATAAAAGGGCAGGGGCTCAAGCCCCCTTTGATGTCTACTGTATGTGTACACGTGCCTGATGCACGCAAACGCACAAGTGGTGTAAATTAACTGAGTACATTTACTCAGGTACTGTACCTATGAACAATTTTGAAGTACGTTTACTTTATTGGAGTATTTGAAGTTTCTGTACTTTTAGGCTACTTACTCCACTACATCTCGGAGGCAAACGTTGTACTTTCACTCCACTACAATTAGATTATTTTATTTTTGCCAGGCATGCATGCCTATGTGGCAATGCCTAAGTGGTATGCACCTGGACCAGTAGCGGGGCGACGGTTGGCCTAATACATTCTCTTACATTCTCTAATTGTGAAGACCTATGGTAAATTTAGTAATGCATATTTTTAACAATAATTAATGAAAACAAATGCATTTGGTTGCCAACTCTCCATCATTTAGCTGGGGACCGCCTGGAATCCCCTCAAGGACCACTGGTGGTCCCCAGTAAACCACTGCCCTACTTGATCGTACTGCAGTGTCACACAAAAGCATCAAAAGTAGCAGATCCGGAAGGTCGAAACGCAGCGCAAAGCAACACGCTTGCAGATGTTGCGACCGTAGGTCACAAGTATACTGTTGTTTTCTGTTGAGATTGGCACATTTCACCCAGATTTTTTCATCTTACTCACGTCACTTTGTCTGCTGACCTCACTCAGCAACAAAATACATTTTAAATAAAACATTTCACAGGAGGCAAGCAGTGATCACCCCATGATGTGCATTGCTACGTATGTCGTTTCAAATGCACTACATTGCATGCGCTTTTTGAGAGTGAAAAAATAAGAAGACACATGTGATCTGGGTAGCTTGCCCCAGTTTACAGTTTACAGTTTAGGCATTTAGCAGATGCTTTTAATCCAAAGCGACTTACAATAAGCAAATAAACATCACAATAATAAACAAGATTAAGTGTCAGTACATCAACAGCAATATAACAAATGTAAATGGATATATATCTAGAAAAAAAACTATATAATCCGTAAAAAAAAAAAAAAGGAAATGTGCCAAGCTCAGTAGGGAACAACGGTACTATGCAAACCGGCACATCTTGTCCACGTATCTCTGTACGTCACGCCTGACACCGTGGTTCTATGGGTTTGTCTGTGGTTCTATGGGTTTGTCTGTGGTTCTATGGGTTTGTCTGTGGTTCTATGGGGTTGTCGCTCTGACATCATGCTCTGATGTCACTGTCATGAAAGTGGAACCACTCTTAACAGAATGGGTTTCCCGCTCTGACATCACGCTCTGGCTTGATGTCCCTTTTATGCCCATATATAGTCGACAATGTGATGTTAGAACATGCCCATATATGGGCATTCCCAGATCACACTTGCAAATTAATTACGTCCTTGTCCGTTTTATGCCCATATATGGAGATCCCTGTCCCGATGTCATCTATCTATAAATGCGAGTCTCTGCGTGCGTGCGTGTCTGTCTGCGTGTCTGTCTGTAATCCGCGTATCTCGAGAACCGTTCGTCCCACCGGCTTCAGATTCGGCACGCACGTTCCCCGCCACGGCACGGAGTGCAGTGCCGGGCCTCGACCCGGCCCGACGCGCGGTTTTCCCTAACCGGCCGAAACGTTCGGAATCTCCTTATGCGGGCTGATTGTTGACATCAGGCTGTTCCGGAGGAAATCGGCGCAAGCGCTGACTCATTGTGACATCACTGCAGTGCCGGGCCTTGCCTCGACCCGACAGATATCTCCGTATATGGGCATAAAAGGGACCAAACCGATACAGAGATCTCCATATATGGGCATGAAATGGATGCAGACAGACAGATACAGATATCTTTCTCCATATATGAGCATAAATGGACACAGGCAAACAGATGGTCAATACAGGTCCTACAGAGATCTCCATATATGGGCATAAAATGGACGCAGACAGACAGATAACTCCATATATGGGCATAAATGGACACAGGCAAACAGATGGTCAAAACGGGTCCTACAGAGATCTCCATATATGGACATAAAATGGACGTAAACAGACAGATATCCCCATATATGGGCATAAATGGACACATGCAAACAGATGGTCAAAACAGATCCTATGACAACAGGTATAATGGGGTTTGCATTAAAGGGCGGGGCATTCATCCCCTATTTACATTGTTCCCGAGTTGGCCAGGGCGCCTTCTAGTCAATATTAAAGGCAAATCTTTGAATGCCCATATTTGGTAATGCCCATATGGGCATGTTCTGATATCACATTGTTGACTATCATGCAGGGGTCTCCATATATGGGTAACTGGTCCGATATACATCACTGGCCAGATGGCCAAGAATTGGCACGAACTCGGCCTTTAGTGGCGAGGTCGCATGTCGCCCTGAGGCGTCTTATAGTATTACTATGTACTTGTGAGGACATTGACATTTCTGAACAACGTTTTTAAAATACAATTGTTTTACCATTTTCCTTTAGCTATTTTGCACTTTAATCCTATAAAGCTATACTTAAGTTGTGCTACCGGTATGGTGCACCAGCCGTTCTACAAGCTCACAACACGTACGCGCTCATACATTTGGTGGCGCAATAAAAGTGTAAACGCATGAACGGGCACGGCACGCGTATGAGAATTTCACAGGACCACGCCCGCTGGCCTCTCCACCACCTCAACTTCTCTGCGTGTCCCAAATAATCGCCCTCTTACTGTGATGTCATTAAATCAGTGTTTTTTGGCATCAGGCCTTTGACTCAGTGGCTTTCAGCTTTCAGGAAGAAACCAAAAATGAACAGGGAAGGCAAATTTGCACATTATAACCACACCTGGTGGTCTGTTGTAATGTTAACATAGACACATACAAAACGGAAAAAAAGTACAAAACTATGGCACCACCTCTTAATTGTAGCCATTGTGCTATTGCATTCCTTTTTCGTTGATTTTGGCCGAGTTCCTTTCGTTTCATGAGTTCAGTTTTCAATTTAGTAAAGTCACACACACACACACACACACACACACACACACACACACACACACACACACACACACACACACACACACACACACACACACACACACACACACACACGCGCGCGAAACATAAAAACTTTGTAGAAATCAATAAAAGCAAGCCATAACCGATGCGTATGTGAATGCACATAATACAGTATATATGTGACGAGGGGGCACCAGCTGTGTCAGACACATGGCCTGTCCCGCAGACATTCCCTCCTGCATTTGCTGAGGATCACTTTATTACCCTGCAATTGCCAGAGGGCTGTACCAATCTATTATCCAACTGTGTGTGTGTGTGTGTGTGTGTGTGTGTGTGTGTGTGTGTGTGTGTGCGTGTGCGTGTGCGTGTGCGTGCGCGTGTGCGTGCGTTCGCTGTTGCCTGTTTCAATTTCAGGAAATTGATAGAAACTTTAACCTGTGTTGCATTGGATCCATTATTGGTTACTAGATCGTGTTAGGCATGCCTGTTTTGGGCATATCAAGATATCATTATAGGTGAACTATTTATTCATAAAAAAACAAAAAACTAATCTAAAATAGTGCAAACAGCAAATCTATAAGCTCCTCTCACGACACATTGTGAGCTTGCAGATTCAATTGCTACTTCTACTTTTATTTGTCTCTATTATGAACTTGACAAAGTATGAAATGGTTCATTCCTTTAATGAATAGACGTACCATAAGTACCATTTTGAGGTATTTGTACTTTACTTGCGTATTTCCAATATGCAGTACCTTTACTTCTACTCCACTACATCTCGGATTCAAATATTGTACTTTTACTCCAGTACAATTATTTGAAAACTTTAGTTACTAGTTAATTTGCAAACATAAATTATAATATAGTAAAACATACATGAATCACTTTAACCCTATATTGTATACCTTGGCTATTTGAAAATAGCAGATCGTAACAAGCTCACAACAAGTCGCATCGCGACGCGTTGTGAGCTTGTTCTTTTTATACCGCTGCTGTACAGATACAGGAAACTTACCTTGATCCTCCCCCCCTCCCGTAGCCTGCAAAGTCCGAGAGAGCGAGAGAGAGAGAGAGAGAGAGAAAGAGGGAGAGGGAGAGAGAGAGAGAGAGGGAGAGGGAGAGCGAGAGCTGTCCTGGACTTTGCTACTCGGCGCTGACAGTGGGAGACAGACATGAACATTGTTGCAGAAACCTCTTATCTCAATAGTTCAGCTTTTTAGGGTGGTTGCTGTACTCGAGAAAATGCCCCATGATAAAAAAATATTCATAGTTGACTACATTGAAGAATGAGAAAAAAAAAACTGTTACTCTTATGTTTAATGATGACACTTGGAGAAACCTGTTGTGAGCCTGACAGTTGCTCACCGACATTACATGGCACCAGGCAACTGGGATGTGTTTGAGTGTTGTCTGAATGTAAGTTATTGACATGAAAACTAGACTGAAATGTCATGGCCACAGTGTTAAAAATAACTCTGTTCAGGATGCACCGTTTGAAACTCTCACTCCCTTTATATTGTTTGTGACGTTATGTTCTTGAAAAGCGGGGTTATCATATCATCATATAGTGCCCTCTCCCTGAGTTTTATAAGGAACATGTTGTTGTCGGGTAAAGGGGATACTTGCATTCAAAAATCAGGGAAAGGGGGTACTCAAGGAAAAGAGGATGAGAAACACTGCTATAGGCCAGTGGTTCTCAACCTTTTCAGGCCGTGACCCCCAAAATAACCATATTTTAACTGGGGACCTCGCGTTGCGAGGCGTTGTAAGCATGCAGATCTGCTATTTTCAAAATGTCTGCCTCTAATATTTGACGATTTGACCAATATTTAATTTGTCATTTTAGAGGTATTAAAAAGTTACCTGACTTTCGCCAGATGGTGGCAGCATTGCTTATGCATTGCTTTACCATCTGGGTTCACTTGCGGAGGAGGGGTTCCCTTCGGAATGTCCCTGGCCGGACCAATCAGCGGCAGCTATGGGCGGGCTCTGAGCGGCTCTGAGCCAATAGAGTCTGATTGCAGACCACGTGGAAACCCAGGAGGCGGATTCTGGGTGCAACGTCATGCAGACAGGCCAATATGAGTCGTTGGAGTTGGCACGGCCATATCCAATCACCTGCTTTAGAATTTTAAAAAATGGCCCGCCCCTTACATCGGTTGTGCTGGACCGAGTCTAGATGGTAGAAGCAGAGCGTTATGCAGGCATACGCAATGCTGCAAACCATCTGGCGAAAGTCAGGTTAATTAAAAAGTCCTCAAATTGTCACTTTAGAAATGCGCAGATACGCTCTACACTTAAACTGTATGCTGGTTTATTTACTGTTGAGTGAGGAAACAATGTTGCACATTAAGTTAATCATCTGGGGACCCCCCCAAAATAATTTGGGGACCCCCCAGGGGGTCCCGACCCACAGCTTGAGAACCACTGCTATAGGCAACCACACTATTGTCCAAGGTCCAATAACTTTCATGTCACCTCCCGACTCGCTTCAGTGCACCCACACTTGGACTTTCCCCCAGAATTGCACCTTTTCTAGTTTTGTTTCATTCTGCAAATGAATGCCCATCTACAGCATTGGTGCAAGACTGTCGCACAGAAGTGGAGAAAACAGCCGCTCCTACAAGCTGGGTTTATGTTCAACTATTTTATTTTAATTTGTTTAAATGGTAATAAAAAGGAGCGGACATACAAGGTTTCCCGCTCGACGGCAAAGATATGAGGGCAGCAGCCCCGGCGGGGGTTTGATGATATGATCAGGAGAAAACGTGCTTGCTGACCCACGTGTAGTGAAACACCACCAACCCAGAAGATAAGGCTCACTCACTGTAAGCAGTGACTGGCACAGGATGGCTGCACGGGGAGGAAGGGATGTGATGTTGATTTTGATTTAGTTTTAGTCAGTCTTTTGTCTAAAATTTCATTTAGTTTTAGTCATATTTTAGTCGTCTGAAAAGTTTTAGTTTTAGTCTAGTTTTAGTCTACTAAATATCATTGGATTTTAGTTGACTAAAGGCCATGTCCGAAATGTTCGGTGAGTCGGCCTTTCCGACCTGCAAATTTCCGAACTCTCGTTCGGTCTGTAATGCTTTTCAGAAGTCGCGAGTGACGTCATTTTGTAGTCGAACCGGACCTTTTGACCGAAAAGGGCGGTTCCGGTCAAAGTATGAACAGGCCTTAAAGGGATATTCCACTTTCAAAAAAAACTTTTTGTCATTGTATGGTCTAATCAGGCTTGTATGAACACCCTGAACAGTTTTTAATTTTCTTCATTCAGTATTTAGATATTTGATGTAAATGTTACCAGGCCCTCCAGGCTCAGGGCTTCTCCCCACACACACTCATTGTAACTTCAAACTCCATTTTAACCATGATAGATTCATTAAAAACACCCATTATTTTTTCTGGTGACTCGTACGACCCTCCTAATACGTGAGCAGACCGTGTTTTTTCCATAACGTTTTTTCATGTATTTTTAATAATTCTTTGGGAAAATGGAAAAAATTAAATACAATAAAAATATATAAAAAATAAATGACAAACATTATGGAAAAAACACGGCCTGCTCACATATTAGGGGGGTATTATGAGTCACCCAAAAAAATAATGGGTGTTTTTAATGAATCTATCATGGTTAAAATGGAGTTTGAAGTTACCATGAGTGTGTGTGGGGAGAGGCCCTGAGCCTGGAGGGCCAGATAACATTTACATCAAATATCTAAATACTGAATGAAGAAAATTAAAAACTGTTCAGGGTGTTCATACAAGCCTAATTAGACCATACAATGACAAAAAGTTTTTTGAAAGTGGAATATCCCTTTAAGTCTACAGTTGATCTTTCTTCTACAAAACACATGTATTTTGGAGGGCCTTGATGGTGTCGTAATGCCAGATTTTACACTTTGTTGCATGCTGAAAATAGCCAGTCTAAAAAAAGTGTTTTTGTCACATTAATAATGTGATGACCAGCAGTGGTTCCCTATATGGAGATACCAGTAAGACTCCCTAATCAGGAGATAAGCGACCATCACGTCGCATACACACAGATACAATGAGCCACCTTTGTTCCCTATGGAGATTGGAGACACATAAGCCCCTTTTCCACTGCAAGGTGGAACCAAAACTTTCAGGATCCTGAAGCTATCCTGAAGCACACAGCCCGGACAAGGTTCCTGGAACATTTTTGGGTCATGCTCCATAGGTAGAACTAAACTTTAGTTCTGGGAACCTATGGGCGGGTCCAGCAGCGCTGCTGGTTCTAGTTCTGGGTTGGCCCTACAGTGGAAATGGGGCTAAAGAGTCCCTCAAATTATTGGCATAGGAATGTGACAAAAACTAAAACATATGAAGTCTCCATGGGGTGACATGCAGACTAATCGATGGAACAGCCTTAGCATAGTATAGAAATACATGGCAAAAACATTTTCAAATGGGATCTGCAGCTAAATACATATCAATTTAGGGGTCCCTATTGACATGAAAATGTTTGAGATCCAAGCGGTTTAGAACCACATAATCTGTCGATTAAACAGCAGGCACTGAATCTCTCTGCATTGCTGGACCATGCTTCTATACTCAGGAGGGAATGGGGAACACTTAACGTAAATAACATTTTGACAAATTGTTAGAAAAGTGGTATCACAAGTCGACACCCGTTCGACAATTACCGTAATCACATCAAATCAAGAGGGCCGCAAACGGCAACAGTTTTACAGTAGGCTACACGTGCACTATTGTTATTGATTTAGGCCTTGGTTCAATGTTATATGGGGGTTGATATGAAAATGGACTCTCGTTGAACGGACACACAACCACAGTAATGTGTGTTGGCCTGTACGGGACATTCTTTCACTGAGAATAAAAAAAGAACCCTCTCGACTCAAAAGTACTGAACCTCGGGTCTGGAAAAATGAGAAATAGATAGAAGGATATATGAGAAGCCAGGGGTGAAACGAGAGAGAGAGTTTTTTCCTCAATAAATGTAGCGATACAACGTAAATGGTGCATTTATATAGGGCAGGGGTCTTCAACGTGTTCAGGTCAAGGACCCCAATTGAGAAAGAGATGAAGCAGGGATCCTCCACAACCTGTTCATAGATTCCATGTTTAGTTTCATTGTTTGACAGCACAATTATCAGTGTATTTTGGATTCATGTTAATGTGGATTTTCAGTTATTTAACCACTTGAATCGTCAATACTTAATAAACTTGACCTTTCACTATACTTATGCCTCATTCACACAACAGATATATAGTTGAACGTTTTGCTTGGTAATTCAATGTAATCTCAATGGAAACCAGCTTTAAAGGCTGGGCGTGTCGGCTGTCCTTGGAATCCAGCCTTTAAAGCTGGTTTCCATTGAGATTACATTGAATTACCAAGCAAAACGTTCAACTATATATCTGTAGTGTGAATGAGGCATAAGTCTGCTCTTTTTCCCCTCCAAAGCTCTTTGCCGAAAATAGCCGATCTACAAGCTCACAACGCCTCGCAGCACGAGGCGTTGTGAGCTTGTAGATCGGCTATTTCCGGCTAAAGTTCTCAGAAAATGGCAAACAAGGGGAAAACAAGTTTCTATCACACAAAGATTTGGAGGACCCCCACCTATACTTACTTTTCAAGCACTGGTTTGTCAAAATCCGTCAACCTTTTTTTTTCTTCTAAAACAAGCTCACAAGATGACACGATGACATGACACATTGTGAACTTAGATCAGCTATTTTAGAATATCCTAAGTGTAAAAAAAATGGAAATCGTCAAGTAAAGTACTTCAAAAATGTACTCTATACTATAGTAAGTAGTATAGTGCTTGAGTAAATATACTTAGTTACTTTCCACGAGAGGGAGAGACGAGGGCGGAGGGAGAGAGTGTGTTTTGAAATGAGATGAGAGATACAGATCGGGATAAAAGGCAGTCGTTCGTTGGGAGAGCAGGAAATGACAGGGTGAGATTGATGACGCAGAGAGACGGAACGACGGGGGAACATTTGGAGCCGGGGTAACATTTGGAGGTGAAACTGCAGCTCCTCCAGGCAGGCTTTGGCTCCGGGCCTGGCCTCTGTTCTGGAGTCTCTCTCTCTCCCTCTCCCATCCACAGTGTTCTGGAGTCTCTCTCTCTCCCTCTCCCATCCACAGTGACATGTGGTTTCACGGCCATTACCACACTACATTATAGCGTGGATGTGCCATATAACGCGAGGCGGCCATATGTACTGCTTCTCTCTCTCTGTCTCCGCTTGGCTCCATAAAACACGCACATGCCCAACTGTTTTTTTTTTTCTGGGGCTTTTTTTCTCGTTGTTCTCAATTTCCTTTTGTTGAATCCAATTTAGCTCCTGTTTTCTTTTCTTTTTTTTCTCGTTTTCGTCGTTCAGGGCAAATTGCCCCTAGTCAAACACGCGTGTCAGATGACGGGAAGACATAACCCGATATGACCCATGCAGGTTCTCATGGCTTTTATTCTCATATTCCTCAATGCCGTATTTATCCGTTAATGATGTGTGTGTAGACGGAGCCGGTGTGTTGTTGTAACACATGCTCTATAGAGCAGGGGGTTGGCAATCTTAGGCTGTTTGACTGATTGATTGATTGAAGATTTTATTAGAAGGTTGCATAGGAAAAAAAGTACAGGTCGACTAAAAGGAGATCCTACTAAGGCTTCACGGCTTATTTACACAGGATCCTCATATAACATTAAAAGACAGACTGATAGAACACAGTACTTTGCATAGGATAATAAATAACTAAAAAGAAAGGCACGACTGGTAAAACAGGACTGGCGGAACTGTGGAAGGAACTCTGCCCCCTGCAGTGGGAAAGAGGGAGTCCCGCATCTGATTGGCCTATTCCGGAAGCTTGCCAGTCCTCTCTCCCTCTTTTACCAACGCCCCAGAGCCGAGGAGGCGTCTACCTTTTTATGTCTACTAGTCCTTACCCGTTCAAAGATATGAGCTCTGAAATGATGTGCAGTGTCTGGGTTATGGGATGTGCACTGTGCACACAGTATATGAGGGATGGAAAGTAACTTTAACTGGTGCTTGCATGATAATATGTAGGAGCATCAATGTAAGAAATACCCGAATTGCCTCAAGCTAGATGCAGAATAGATATAGATACACCATAAAAATGCTAATATACAGCATATGATTTGTGAAAGTGACAAACGGGCTTCACAGTTGTTAGGTGTGTTCATATGCTAATGGTGATGCGATTTCAGATCAATTGCTCCAGCCACTGAGGAGAAACGCCTCAAGCTAGATGCAGAATAGATATAGATACACCATAAAAATGCTAATATACAGCATATGATTTGTGAAAGTGACAAACGGGCTTCACAGTTATGTCAGGTGTGTTCATATGCTTATGGTGATGCGATTTCAGATCAATTGCTCCAGCCATTGAGGAGAAACGCTGTGACAGACAGACACTCAGACAGACAGACACTCACTCAGACATTCCGAAAATTATATGTTAGATGGCAGAGGCAGTGCAGTGCTTTGCGTCGCTGCTTAGCCTTTTCCCTCACGCATGCATTGTGTCTCCCATTTGAGCTCCTCCTCGATGTGTACTCCGAGGAACTTGAACTCGCCGACCCTTTCCACCGCAGCGCCATCGATGAAGATGGGCGCGTGATCTCTCCGCTGCTTTGCAACCGAGCAGTTGCATTGGGTCATGTTTACCGATTTTGTTCAGCTCTCGCTCCCCACCCAGAACACAGACTGTCATTGTTTGTTTATATCAAGAGTCTTCAACAGGGGGTCTGGGACCCCTAGGAGGTCCTCAGAGTTACACGGGGGCCTCCAAATCTTTGTGTGATAGAAACCTTTTTTTTTTTTTTGCCTTTCTTATATTAACCACTTGAACCCTCCATATTGTGTCCATATTCTGAGAACTTTAGCCAAAAATAGAAGATCTACAATCACAACAATGCGCTGTGAGGCGTTGTGAGCTTGTAGATCGGCTAGTTTGGCCAAGAGGTTTCGTGTTCAGGGGAAAAAGAGCAGACCAAGTACAGAGTGAAGGTCAAGTTTGTTAAGTATTGACGGTTCAGGTAGTTAAATATCTGAAAACACAAATTGACATGAATCCAGAATACAATGATGATTGTGCTGTCAAATGAAGAAACTATATGGAATCTATGAAAAGGGTTGTGGGGGGTCCCTGATTCTTCATCTCTCAACTAAGTGGTCCTTGGCCTGAAAACGTTGAAGACATAACATGATTTACCTTCCAATAATGAATCCATCTCAAACATTGCATTGAACGACAAATCAAACGCCTCCCCCTTTGTACGTAGGTTTCTTTGGAACAGAATGGAGGTGTTGATGTTCATTTATTTTCCACTAACACCTTTCCCGGTTGCTCTCTCTGCTCGTCTCCCTCCCATTCTCTGTATATTTGTGGCGCATGCGTTTGTGTGTGCGCGCGCACGCTTGTGTATATGTGTGTGTGTGTGCGCGCGCGCGAGCGTGTGTTTGTGTGTCCCGCGTTGAGGAACAGAAGGTCTCCGCAGGCCCTGCCTGTGTGGGCGGACTCTGGGATTCACCGCGAACACGACTCAAAAGCCAAGGACACTTCCTAACTAAAGGGCTCACACCAATCAGCACAGGGTCGGACGACGGACGCCGCCAGTGCACATTGCTTTCCTATATTTATTTATAGAGGGGTGGGTGTGTGTGTGTGTGTGTGTGTGTGTGTGTGTGTGTGTGTGTGTGTGTGTGTGTGTGTGTGTGTGTGTGTGTGTGTGTGTGTGTGTGTGTGTGTGTGTGTGTGTGTGTGTGTGTGTGTGTGTGTGTGTGTGTGTGTGTGTGTGTGTGTGCGTGTGTGCGCCCATCAGGGACATGCTGGGCCCCTGATTCAGCCCGGGAAAAAGAGTTGGAGAGGCCCTCATTGCGCGCTATAGAGAGAGATCTCTCTCTATAGCGCTGCTGCTACTCAAAGATTTGCCATTTCAGATCATGACAATAAGTGACAAGCCAGTGGGTCAATTACATGAGTTATATTTCGTCATTGTCGGGTGGAAACCTTGTAAGTCCAAAACCATTTTAAAAATGTTTTAAACTAGTGAAAACAGCCGATCTGCTGTTTTCACTACTTTTGTGCGACGGAGATACGAGGTTTCTGCCGGACAGTGATGATACTTTGTTGGCCGTCCAGCCCCCCAATTTTTTTTTTTTTTTTTTTTCCTAATGGCCGGCCTGAACCGGCTGAGAATGAACCGGCCGTTCGGGAGTTGTCCCGCTTTTCCCAATGGCCAGCACGTCCCTGCATAGCGCCACGGATAGTAATGTATGACCGCGTGCGTGCGCGACACGTGCGGACATGTGCATGCACGCAGTGCACTACTTGCTTGACATTCATTATTTCTGTAAAATGTGTTTTGTATTTCTGCTTGTGCCAGCAGCATTGCAGGTTAGTTTTATTTTATTATTATAACTTTTCAAAAAAAAAAAAAAAGAAAAAAAAATCCACCTTACATTGACCCTTGTATCTTGTATTCTGGTACTACATGTCCAGCACCGTCCATGCTTTTTCTTACAAGGCCTGTGTGTCCTGTGTGTGGGCTTCATCGCGTATAAAACCCACTTATCTGTCTCTGCTGAGATGATTATTGTGTCCGCGCCGAGTGGCCTAACAATGGGGCCTTCACATGGAGAGCCAGATAGTGACCATAGGTTCTGATAGTTAGACAGTGGCTGTTGAAATGCTCATGCTCATGCTCTGTCCGCGGCGCGCTGAGCCGCCAGCCAGATAAGTGGGAGACAAAGACGCTATTATATTTTGACACGTGGCCCCCCGAATGGGACATTACAATCCGACACAATGCCAGTTCCCCAGGGGTGTCACCACCAAATTCTGGGCCCTGGGTACAAGGATTCACTGCGGGCCCCCCATGAATGTTCTTCATAGAAGGAAGGGGGTTTAACCCATTTAGACTGGGAACTGCATTATTTTGGACTTTAACTATTGAAAAATAGCAGATATACAAGCTCACTGCGCGGGACCGAGTGCCGCGCTGTGAGCTTGCAGATCTGCTATTTCTTTTTTAATCGTGAACATTTGTGCAAGTTTTTTGAAAAACCTATGTTTCTATGTCAGTGGTGCTCAAACTTTTTCACGTGAAGGACCCCCAAAATGATATGTATTTGGCCAAGGACCTCCATCTCAAAATATTTAGTTCCAGGGACCCCCCAGAAGCAAAATCTGAGTTACAAATGTTTGCTTAAAAAATATTGAAAGATTTGCACACATTTTCACAACTTTTCAAAAATAGCAGATCTACAAGCTTGCAGCGTGAGCTTGTATATCAGCTATTTTTCAATAGTTAAAGTATAAAATAATTAAGGCCCCTCCACCTTGGGCCCTAGTAACTCAGTCCCACTCTTCCCCCCCTTGTGTCGCCCCTGCCCGTCCGTCATGGACTGGCTGTGGAAACCGCTGGGCCTGGATAACATCTCTGTCAGGTGGAAACCTTGTATGTCCAAATTCTGTTACTTTTCAAGAAATGGAAAATAAATAAATGCATTTCCGATATGGATCCAATGTGGTTATTAGTTTTAGTCCCAAGCTCTTGTTAATGCTTTTCATTGGTTGAATGTTTATAATACCCACGCACAGACTTGTTGGAAATAGCACATCTACAAGCTCATAACACGTCGCAACGTGACACGTTGAGCTTTGTAGTTCTGCCTATTAGTTTTGCTCTTTTCTTGTGAGCTTGTAGATCTCCTAGTTTCACTACTCTTATGTGACTCTCTCGTATGTGACGAAGTCAGAGATGGATTTACAGAAAGAAAAAACTTGCATATGAAAAAGGTTGAAACATGGAGATACAAGGTTTCTACGTGACAGCGATGATAAAGTCTCACTTCCATTCGTCACACTAATCTGTCATTGACATCGCTGTGTGATTAATGGCGATTTTGTTTGGAGTTATGCATATTTAGTTCTGCTTCTGGGGGTCTGTACTCTCTATGCCGCTATTGTTAACATATGGTGGACACACTGACTTTTTGACAATGAATTTGACAGTACTCTAGTCTAGGTCCTCGTTTTACGAGCTTTAGCTTTGCTTGCACCGTAGGCCATCTCAGACATGATTCCAGGACATACTGTAGTATGGAAGGAAGTGCTCTGGAAAGTGAGTTAAATCATAATGAGTCATAATATGATTTAGTGCCATTATGTTATAGATAGACAACATTTTTCCAAACATTTTTCAAATGTTGTGCATCTGCCATTTTGGCACAGGGTCCAATAGACAGTGTTTAAAAAGTGGTCCAAATGATTGCTATGCTGTATTAACAATTATAGAAGCTCGGCCGCGGCCGAGCGTCTAGTCGGCGCCCTGGCCAGCTCGGGAACAATGTAAATAGGGGATGAATGCCCCGCCCTTTAATGCAAACCCCATTATACCTGTTGTCATAGGATCTGTTTTGACCATCTGTTTGCGTGTGTCCATTTATGCCCATATATGGGGATATCTGTCTGTCTACGTCCATTTTATGTCCATATATGGAGATCGCTGTAGGACCCGTTTTGACCATCTGTTTGCCTGTGTCCATTTATGCCCATATATGGGGATATCTGTCTGTCTACGTCCATTTTATGTCCATATATGGAGATCGCTGTAGGACCCGTTTTGACCATCTGTTTGCCTGTGTCCATTTATGCCCATATATGGAGTTATCTGTCTGTCTGCGTCCATTTTATGCCCATACAGGGTTAACCCTAACCCTAACCCTGTATATGGAGATCTCTGTAGGACCTGTATTGACCATCTGTTTGCCTGTGTCCATTTATGCTCATATATGGAGATATCTGTATCTGTCTGTCTGCATCCATTTCATGCCCATATATGGAGATCTCTGTATCTGTTTGTCTGTGTCCCTTTATGCCCATTATGGAGATCTCTGTATCTGTCTGTGCCTCCGACTGTGTTGCATCTGTTTGTCTGTGTCCCTTTATGCCCATTATGGAGATCTCTGTATCTGTCTGTGCCTCCGACTGTGTTGCAGACACAGTGCTGGTTCCCCCTTTAATGCAAACCCCATTATACCTGTTGTCATAGGACCCGTTTTGACCATCTGTTTACCTGTGTCCATTTATGCCCATATATGGATATATCTGTATCTGTCTTTTTGCGTCCATTTTATGCCCATATATGGAGATCTTTGACCATCTGCTTGCCTGTGTCCATTTATGCTCATATATGGAGATATCCGTATCTGTCTGTCTGCATCCATTGTATGCCCATAAATGGAGATCTATGCAGACACAGTGCCGGTTCCGGAAAACCCTGATGTCAGACATCAGAATCCGAACCTTTCGTGCTGGTTCCAGAAAATCGCGCATCGTATCGGATCGAGGCCAGGCACTGCACTACCTGCTGCGGCGGGGAACGCGCGTGCCGAATTTGAAATAGGGAATGAATGCCCCACCCTTTAATGCAAACCCCATTATACCTGTTGTCATAAGAGCCGTTTTGACCATATGTTTGCCTGTGTCCTTTTATGCCCATATAGGAACATCAGAATACGTAACCATGGCATTTTTTGTTGACTCATGTGGCGTACGTGATCTCAGATTTGATGTCACAATGAGTCAGCGCTTGCGCCGATTTCCTCCGGAACAGCCTGATGTCAACAATCAGCTCCGCATAAGGAGATTCCGAACGTTTTGCGCCGGTTTCGGAAAACCGCAAGTCGGGTCGAGGCCCGGCACTGCACTCCGCGCTGCGGCGGGGAACGCGCATGCCGAATCTGAAGCCGGTGGGACGAACGGTTCTCGAGATACGCGGATTACAAACAGACAGACACGCAGACAGACAGAGACTTGTCGCATTTATAGATAGATATATTTGTTTGTCCACCACAGCATTGTCCGCGAGCGGGTGGGGTTTATCGGTAAACCGCTTATTTGTATCGCTCGAACATGTTTTTTTTCTTTTTTCTTTTTTAGATATCTGTTGTTCATAATTCCTAAATACTGTCCACAGTGTTTGTACTTCCTGAAGTCTTGCAAAACGCTCAATCCGCTTAAAAAAAACTCGTTTCAGGGATATTCAGCTCAGCCTGTTTACTACTATAGGCCTAAGGGTACTGCTATTTCTCAGCCACAGCTATCGAGACTAGACCAGACTACAACAGTATTGACCAGGGGTCTTCAACAGGGGATCCGGGACCCATAGGGGGTCCTTAGACTACAATCTACAAGCTTGTAGATCGGCTATTTTCAACAAAGAGGTTTGGTATAGAGGGGGAAAAGAGCAGCCTAAGTACAGAGTGAAAGGTCAAGTTTATTAAGTGGTTCAATATCTGAAAACACAAATTGACATGAATCAAAAATACACTGATGATTGTGCTGTCAAACGATGAAACTATATGGAATTTATGAACAGGTTGTGGGGTCCCTGCTTCATCTCTCTCTCTCAACTAAGAGGTCCTTGGCCTGAAAACGTTGAAGACCACTGGTATTGACAATGAGTTTGAGAAGAGACGCCAGGAGACAAGAAGAGACGTACAATGTCCAAGGAAGAGAACCTTTTTTTTTTTTTTTTTTTTTTCACAATGCATGGAAAACGTATTCGTCTCGTCTGTCAACAACTGCGCTTCGGCGGCGAAGAAAACAGGGAAACTTGGAAAGAAGACACTTTCTGACAAACCACAAATCATTCTACGATATTTTCTTTCCAGCCGATGGTTGAACTGAGCAAAAAAAAAAGGTGAAGGAACTGAAATCTCAACCAGGCTGCAGCAGCAACACGATCGTGTGTTTTCGCCCAGAGCACGGCCACACAGAGGACTTGCTCCTCATTTTGACACTGACAGGAGGACACGCGAGAGGTGAGGACAGTTTTGTGGACAGACACCAAAATCCCTGAACTATCCCTGTTGAGACTTGTTAACATAACGATGGACGGCGGGCGGCGGGCGCCCCATCCATGGTTGGCGGGGTCCACAAAGTTCTCCCACTGTCATTACGTTATCCGCCGGCGAGCGCCTGTGCGGGGAAAACACCGTGCACATGAAGGACAATGATGGATGTTGCCATAAAGGTTGTGTGTTCCGTTGGCGCGTGTCGAAAGTCTGGTGTTTTCTCACAGGGCTTTCAGTCAGAGCAGCGATCGGCGGTGACAGATGACCACCCCGTGTTGCCGCCACGGCGGTTGAGAATTGCAACCAGCAGCTTTAGGCCTACTTAACCACCAGGCTGACTGCAGGACGGACTGGCAGCTATTGGACCCTGTGCCAAATCTCACACTAAGGTTTGAGACACCACAGAAGAACAGACAGTTTTGTGAACTTTTCTTTTCTTTTTTCTTTTTCGCTGCAATAGACGGCAACAGATGTGGAGTTGGATCTTTCTGCAGGATTGATTCTTTTTTCATTTTTGTTGTGCTTTTCTCACCCGTTTCCTCCCCACACACATTTCTCTGTGTTGTCTTGTCACTGCTTTTGTGTTTCTTTTTGTTTTGTTTTATACCCCTTTTTCCTCTCCAATTTAGTCTTCATGCCAATTGATTCCACCCCACATACATCTGTGTGTGTTGCCTCTGCTGTTGTATCCGACTGACTCGCCTGCCAGCGAGGAGCCCCCACCGGGATGGCGTACAGTCGCTCTAACCTTCCACCCAACACTCCCCGCTGACAGGTGATGCCCCCTGGCCGCATAGAGTAACATGTACAGCGAGAACCCTCCTCCCTGTCCGGCTTAACTCCTCCCAAACACGAGCCAATGGGCTCTATTATGCGTAGCAACCATGTCGGAAAGAAATTGGGCCCCTTCCTTACTTGCTTCACAGGTGTTACCAATTTATGGTCCATTCTTCTGTTTATTTCTGATCAGCATCAAGAGAAAAAGTTTGAGAGAACCACTGCGTTAGTGGAACCAAAGACACAAAAACACAACTTGCAAATATCAATCAGTCACAACCACAGCCACCGCCACCGCCACCGCCACTGTCACAGCCACCGCCACCGCCACCGCCACTGTCACAGCCACCGCCACCGCCACCGCCACTGTCACAGCCACCGCCACCGCCACTGTCACAGCCACCGCCACCGCCACTGTCACAGCCACCGCCACTGTCACCGCCACTGGCCCAGTAGGTGTGACACCCGCTGTCCCACAGGCCGGACGAATTACGACTTGTTGAACATTTCGTTTGAACTCTTCGAACTCTTTGAACTCGAGGCTTCGGAGTGCTGCGGATGTTCTTTGAATCTTTTGCAGGCTTCGATTTGCCAAAGAAACGCTTCCTCAGCCAGCTCAGGAAACCTGAGCCCGTCTTTCCTGTCCTGCTCTGGCTCCTCCCCTTCTCCTCGCCGGATGATCCGGGACCGGTGGCTGATCTGCTGCTCTCCATTCTTTGGAAGAATTCCCTGTCGGTTCAGTTTGTCGTCAGAGAGTCCTTCTAATTCACCTTTAAATGTCTTTTATTTGGGACAGGCTGATGTCATCAACATGACATCATCACACGTATCCCATTGTCGGCCAGTATTTGGACCTGCGGACCACACTGCCACGCCTCCTTGTGACTCAGTCATATCCATATAAGGAGTAACTTCCCAATGCAGCTACACCCAAATATGGAGTGTGTTGTCTAACCTCAATGTGCCGTCATGGAATCAGGCGCAAACAAAACAGTCGGCTCCATATACAGAGCTCTAGAACGATCATTACCATATAAGGAGTTTGGGTTGATATTCATGACCATGGCAACAGAAGGGAGACATTTGACGGGAATTCCCGCGGGTCACGTGATTCCCACGTGATTCCTGCAGGACGGGAGTCAAATTTGTATTAATGCCGTGATCGGGACGTGACGGTAATGAAAAGACAACGGGAGTGGCCTGAATTCAAATCCATCATCTTGGAACTTTTCTGGTCCAAGAAAAGCAACCGGGAACAAAGGCGGTGGTGTCCAAATGGACTACATCCTTTTTATCTCTCTATCATGGACCGCTGTACCAGGCTCTGATAGGGTGCAACACTTTATTAAATGGTTTAGGTCAGGGGTCTTCAACTTTTTCAGGCCAAGGACCTCTTAGTTGAGAGAGAGATGAAGTGGGGACCCCTGCAACCTGTTCATAGACTCCATAATTAAACTATATTATAATTTAGTTTAATTGTTTGACAGCACAATCATCAGTGTATTTTGGATTCATGTCAATTTGTGTGTTCAGATATTTAACCACTTGAGCTGTCATTACCTAATAAACCTGACCTTTTACTCTGTACTTAGTCTGCTCTTTTCCGCCCTCTACACCAAACCTTTTTGCCGAAAATAGCCGATCTACAAGCTCACAACGCCTCTCAGCGTGTGGCGTTGTGAGCTTGTAGATCTGCTATTTTTGGCTACAGTTCTCAGAATATGGATACTAGGGTTCAAGTTGTTAATATAATAAGGATTGGAACATTTGGAGGACCCCCTGTTGTTGAAGACTCCTGGTTTAGGTGGTTTAACCCGTTGAGCTCCACAGCCAGTGGTGGAAAAAGTGCTCACCTGTTTCTATCAACCGTAGAAATACTGTTACAATGTTACAACTGCAAGTAGGCTATGGAAGTCCATAAATCAGAAGAATTTACCCGAGTGAAAGAGCAAAAGTATTGGCATCAAAATGTACTTAAAGTAGGCCTACCAAAAGTAAAAGTACTCATTATACAGAATGTCTGTCTATTTTCCAACTCCAGGACACCCGTCCGTGCGCATCTTTTGAGGGTTCCCGAGAGCAAATCGGAGTGACGCTGAATATTCACGGATTTTCAAAGGTTAGTGGAAAAACTCTCCAAAAGCGTGGCTGGCAGGGAACGACATAAGTCGAAAAACAATGTTGGCAGTCATCAAACAGTAATAATACATTGAGATTCAATGTAGGCTGAGGCTGTTTGTCAATCACTGACTGCCTGTATGCAACTCTGCGTCTATGTGCGCGTGCACGAACGCTAGAGAACGGGCACACGCGTGCATGGTAACGTGCGCATATTGCTTTTAGGGTCAGTGGTTTTAGGCAACAGTGGTTCGCGTCCCGGTTTGTGCAGCTGAAAATATGGTCACCCTAGTCTTGATGTCATGCAGCCAAAGAGGGGGGGAGCGTGGTGTGTTCACAATCCACTCCATGTCACTCTGTGTCAGACGACACGTGTGTGACCCCCCTCCTCCTCCCCCCCACTGACTCCTGCTCTTATTGTTGCCTCACAGAGCTTGTGTCTCCTCTAAACATACATGGATGTCTGCTGTGCCGTCTGCATGCGTTTCCTGTCTGCGTCCTCCAAACCCACAGCATGCTTCCTGATGTGCTCTTAAAGTGTGCCAGCCAATCAATCAGTCAGTCAATCATTCAGTCAACTAGTCAGCCAGCCAGCCAGCATGGATTAAAGTTTTCAGTCATTTGGATTCCATATGAAAGCATGTTGCGCAGCAAAACTAGCCTATATGCGTCTGTGACGCTTTGAGAGCTTGCCTTGTATATAAGCTATTTTCAGTTATTATTATTTTAAGATTAAAGCATTTGAAGTGGTCAAAACATAGCAATGTGTCCGAAAGACGCTTCTGTAAAATCTTATATTAAGAGTCTAGTAGATATTTAATCTAAAAGCAAAGGTTTTACACAATGTGTGATCTCATCACCTGTTTGGCAGTATACGTGAAACAGCATGTAATTACTAAACCATCATCATTTTAATATATTTGGTAACTGTTAAGGAAACTATATTCGCTACTCGCTATAGTTTGGGTGTGTGGGGTCACAAATCGGGTATTAGGACTCAATTGGCCGTCAGACTGTCAGTTAGTCAGTCCTCCCTATGTTGGGGGAAGATGGCAGGCAGGCAGGCAGGCAGGCAGGCAGGCAGGCAGACAGACAGACAGACAGACAGACAGACAGACAGACAGACAGACAGACAGACAGACAGACAGACAGACAGACAGTCCTCCATTGGGGGAAGCCCCAACACAAAGAGTCTGGTCTCCTCCATTCAATAGAAACCTGCAGCCTCCACTTCAGCCTCTCTGGGATTAACAGTGGAGACTTGAGGACTGCATGGCCAGGCCGGCCTCTCCATGTCTCTGTCATTGTGTGTCTATCTCTCTATGCACGCACGCGTGCACGCACATGTGCACACACGCACAGTCATTGTGATGTTTCAACTAATGCTTCAACTCTTGCTCGTCAAGGGTGGGGGGGTCCCCAGTTAAAATGTGATTATTTTATGGGTCATGGCCTGAAAAGGTTGAGAACCACTGTTTTATACCACTTAACCACTTTAAAGGTTTTTTTTCATTTTCAAACATTGCATGTTAACGTCTACTTTCTGCTTCAGTGAGCAACCCGGACAGTTTTTAAGTTGCTTGATTCAGTATTTTAGATATTTGATGTTACTTTTGTCAGACACTTCCTACACTTCCTATATCAAAGATCCTATATTTAAATACTGAATCAAGCAACGTAAAAAAAGGGGGGGGGGTGAAACACAAAAGCGACAGTAGACGTTAAAACGACCCCGATGTTTGAAAGTGAAACATCTTTTTCATCATCAACATAAACGATATACTTAGTTGTACGACACATGGCAAAAAATGTGCGCATCTGTAAGCTCAACCTGCTGTATTAAAATATAAACCTTTTTATGTTTATTTGTGGAAAGGTTTTGAAAATAAACATTTTCAGCAATGCCCAAAATAGTGGATGCCAGCCACGTTGAAAGAGGTCATGGTTTCACTGACATTCACGTTTTTGTTGCCCTTTAGAGTTTCATTATTCATTTTTTCTCCCCCTGTCTTTCTTTTGTCTCCTACTTGTGAGGGACCACCGTATAGCTTACTGAGAGGGGATGAGGGGCACTGGAGGATCTCAAACTCCTCAACAATGTCCCTCCTGTTCTGTTCTGGACATCGTCTGCCCATCCCTCCATCTGTCCCTCCTCCCCTCCTCTCTCCATCCCTCCGTCTGTCCCTCCTCCCCTCCTCTCCTCTCTCCCTCCGTCCGTCCGTCCGTCTGTCCGTCCGTCCCTCTCACGGTCCCTGTTCTGCCTCCCCGTCTCGCTTTTTTGTGTCTCTCCCTCCCTCCCTAACACCGGTTACCGTAAGCTGCCCTGACATCTCGCACATCTGTGTGTGTGTGTGTGTGTGTGTGTGTGTGTGTGTGTGTGTGTGTGTGTGTGTGTGTGTGTGTGTGTGTGTGTGTGTGTGTGTGTGTGTGTGTGTGTGTGTGTGTGTGTGTGTGTGTGTGTGTGTGTGTGTGTGTGTGTGTGCGTGCGTGCGTGTGTGTCTCTCTCCCCCTGTTCTGTTAATATTTGCTTACTCAACGCTGTACAAGAAACCAGGCCGCTAGTCCTCAAAAGACACAAAAAACACATACAACCCCCCCCCCCCCCACACACATACAAACACCCACACACACACAGAGAGAGATAGAGAGCAAGCCAGAGTCAAACAGACTCTTTCCCCAGACAGTGTTAGGAGAGGAGAGGATCAGAATGGATGTGTTGTGAGGCCAGGATCCATTAGGATTTTAACGATTCTGGTTCCTTAATGACTCCCTATTAACCCATTCCTTAACCGTTCCCTTCAACGATTCCTATGGGGCAGGGGTCTTCAACGTTTTCAGGCCAAGGACCCCTTAGCTGAGAGAGAGATGAAGCAGGGACCCCCTCTACATATTGTATAAATGTGTGATGCAGATTTTCATCGATTTCGTAGATAAAATACATTCTTGTATTTACAATCCATGCTATATTACCATCCAATGATCCATGCTCAGCCCTGCACCGATCAAAGTCACTGGATTGGTTTAAAGATGGGCACTCGGTGGATGTTAAGAATTCAGAATCTCAACAGAAGACACTGGTGTCTTTACATGACAAGAAAGAGACACTGGCATTGACAAGAAATAAAGGATAAGTGGTACAGTCAGCAGAGGCATTAAGGCCACTGTGGCCTTAATGCGAGGAGAGGAGAGGAGCAAGATGGTTGTGTTGTGATGTTACTGGAGCAGTAGCTATCAAAGTTGCACACATGATTTATTTATTCACAGTGTTTGGAGAGAGAGAGAGAGAGAATTGCTGTGGAGAAAGGAAGTATAGGAAGTGTAGAGAAGCTCATTTTGTGTCTGTAGCTCAGAGCGATGGAGGCTGCTCTCCTGTAAAGTAACCAAGTGGATTTTACATAAAGGAGTAGTTCACCCCCAAAATGACTTTTTTTATATTGATTAGTCACATCATGGAGACTTGGGTTCAATATATATATATATATATATATATATATATATATATATTTGTATATATATTTGTATTTGTCGCATTCTTAGATATATAGTGAATTTACCCCCATTGATCCTGGATGGGGACCCAGATACTGTACAAGGCCCTGAATGGGGACCCAAATGCATATGTGTGAGAATCAATGGGGGTAAATTTACTTGACCCTTGCCTTGTCCCTAAATGTACCCCCATTGATTCTGATCCCAATGCATTTGGGTCCCCGTCCAGAATCAATGGGGGTAAATATACTATAGCGTTTTTTTGTCCTAGGAATGCGACAAATCAAAAAAAAATATATATATTATTGAACTCAAGTCTCTATGGTGTGACTAATCAATAGGGGAAAAAAAGTCATTTGGGGGGTGTTAAGTACTGTACTTAAGTATAATTTTGAGGTATGTGTACCTCAAAATTGTACTACTCGAGTATTTCCAATTTCCAATACTTTTGCTTCTACTCACTACCTCCTCTACATTTATTTGAGCACATTATAGTCCAAAGTTATTTACAGATGTTGATTATTATTATTACATTATTATTGTGATCTACAATCTCACAATGCATCGCATCGTGATGCATTGTGAGCACCTGAAAAGGTTGAGAACCAATGTATTAACATGCATGGACACAAAACAAAGTGACATACATAGTATAGCAATAACAGCCAGTGTTTTAACAGTGCATTAGAAGAACCGGGTCTGGCTGGTTCTCTCCATGGAGACATGTGCCATCATCAAACTCATCCTCACACGGCCGGGTGACGAAGGCTGCTGTCGCAACTTCAACTGTGGCCGAGAGTTTAGGTTTACAAGGAGGAACCATGAATCACTGAACATCTCCTCTCTCTCTCTCTTCCTGTCTCTTTGTAGCGTGCTCTCTCTCTCTCTCTCTCTCTCTCTGTTTCTCTGTCTCTCTGTGTCTCTGTCTCTGTCTCCCTCTCTCTCCCTCTGTCTTTTCTTCCTATATCTCACTCTTGTCTCAGACTTGAATTCCACAGAAAACCACAATCATCACCACTCGCGCACCCCACCCTAATAACCCAACACACATGCACTCAACATGCGAACACACACACGCACGCACACACACGCACACACACACGCACACACACACACACACACACACACACACACACACACACACACACACACACACACACACACACACACACACGCACGCACGCACACTCGCATACATAAACCAGACCCTCAGCAACATAAAGGAAGTGAAACAAGGCCTTCCTCATCTCCCCTGCTGTTTTCTCCTGCAATAGAAGGAACGGCGAGTGTGATTGCGTCTTTGCGTGCGTGAGTGCGGGTGCTGTGTGCTGTGTGTGTGTGTGCGTGTGCTGTGTGTGTGCTGTGTGTGTGTGTGTGTGTGTGTGTGTGTGTGTGTGTGTGTGTGTGTGTGTGTGTGTGTGTGTGTGTGTGTGTGTGTGTGTGTGTGTGTGTGTGTGTGTGTGTGTGTGTGTGTGTGTGTGTGTGTATAGAGTAGACACTGGCACGTGAGCACGGAGGCAGACGGAGGGCAAACAGACGAGTCATCAGACAGAGCTTCAGAAAGCTGCCTATGGACGTGGTCGGGTGGAAACCTTGTATGTCCAAAACCGTTTGTTTTGTATTTATCATCGTTGTGTGCTTGTAGATCAGCTATTTTCACTAGTTGTGTGCAATAGTCTTGTTTGAGCTCGTAGATTTGTATTGATAATGAGCAGCTTATCGTATGATCTTATGATAAGCCCAAAGCTCATTGATACCGGGTACTCAATATACAGTATCTGTTATCGGGTTATCGAGCTACCCTTGTTTTGGGGTCCATCCCTAATGATGAAGCAGGGCTTTACTTTACGGAAAAACGTACAAATGTGAAACTTGGAGATACAAGGTTTCTCTCCGACAGTGATAAAGCTTGGCTCAGCAGAGGACCGGTTCTGACCGGTACGGGGTCAGTACAGGTCGGGTGACATGCATCACACATGCTGACCTGTCCGTCAAGTCTAGGTCCGGTTCTGACCGGTCCAGCACACTGCATGCTGCTGTGACAGCGTCATGCCACTCGTCTGTCATAAATGATGTTTAGTCATCTCCTCATATTTCAACATCACAGAATCTATTATTTTACACAGCACGGGGCACGTGCATATCAGCCTAATATGTATTGTACGCGCAGTAAAATCCTCAGTTTCATATTTTCCCCCCACTTGTTCCTTAATTCCCTATGAGTCATGTCTTAACTCTCAGTGGTCTTCAATGTTTTCATGCAAGACCCCTTAGCTGAGAGAGATGAAGCAGGGATTTTCATCAATTTCATAGATAGATTCATAGACTTTTTTGACAGCACTGGCATCAGTCTGTTGGATTTGTGTTTATAAGTTAACTTGACCTTTCACTCTGTACTTGGTCTGCTCTTTTTCCCCTCTACACCAACTATTTTTGGCTAAATTTGTCCTCAGAATAGGGATGCGAGGGTTCAAGTTGTTAATTTAAAAGAATGATCCTATCACAAAGATTTGGCGGCACCTCTGTAGTAACTTTGAGGACCCTCTGTTGAAGACCCCTGCTCTATCTATTGTGTATCATCATTACTTTATCTGCAATTGAGCGGTGCAAATGGCTCCTACATGTCACTTTGTGTGTATTGGTACGGATCTCCATGTATGGAGAGCCGTGCTCATACACTTAAAGTAACTGATGTCATGGACAGAATGGCCCATAAAAGGAGATAAGCACGTGTGTCTTGTTTGCACAGAGCATTTCACTTCACAGGAGATCAAGGACGTGCAGAGAATGTTAGAGAGGAAGGGGCTGAAATCTCTAAAAGGGCCTCCCTTTTGGTGAAAACATAAAAAATAGCAGACCTCCAAGCTCACAGGTCAGCTATTTTCAGTGCTTGATACCACACTAAACTAAGCATAATCAAGTCAATAGTGGAGATGTGGCGTAACAACATGGATTTCTACACAGAGAGGGCAATTCTTTCAACATTAAGACACTGCATTCAAGTTCAGGAGAGTTTGGACAAGGCAATTCTCTTGAATGCTGCCTTCAGGTATGGCATGGCAAGAGGGCATTTGCATTTCTTTCACCATAGTGAAAACTGCATCCATGGTCTGGAGAAGGCACTTTTTGCACACATACACGTGTGTGTGCACAACATGGTGATGCTAGCATATAACAGTGTGGGCGGACACACTGGGGCTGTGTTTAATTACATTCCATCACCTCCAGCCTGTGTAATAATGGGACACGTCGCTGCCTGGGATCCCACGTCCTCCTGGCCAACCACAGACAGACAGACAGACAGACAGACAGACAGACAGACAGACAGACAGACAGACAGACAGGGGACACAGGACACAGGGCTGTTCCTCTAGAACAGTGGTTCTCAACCTTTTCAGGCCACAACCCCCAAAATAATCCTATTTTAACTGGGGACTCCCCACCCAGAAGAGCACTAAGAATTCAGGCATTACATTTTCTATTGTGAAAATAGCAGATCTACATGCTCACAACGCCTCGTGTTGCGAGGCGTTGACAGACAGAGACAGACACAGGGTTTTCCCTCCGGTCTAGAAGCAGCCAATCCCCGGTGGTCTCTCCTCCTCAGAACCCTGCCTGGCTGCATGGCGGTCCCTCTGTTGTTCTGTAGCTGCTATATTTAAACTGGTCACCTGCATTATTAGCTGATATACACGTGTGTCCCAGTTCATGTGGTGTGTTACACTTCTAGGCTATAGCTTGGTATTGGTTTTTATACGATATACAGTCAGTGATGGACTTTTTTTTTTTGTATCTATGAGCAAAGTAAGAAATAACACCTTTTTGTATCCTACCACAGCTGATGCTCTGTTCAAGTTAATGAAGTGTATTACTCAATCTGATTTCATTCTGAATTTAAACAGCATCTTGCGTTCGGATTTAACGGCACTGACTTGTGATGACCTTTGAGGCGTTCATTGCTTTACGAATATATAAGAGGTTGAGAACTGGTTAGAGCCAGACTCCAGTAGTTCCCTGTAGTAGTAGTATTTATAATCTGGTCACTCAAATGACCTACTCTCTCAAGTTCTCTCTTTTCTTCTTCTGTCTGCCGTCCAACATATACATGCTTCTTCTAAACGCTTGGTCATGGTTTCCATTCCTTCACCCCTTCCCCTTAAAGAAGTGTGACTTCTAGATTTGCCCTGCAAGACCCCGGTCAGTCAGAGGAAAAAAGTGCTGAGTGACTGAAGTGCTGAAGTTTCCACTGGTGCTGCAAGCCCTGAAGCTTTGCTTTAAAGCCCAGGTTGTTTGCCTGGTGTCCAGGCAGTCTTGATGTTGTAATCGTATATACAGTTTAAAACGGCCCTCTGGAGTGAGTCAGCAGGGGTGTCGCACCAAATTCTGGGCCCTGGGTAAAAGGGTTTCACTGTGGGCCCCCCATGAATGTTCTTCATGGGGGGAGGGGTTTAACCCATTTAGACTGGGAATGCATTATTACGCGTTGTTTTGTGCCTTAACTGTTGAAAAATAGCAGATATACAAGCTCACAGCGCGGCACCGAACATTTGTGCAAGTCTTTGAATATTTTGAATTCTTTTAAGGTTTTTTGAAAAATCTATGTTTCTACGTCAGTGGTGCTCAAACTTTTTCATGTGAAGGACCCCCAAAATGATATGTATTTGGCCACGGACCCCCATCTCAAAATATTTCGTTCCAGGGACCCCCAGAAGCAAAATTTGAGTTACAAATGTTTACTTAAAAATACATATATTCAAAGATTTGCACACATTTCCACGACTTTAAAAGAAATAGCAGATCTACAAGCTTGCAGCGTGGCACTTGGTGCCGTGCTGTGAGCTTATAAATCTACTATTTTTCAATAGCTAAAGTATAAAATAATCAAGGCCCCTCCACCTTGGGCCCTAGTAACTCAGTCCCACTTTCCCCTCCTTGTGACGCCCCTGGCTGCAACCCCTGAAGCTTTGCTTTAAAGCCCAGGTTGTTTGCTTGGTGTCCAGGCAGTCTCGATGTTGTAATCGTATATACAGTTTCAAACGGCCCTCTGGAGTGAGTCAGGTCCAGAATGAGGAAGAGCCGCGGTCAGAGACGAGGTGAAAAGAAGAACAGAGTCCAAGACGGCACCAGAGGGAAGCCCGCCACCTTTCGTTTCCGATAAAACGGCCGCCTTAGCGTGTGATGCCGTGGTCTGCGGGCTCCCCAACAGAACAAACATACAGCATGGATACACCATATCGGACACAGTGTGACGGTTATACAAGACCATGTAACCGTTTTTGTCACGTTTTGCAAAGAATGTTGTAATTCTGGTCGGATGACCATAATGGTCACATTGGTTCAGTGTTCATTTTGTCGACTTTCGGGTGACAAAGATATGACACAAATTAAATTACATTTTATTCAGAAGACTAGGGACTAAACTAAATAAAAGAATGCTGTACAATGTATGTAACCTGCAGAACCAGGATTGGATTAGCTGGGGTTGGGGGGATCCTTTCATTGTACCTCCCTTAAGATTTTATGTGTGGTGGGAATATGTTTTCTAATATTTCTTTTGGGGACATGTAGACTGTTATGTTTGATATTTAGGTAGACATTTTTATTTTAACCCCGGCATCCCAATTTTAGGCAATTTGTCCAAATAGTTCAAGATGGTTACATTTGTATTGTATAAATTGTATTTTCTTTTTTATAAATACAAATAAACAAGCTCACTATATGTCATGATGCAAGACATTGTGAGCTCCTAGATTGTTGTTGCATTTGAAGTATGAGGTATAGTTTAAGTGGTACAAGATAAGGCTTCCTCTGTGTGTTTTATTTACAAATGGAACACTGGAAAGTGGAAACACAGAACTCTATACCTTCAAAGCCGTAGAATGAGCTTTGTTATTTTCCACTCTTATCATCCATACTGTGTAGATATGACATGGGTGATAGGTTGTGTGTGTGTGTGTGTGTGTGTGTGTGTGTGTGTGTGTGTGTGTGTGTGCGCTAGGTTAAAAGGTCATTTACTGTATCTATGACTTATAATTCACATGAAACTAATTTTAGACCTGCTGCTATTTTTATGCACTTTGTTCCTCCTTCTATATTTTATTCTCTATTCCCTACATTTCCTTATCCTGTAAGTGTAATACCGATACTGATAGCCTGCACTAAAATACTTCCACACTCTTTTACTTGTAATTCCGACGTGATGATAAAGTTTAACCCATTACGACCTTAGGCCGATTCTGCCTTCTAAAGCAGTGGTTCTCAACCTTTTCAGGCCGCGACCCCCAAAATAATCATATTTTAACTGGGGACCCCCCCCCCCCCCCCCCCCACCCTGACGAGCACTAAGAGTTGAGGCATTACATTTTGTATAACACGGTTCTATTGTGAAAATAGCAGATCTACACGCTCACAACGCCTTGCGTTGTGAGGCATTGTGAGCATACAGATCTGCTATTTTCACAATTTCTGCCTCTAATATTTGACAATTTGTCAAATTTTTAATTTGTCAATTTAGAGGTATTAAAACGTTACTTCATTTGTCACTTTAGAAATGTGCAGATACCCTCTGTACACTTAAACTTTATGTTGGTTTGTTTACTGTTGAGTGAGAAAACAATGTTACACATTAAGCTAATCATCTGGGGATCCCCAAAATCATTTGGGGACCCCCCTGTGGGTCCAAACCCACAGGTTGAGAACCACTGTTCTAAATCATTAGTTAGGCTATCAAACTTATTCATGCCAAGGAATGCCCCCAAAATGATGATATCATATTTTGTGCCATGGGAGCACAGAAGAGAATTAAAAAGTACAATTATTAAAATGTTTTTCAACAATTTCGAGATTTTTAAAAAATCAAAAAGATCAAAAATAGCTGATGTACAAGCTTGCAGCGCAGCACAAAGTGATGCACTGTGAGCTTGTATATTTCAGCTATTTTCGAGAACCGCGCTGCTCTAAAGCACTGTTCTATATCCCAAGAGTTTTCTGGAGAACATATGTTGCTATATTTAAAGCTATATCTAAATTGACACAGATACTTTCCTGGTTTTAATGGTTAAATTAAAAAAAAAGTAACACAGGCAAATGTGAGAGGGAGTATAATAAATTATAATGTGCATGTGCATGTGCATCAAGTTCAAGGTTGTGTTTTGTTAAATCTTTTGTACAGGCATATACGAGTAAAACATATTTCTGTTGGGCTTCCTTCAGACAATGCAGCAGCATAGACAATAAGGGTAATAATAATACTAATAATAACAGTCAAATAAAAAACAGAACATTGGCATATGCAGACGTGCATATGATCTGGCTATAGAGTATATATCAACAGCATTTACCAGCAGCTGCCACATTATTTTATGTAAACAACAGTATCTTGTACAACTGTAGCAAAGTAAAGACACAACTGATATGCAGTACTTGTTTTACCCAGCACTTACAACCCTTATAGACGTTTATCATGTTCTTAGGATCCTAGATTACTATTGCTATGCATTTCATGTTTTACCTTGAGTTGTCCTTGCTCATGGAGCAAAAATGATGATATAAAAGATACAACAATGTTTTGTTTCTTTTCTCAACTTTCAACTTTAGACTTTCCCTGCAGGAGTCGACTTGTGTAATGAAGTGGACTTTTTGGTTAATGCCCTAACAAGGGGTGACATCTCTCTCATGCAGTGGGTGGTCACTGCAGCAGTAATGCAGGAGGTTGCGGTGGCTCGGGAGGTAGAGCAGGCCGTCCGGTTCAATCCCCCCCGGCCCTCCTCCTCCTCTTCTGGCTTATACAGCGTGGAAGTGTCCTTGAGCAAGAAGACACTGAACCCCAACTATACCGTAGCTCCCTGGGGCTCCCCTCTCCTCTCGCCCCACTGTTCCTAATAGGGAGGATGCGGAAGATGTCTTTCAGTAGGGGTGTAACAATACATTTTAACAGCGGTACGATACGCATCACGATACATGGTTGACGATACGATACATGGTTCATTCATGGCTATACTATTCGATTAAATTATTTAAAATCGATAGAGTAACTATTTAGCAAAGAAATGAAATCTGTGTAAAAACTTGTAAAACAATCTATTATTATGGAAGTAAACACTGTGATGGACATTATATTTTAATACATATGGACAAACCCACCTTGACATGAACAGAGATTACACACATTTATCGATAGACCAAGAGTAGCTATATGGAATGGAAAGGTAATTAGACCCCTCTTTTTTAATTTTCCCTCTTAACATTGCCAAATACAAGGCACAAACTTAGTTTCCATATAATCAATTATTTGCATTGCAAAACGATTCGATACCGATTACCGCATTTTAAAACGATACGATACAAAGCCAAACCGGTACGATATTTTGCTTTTGCAAACGATATAGTAGATCATTGCAAATTAAAATCGATTTTTCGATTCAGTTACTATATCGTTACACCCCTATCTTTCAGACATGTGCCAATGTACAACTGTAAAGAGGACACCGCTTATTTATTTATTTCTTATTTATTCCTTCTTTTTTACTTTCAAAAGAACTCACGGTGCTGTGTGAATCATTAATCATAAACACCTGACGCAGAGCCGATTTAGATCAAAACATTAAATGTTCTTTTCCCCGTAGCTTTAAATAAGAGTTTGCGACGATCGAGGCCTCCTTACATGACTCCTGGGTTTTAAAAGGTTTTGGCTCGTGTGTGTGTGTGTGTGTGTGTGTGTGTGTGTGTGTGTGTGTGTGTGTGTGTGTGTGTGTGTGTGTGTGTGTGTGTGTGTGTGTGTGTGTGTGTGTGTGTGTGTGTGTGTGTGTGTGTGTGTGTGAAAAAAAGAAGAAAAATCTGTCACAAACTTCTGTGAATCATTACCCCTCATACGCTCTTATCATCACCCAGGGTTTTTTTTTCTACTTCTGCCATGATTACACACATGTAGCCGTGCCATAAGTCACGCCTTGCTGGCCTGCATGCGTCCAAACACTCTTTGTTACTTTTCTTATAATTTGCATGTTTGTTTTATCACGCGTGCCACCGTGGCGTGGCATGCATGATATGAGTCAGACACCTTCGCCGTCCGCCTCTTTAAAACCACTTAAACCCTGTATAGTACTTCAATGACCGGAGTCCCGCAGGGATCTAGGCTAGGCTCCCTCCCTTTCCCCTCCTCTACACCAGGGGTCTTCAATGTTTTCAGGCCAAGGACCCCTTAGTTGAGAGAGAGATGAAGCAGGACCCCCCACAACCTTTTCATAGATTCTATATAGTTTCATTGTTTCATCGTTCACTCGTTCACTTAGATCAGCCAACACAGGGATGCTGACCGAACCCTCGCTAAAAACTCCAGGGCAAAAATCCACTCGTCCGAGACAGTTTGCCCTCTTGGCTCCCAAGTTGTGGAATAAACTCCCTGTCGCACTTAGAACAACGGACTCACTCGCTACCTTTTGCCGTGGACTGAAGACTCACCTTTTCAGACTCCACCTAAACCCTTAGCACTACAGTTAAATCAATGACCATACATGAAGCTAGTTAGCGTTTGTCTTTTTAGGTTTCTTTAGAACTCTGGATTATATTGTGTTTTCTCTAGATAGATATCCATTTACATTGTTATATTGCTGTTAATGTACTGACCTATTATCTTGTTTATTATTGTGATGTTGTATCTGCTTATTGTAAATCGCTTTGGATTAAAAGCGTCTGCTAAATGCCTAAACTGTAAACTGTAAATGTAAACTGTTTCATTCTATTTTGGATTCATGTCAATTTGTGTTCTCAGATACGTATTTAACCACTTGAACCGTCAGTACATTACTTGACCTTTCACTCTGTACTTAGTCTGCTCTTATTCCCTTCTACACCAAACCTCTTTGCCAAAAATAGCCAATCTGCTATTTTTGGCTAAAGTTCTCCGAATATGGACGCTTGGATTCAAGTGGTTAATATAAAAAAGGAGAAAAAAGTTTCTATCACACAATATTTTGGAGGACCCCCTGTAGTAACTCTGAGGACCCCCTAGGGGTCCCGGACCCCCTATTGAAGACCCTTGCTCTACACTAAATATATTTGCCAAAATAATAGCTGATCTACCAGCTCACAACGCGTCGGATCCGCCAAATGTTTCGCCGCCAGACACTAATGGTTTGGTTTAAATAAATTACAGGCCGGGGGTGCATGGGTGTCAACGGTGTATGTGTCTATCCATTCGCTTCCCAAACCCTTCCCCCCGTAAAAAAAAAAAAAGAAAAAACCCTATTGCATATATACAGTCAACGTATGGATCTATATTTAGACCCTAACAAAAATAGCATCCCAACCCATGAAGGCAAACGCTGCAATGTCCTTCCAGGAATAACACTTTGTGACTTACATGTAGAGGTCAGCGCTTCAACGGGCACTTTTTGTTCGCAGTGTGAAGTCATGCTATGCTATATACGCTGCGGCAACAGCAGCGGCGTCTGTTCAGCAAAAGCTAAGGTATGGCAACATGACTGGTGTTTTGCACCGCACGCGCGCAAAGGCGAGCGTGCAAGACACCAGTCATGTTGCCATACCTTAGCGACAGGCATGATGAATTTGTTTTAAAGGGATATTCCACTTTAAAAAAAACTTTTGGTCATTTTATCGTCTAATCAAGCTTTTATGAACACCCTGAACAGATTTTAATTTGCTTGATTAAATATTTAGATATTTGATGTAAATGTTATCAGGCCCTCCTCCCTCAGGGCCTCTCCCCATACACACCCATTGTAACTTCAAACTCCTTTTTAACCATGATAGATTCATTAAAAACACCCATTATTGTTTCTGTTGACTCATAATACCCTCCTAATACGTGAGCAGGCCGTGTTTTTCGATAACATTTTTCATTTATTTTTAATAATATTTTTTTGCTATTTCATTTTTTTCATTTTTCCAAATAATTATTAAAAATAAATGAAAAAAGTTATCGAAAAAACACGGCCTGCTCACGTATTAGGAAGGTAAAACGAGTCTCCAGAAAAAAATAATGGGTGTTTTTAATGAATCTATCATGGTTAAAGTGGAGTTTGAATTTACAATGGGTTTGTATGTGGAGAAGAAGCCCTACTACCACTGCTCCCTGTTGAAAGTGAAATATCCCTTTAAAGTAACTGATGTCATGGACAGAACGGCCCAAGGAGATATGCAAGTGTGTCGTGTTTGCACCGCTCACTTCACTTCACAGGAGATCAGGGACGTGCAGAGAATGTTAGAGAGGCAGGGGCTGAAATCTCTAAAAGGGCCTTTTGGTGAAAACATAAAAAATAGCAGACCTCCAAGCTCACAGGTCAGCTATTTTCGGTGCTTGATACCACACTAAACTAAGCATAATCAAGTCAATACGTAACTTCAAACTCCTTTTTAACCATGATAGATTCATTAAAAACACCCATTATTGTTTCTGTTGACTCATAATACCCTCCTAATACGTGAGCAGGCCGTGTTTTTCGATAACATTTTTCATTTATTTTTAATAGTTTTCAATTGTATTTAATTTCTTCCATTTTCCCAAATTTACATCAAGATGTAAATTTACATCAAATTGACATCAAATATCAAATATCTCAATATTGAATCAAGTAACTAAAAATCTGTCCAGGGTGTTCATAAAAGCCTGATTAGACGATAAAATGACCAAAAGTATTTTTGAAAGTGAAATATCCCTTTAATTACATTTACATTTTTTCCCTTGCAGCCAAGATATGGCAGCTGCCATACCTTGCCATACCCAATCGACGCCTCTGGGCAACAGCAACGGTGTTGCAGACAATGCAGAGAGAGAGAGAGAACCGACCCCCCCTCCCCCCTCCCGTGTGCGCTGCCCGAATCGAGCTTAGTCACGACCGCCATCGATCACATGCTCGTGCGTTAGCCTACAGTAGCTTTTCCGCTTTGTCATGCTTTCGATGAGAAGATTCAACGCGAAGCTTTTAAGAGATTTTATTTCAAGCTTTTTCCTCTATTTTCTTTTTTTCTTTTCTTTTTTCTTTTTTCTTTTTTCTCTTTGCCTGAGCCCTGGGAGTCTGACTTGTCACTCAGTCACACTCGCTGTCATGTTGAAAGTTCCTCCGCCGGATGCCGCGGCCCCCCGTGCATGCAGAAGTTTATAAGGGAGTGGTACGCATTTCACACAGCGCTCTGTCGCAACCCGCGACGGACTCACGTGCGTTACTTCCCATCTGAGTATTAGTACACACATATAGTATGTGTGTGTTTGTGTATATATATATATATATATATATATATATATATATATACACATACACATACATACATGAGATCGTAGAGGGATTAACTAATTTTAAATATATATATACACCGCTGTGATGTATGGGAGAGGTCCAATATATCTTTTTCTCTCTTACGCACACTTTCATTTCAACCCTCCCTTTCGCTCTCACTCTCTCTCCCTCCCTCCCTCCCTCTTGCTTTTGCTGTCCCCCCCCCCCCCCCCCTCCTCCCCCTCTCAGAGAGTGCACTACAGCAGAGTGTGGGTAATTACTCTGAGCTACACAGCCCTAAAATAACATGACTGGCCCAATTACAGTGTGGGCCTTGTTACACAGCCCAGCAGAACATAGGGGGGACATCACGGCAGCTCAGGGAAAGACGCCTGCAGACGCACGCACACACGCACGCATGCGAGCATGCACACACACACACACACACCACAAGCGCACACACACGCACACGGACACACACACACACACACCGTTGGATGGAGTTTATTTTGCTTGCGCCGTACAGTGTATAGGCTACAGCATATCGTTGTTGTAGGGGGCAGAAAACTCTTATCTCCATATTCTAACTATTTTGTGTTTGTTTTTCTTCTTCTCGTAAATCAGGTGTCTTCAACGTTTTCAGGCCAAGGACCCCTTAGTTGAGAGAACGATGAGGCAGGGACCCCCACATCCTTTTCATAGATTCCATATAGTTTCATCATTTGACAGCACAATCATCAGTGTATTTTGGAATCATGTCAATTTGTGTCAGATATTTAACCACTTGAACCGTCGTTACCTAATAAACTTGACTTTTTACTCTGTACTTAGTCTGCTCTTTTTTTCCCCCCTCTACACCAAACCTCTTTGCCAAAAATAGCCGATATTCAAGCTCACAACGCCTTGTAGCCCGAGGTGTTGTAAGATTGTAGATCTGCTATTTTTGGCTACAGTCGTCAGAATATGGACACTAGGGTTAGTTGTTAATATAGAAAGGATTGGAAGATTTGGAGGACCCCCTAGGGGTCCCGGACCCCCTGTTGAAGACCCCTGTCATAAATTAACGCCCTTGCTCGATCATATTACAAGGTCACACAGAAGCATCAAAAGTTGCAGATCTACAAGCTCGAAACTACTTTTAGATAGATAGATAGATAGATACATAGATACTGTAGATACCCTTATTATCATTCAGTCGCCCAGAGGCAGCACATCAGTTAAGAATACAAGTTGAAAGGGAAGTATGAAAAAGAAAAAGTACTGTTGTGAACAGTGAAACAACAAGAAGAACCAACATACAGAGCAAAAGTAAAACGTAATAAAAACAAAACAAATATATGTATATAGAGTGTCAAGAAAAAAAATACTCAAAGTAGCCTAATGGATTGCAATTTCATAGCGCTTTTCTAAGCAAGTTTGCGAACTCAAAGCACTTACAATGGTCCATTCATTCATACATTATGAACTTTTGAATTTAAATCCTGAAAAGTGACAGTTTTGGACATATAGGTTTCCACCCGACAAAGATGATATGGGTGGGTGGGGGGGTTATGTGATGGGGCCCTTGCTTGAGGCTTGTCATGTGTCTCATTCTCACATCCCTTCTTTGTATTTTGTAAACTGTCAAACCAACGCTTCGGGGAAACCGCTTGAAAACCTTTGATTGAGGACGATGCCAAGCGGATTCGGATGCGTGCAGGCGCTATGCCGGATGCGTTATCATATCCAAACGGACGCAAGTCACAGTCGGTCGAGCATGCGCGTTACGGTGTGACGCATTCGGGAACACGCAAACACACACATGCATGCTTTTACACAACGCCCATTCTCTCTCACACACTCACACGCACGCCTAAGCCCTGATATTTAAATGGGTCCCCGGCAGAAATAGCCGATCTACATGTTCTTGCAATGTGTCACGATGCGCTGCCATTGCGAGCTTGTAGATCGGCTATTCCAGAGTGAGCACACACACATACACACGTGCACGCGCACACACACACCCTTGACCCGCTGCCTGAGTGTGGTCAGTACAGGATAAGTTTGGGTGCATGCCAAAGACTGGCTGTTTATGTAAGTCCCTTCAAAGAGATCAAGTGAAAGAGCACATTGTACAAGACAGGCATAGTGTAAATACTAGACTGGTGTTGGCATAACACACACACACACACACACACACACACACACACACACACACACACACACACACACACACACACACACACACACACACACACACACATGGAGTTATCTGTATCTTAACATCCATTTTAAAGACAGATATTTTTTATCTGTTTATCTGGCCCCATGGGAATGAGCCTTTAAAGTATTGTCAGTGTCAGACCTTATCTCCATATTTAAACCTTTTCAGTTTCTTCATAAATCTTCTACATAAACATCCTACTTGATCATACTACTACAGCGACACACAAAAGCATCAAATGTTGCAGACTTAAGTTTCGAACTCAACTCGCTAGCTACTTTTGCTTTTGATTTGCTTTTGATTAAATTCCTGAAAAGTAACAGATTTGGACACATGATGAGTCACACGACAGAGACAGTTATGTCTTGCACAATGCCTCACAAATACAGATGTGCTGTTACAATACTTTTTTTTCTAAAAAAAAATCCTGCAAATGCATTTTTTCCACAGGTCTCTTTCCCTGTTTTGCCTTTTTTTTATGGAGAATGGAGCATATTTTTTCCAGAAACCCGCAAATGGCAAGAAACTACGTGGCGTGGGTGTATGAGGTTAGCAACCTCATGCACAGCACTCGCGAGAGGGCACCAACTCAAGCTAAAGACATTTATACAGATACCCTCAGAGTCTCCCGAGAGGGGGGGAGTATGTGAGACTCAACAATACAAACATAACGGTAACAGCCCTTAACTAATCACAGCTAACGAGATGGCTCACCTAAACAACATCAGCTGGGGAAAAATTGGAAATAAAGTGTCACTGCGAGAACATCTGCAGGAACACAAAAGGTAAAAATACATCAAGCCAGGACCAAGTGTGGAGAAGAGGGGTCACAGGTGCAGCGCACAACTTGGTTGGTGAGTTGGTGAGACGAAGGAGAACTCCAGGCAGGAATAACCCCACAGTACTGGAGAACTCTACGCACCTGTGTCACCTCAAGACCTCAGGAGGGACCCACCCAATACCTCCCCAGAGAAGCCTCTTGTTGGGAAAAAACAAATAGAGCAGGAGAGGGGAGTTTAGCCTTGGTCAGGAGGAGGAGATGGGCAGTGATTTGGCCACCACTGCCGAACCGGCCATCAGGAGGGTGTTGTGGTTTGCGGTTCGAAACACCTTATGATCGATGGTTACCACCTGATGACATCAAATTTTTCTGGCCAAGGCTACATTCACCAAACGTGAATGGAGGAGAAGCATCGTTAGATGTAATTATAATCATAGAACTCTGGGCAACCAGTGACTTCCAGGAAAGTCTGGATGGAAACCGAGGAAGATTGGTGACGCTGGAGAGACAGATGACCACCAGGAAGAGCCTGGCGTGGGTGTATGAGGTTAGCAACCTCATGCACAGCACTCGCGAGAGGGCACCAACTCAAGCTAAAGACATTTATACAGATACCCTCAGAGTCTCCCGAGAGGGGGGGAGTATGTGAGACTCAACAATACAAACATAACGGTAACAGCCCTTAACTAATCACAGCTAACGAGATGGCTCACCTAAACAACATCAGCTGGGGAAAAATTGGAAATAAAGTGTCACTGCGAGAACATCTGCAGGAACACAAAAGGTAAAAATACATCAAGCCAGGACCAAGTGTGGAGAAGAGGGGTCACAGGTGCAGCGCACAACTTGGTTGGTGAGTTGGTGAGACGAAGGAGAACTCCAGGCAGGAATAACCCCACAGTACTGGAGAACTCTACGCACCTGTGTCACCTCAAGACCTCAGGAGGGACCCACCCAATACCTCCCCAGAGAAGCCTCTTGTTGGGAAAAAACAAATAGAGCAGGAGAGGGGAGTTTAGCCTTGGTCAGGAGGAGGAGATGGGCAGTGATTTGGCCACCACTGCCGAACCGGCCATCAGGAGGGTGTTGTGGTTTGCGGTTCGAAACACCTTATGATCGATGGTTACCACCTGATGACATCAAATTTTTCTGGCCAAGGCTACATTCACCAAACGTGAATGGAGGAGAAGCATCGTTAGATGTAATTATAATCCATTCCCTTTGAAAAGCAGAATCCACCTTCAAGTCAGAGAAGGTCATAAAAATAGCTGATCTACAAGCTCAATGTTCTGCAAATCCCCTGAAAATCTACTGCATTGCCAATGGCAGGAGGTGTGAAGTTTTGAAACGGCACATCTGTATATCGTCGTTGTCGGCTGGAAACCTCGTATCTCCAAGTTTCAAATTTGTACGTATCTTTCGCAAAGTAAAGCCCTGCTTCATCATACAAGGCCGTCGCACAAAAGTAGTGAAAACAGCCGATCTACAAGCACACAACGCCTCGCAGTGCGAGGCGTTGTGTGCTTGTAGATCGGCTGTTTTCACCAGTTCAAATCATTTTTAAAATGATAAATGCAAAACAAACAGTTTTGGACATATACAAGCTTTTCACCCGACAACGACGACATATAAAATAAATGCATGCACAAACAGACCGTGCGTACTGTTAGATATAGCCGGCCACAAATCTGTCGCCTCTTATAAGGCACATGTGTCTGTATATATGTATTTTTGAGGCCCGCTGCTGCTGCCTGGTCCTTTTTATGGGCAGGGAGATTGAGTTTGTGTCTGCCTTGAAAACAGCTAGGGTCATGAACTTGGATTCCTAGAAGCCCGCAGTGCCGCGCAGCGCAGTCAGAGTGTGTGTTTTCTGCTGGTAGACGGAGATGATGTTTGACTAGCCGTCATTGGTCAGGCACTGCAGCCTAAATTAGAGCATGCAGAGGCCTTCATGTGTCTCTCCCCAGTGACCACTTTAGCTGGACAGAAAAAACCTGCCCTTACGTACGTGTGTGTGTGTGTGTGTGTGTGTGTGTGTGTGTGTGTGTGTGTGTGTGTGTGTGTGTGTGTGTGTGTGTGTGTGTGTGTGTGTGTGTGTGTGTGTGTGTGTGTGTGTGTGTGTGTGTGTGACACTGTGTGTGTGTGTGTGTTTGTGTGTGTGTGTGTGTGTGTGTGTGTGTGTGCGTGTGTGTACACAGTAAGCATCTGTGCATGCACGGCTCTATGCAAAAGATGTGTGTCTACATATCTTATTATCGTATTATGTTCAATATTGTAGCAGTGCAAGTACGCCATAGTATTCATTTAACATGATTTTTTTCACCCAGTGTCAATTATCTAATCATGTAATCCTGGCCGCTACACTCCCTCTGCCAACCTGGAGAGCAACGGACTGACCACATGCTTCCTTCTACTATATGCATGAGGACTCCAAGCAGCTTCTTATCATCTGACAGGGGTGAATTTCCCCAGTTGGACGTAGCGCACACAGAAAGGCCCTTTTGCCCATATAAAAAGCTAGATGTCTCGATCATTCACAGCTGCTGTTCTTTGGAGAGACGTGCCACAACTGTAGTCTGATAGTTCCCGGGATTGTCGGTGGCCATGCTGCCAGTCATGTGACTACTGGCCAATCACAGCGGCCAATCAACCGTCCAGTTCTGATGTTGCGTGGCTCAGCTGTTCTTAGAGGCTGCACAAAGTAGTACAGGGGAGGAGAGTAGCGCAGGGGCATAGTTCCGCCAATTTAAAATGATTCCAATACGGAACTAAAACTTCCTATGATTGGCCGCTAGTTGCGCTGTTTCCCCCCCCCCCGGCCGATCGCAAAAAGAATTGTTCTCCATTGGACCCCATTCATTTCCCCTTTCGTTTTCTAACCTTAATTAACATTTTCATAAATACTGTGTGGTTCCTATCGCTAGTTAAAAATTGCCTTTCAATCACGATGATATGCGTTTTGTGAAAATAAGGTCCCATTTATGTTAAAATTGTAGATAAATTTGCGGGGGGCGTGGCCAACTAAACTGATACCAGCCGGCTGTGTTCTTCTTTGTGTGCTGTATTTCGGGAGGCTCCGGCCACATTTTCCCATGTATCTTTGCGGTTGCACATGACCGTTGGCAGCCAATAAGGACCCAAAATACTTCAGTTGCGCTGCATGGCTTCTGTCCATATATTTTATGGTCTATGGAGTAGCGTCACGCTTTGATCTCGCCACAGACCGGAAGTCGCATCGCTGGAGGCTGGTTTCATTCTTAACAAGCCTCAGCCCCGTTCACCTCCATTGTATTTCACTCGCTGGTAAGTAGACTACATTTTCACGAAATTTTAGACTCAATTTTCACCCTTTTTAACGCATTCGCAGGCCTCTCCAAGGTAGGCAACGTAATCAGCTCTAGTTAATGTTTAATCTAAGAAATACATGTGACTTTATTGACTTTTAAATTATTGACTTTATTGATTTTAAAATTGACTTAAATTAACTTGGAGAGGCCTGTGAATGTGTTAAAATGGGGAAAAGACGTGATTTAGCGAGTGAAAATGCCTTGGTTACAATGCAGTTGGACGAGGCTGAAGAGCAGCAGGAATATCACCAGACTCCAGTACGCTAAATAGTGACGTCACGTCCGCTTTCCACACTTACAATGGGAGTCGACGTAAGTGTCAGAACTCTCTCTTTCTACGGGTCTGAGGCTGCATACCCCTCCTGCCACTGATTGGCCTACCAACTTCCATGGTCGCAGAGTCCGCGAAGCACACGCCCCAGAGCCGAAGGAGGAGTCTACTTTTTTTCCCTATGCTTTTGCCAACCCAACCTAGTGTGTGTGTGTGTGTGTGTGTGTGTGTGTGTGTGTGTGTGTGTGTGTGTGTGTGTGTGTGTGTGTGTGTGTGTGTGTGTGTGTGTGTGTGTGTGTGTGTGTGTGTGTGTGTGTGTGTGTGTGTGTGTGTGTGTGTGCGTGCGTGCGTGCGTGCGTGCGTGCGTGCGTGCGTGCGTGCGTGCGTGCGTGCGTGCGTGCGTGCGTGCGTGCGTGCGCCACTGTATGTGTGAGTGCGCCACTGTATGTGTGAGTGTGCCACTGTATGTGTGTGTGAGTGAGTGTGTGTGCATGCGCGCCTGTGTTTGTATGGGTGTGTTTTATGTGAACCTGCACTGCATTTTAAAAGCTGGTACTACGTGAATGCATGCGCGATTGAGCAACTTTAAACACTCTTTTAATTTATTTCACTGGGCCAATGCACATTAATTAACATTCATTCAAAAGTGCCAGGAGTTAGCCAACACACTGCAGTCCCTGGCCAAAATATAAAACAGTAAAATACGCAAGAAACATCAAGGGATGAGTAGAGGGCGAACATTCCACAAGGCACCCAGGCTAGATCTGCTTCTCTTGATGTGTTTGTGTGACGCTGTAGTATGTTCAAGAAGGGAATGCATTCATTAATTTATGGAAGAATCACACCTTGCGTGAAGTGAACGGTGCTGTATGGCTATGGAGCGAAGCTTGGCCATCTGCGTACAACAAACTTGAAGCGCTTTATGGCAAGATGTAGGCCAGATGTAGGCCAGATGTAGGCCAGATGTAGGTCAGATGTAGGCCAGATGTAGGCCAGATGTAGGCCAGATGTAGGCCATGATAGGCCATGATGTAGGCCAGATGTAAGCCATGATGTAGGCCAGATGTAGGCCAGATGTAGACCATGATGTAGGCAAGATGTAGACCAGATATATGCCAGATGAAGGCCAGATGTAGACCATGATGTAGGCCAGATGTAGACCAGATGTAGGCCAGATGTAGACCAGATATATGCCAGATGAAGGCCAGATGTAGACCATGATGTAGGCCAGATGTAGACCAGATGTAGGCCAGATGTAGACCAGATATATGCCAGATGAATGCCAGATGTAGACCATGATGTAGGCCAGATGTAGACCATGATGTAGGCCAGATGTAGACCAGATATAGGCCAGATGTAGACCATGATGTAGGCCAGATGTAGACCAGATATAGGCCAGATGTAGACCATGATGTAGGCCAGATGTAGACCAGATATAGGCCAGATGTAGGCCACGCTTAAGAGCCCGGACAAAGACAGATGTTGGAGCTTAGCTCCTTCCAGGAGAACCGCTCATAACAAAAAACTAAAAGTTAGGAACAAGACATGTTTCTGCCCAACAGCAACAAAATATAAAGACCAAACAAAACACCAGTCAAATAAAGAAAGGGGGAAAAGTGTATCCACTCAACAGTCATTTAGCACCAGTGACCTGAGCTGTGTGTGTGTGTGTGTGTGTGTGTGTGTGTGTGTGTGTGTGTGTGTGTGTGTGTGTGTGTGTGTGTGTGTGTGTGTGTGTGTGTGTGTGTGTGTGTGTGTGTGTGTGTGTGTGTGTGTGTGTGTGTGTGTGTGTGTGTTCTGTGGCAGCAGAAAGTAGGTTGACAGCCTCTCAAAGCCCTGCTGATCAGACAAGACAGGACATGGTACACACACACACACACACACACACACACACACACACACACACACACACACACACACACACATAGACACACACGCACACCTGACTCACTCACCAGCAACAACTGACTGGGATATGGCAGAGGGCCAAGGAAAAGTTCCCGTTGAACTCTTGTACATTTAGTGTGCCTCGACATTATGTTCTGCTGTGTGTGTGTGTGTGTGTGTGTGTGTGTGTGTGTGTGTGTGTGTGTGTGTGTGTGTGTGTGTGTGTGTGTGTGTGTGTGTGTGTGTGTGTGTGTGTGTGTGTGTGTGTGTGTGTGTGTGTGTGTGTGTGTGTGTGTGTGTGTGTGTGTGTGTGTGTGTGTGTGTGAGAGAGAGAGTGAGAGAGAGAGTGAGGGGGAGAGAGTAGCTACTCTGTGTTCTTAACTATACGATTGCATGGTTCCGTGTTGTGTGTCTGAGCACACGCACATGCGTGTGTGTGTGTGTGTGTGTGTGTGTGTGTGTGTGTGTGTGTGTGTGTGTGTGTGTGTGTGTGTGTACACACATGCACGTGCACATGCTTACGTGCATGCGCGCGGCAAAAGAGAAAATACGTCGAGAGAAGAGCAGAGACAAAAGGACAGTGCATATACAGTATTATCTGAAGGCAGGTGTGTGTGTGTGTGTGTGTGTGTGTGTGTGTGTGTGTGTGTGTGTGTGTGTGTGTGTGTGTGTGTGTGTGTGTGTGTGTGTGTGTGTGTGTGTGTGTGTGTGTGTGTGTGTGTGTGTGTGTGTGTGTGTGTGTGTGTGTGTGTGTGTGTGCACGCGCGTAGGACAGTGTATATATGAGTTGTGTAAGTGGGTGACAGAGGCCAGTGGGGGCAGTTGGGGGGTCCGGTGGAAGGGGGTACTGTATGGGGGGAGTCTGGGGGGGGGGGGGGGGGGGGTATTCCAGGGAAAGAGGGCGAGGTAGCAGAGAGGAGAACAAGGTGATGTTCAGCCATGGAGGACAAAAGAAGAACATCCGTTGGAAGTGGAGGAGGAGGAGGGAGGGAGAGCAACGACACTGCAAGAACCATTAACCACTTACTGTAGAAACCCCTCTGGACTTAGAGTCAATGGCCCAGGGGTCGTCAACGTTTTGAGGCCAAGGACCCCTTAGTTGAGAGAGAGATGAAGGGACCCCCACAACCTTTTCATAGATTCCATATAGTTTCATTGTTGTTTGACAGCACAATCATCAGTGTATTTTGGATTTATGTCAATTTGTGTTTTCTGATATTTAACCACTTGAACCGTCAATACACAATAAACTTTTACTCTTTTTACTCTGTACTTATAGTCTGCTCTTTTTCCCCTCTACACCAAACCTCTTTGCCGGAAATAGCCGATCTACAAGCTCACAACGCCTCGCCGAGCTTGTAGATATGCTATTTTTGGCAGTTCTCAGAATATAGACACTAGGGTTCAAGTGGTTAATATAAAAAGGAGAAAAACGTTTCTATCACGCAAAGAATTTAATGGAATAGAATTTAGCATAACATAATCTAACCTACTAAAATATAAGCTGATAGAATAGTGTCTACAGTAGGTGAGAATGACTGGGCAAACATAGAGGAGAAGATGAGAGTGTTGTTTGTTGAAAGGCAGAAAAAGGGGGTGTGTGTGTGCACAACTGAAGTAATTGTTTTTGGAGACACAAAGCGAGTGTGTTTAAAAGCCAGTTCCCAGTAATGTTTCAAAACCCACAAACAAGCCAGAAAATCTTGGCGTAGTCATGGGACTCAGACCTGAATTTCAACAGCCACATTTAAGACAATTTACAAAGTCAGCCTACTATCACCGGGGATTAAGGGACTTACGTCTCAGCAGGATTTGGAGAAAAGAACTTGCTGCTGCTGGGAGTTAGCCTCGCTAAGACCAGGAAAGTGGATGATATCACTTCAGTTAAACTTAAGTGGTTAGTTCAGAATGTACTCCCACCTCCCCCTCCCCTTAATAGAACTGTAGTGGAGTACAAAAGTACAATGTTTGTCTTTGAAATGTTCAAGTAAAGTAGAGGGGAACACACAGCGGACGCGGGCGGCTGCGCAGCGTCGCGTTGCAGTACTGAGCTGCCACAAGGCACATCCATTTCCCTCGGTAGGGAGAACATTTTCACCGCGCGTCAACGCTGGGAAAATAGAACAGTGTCGTATCTGTGCGGCAGACCCGCTCCTGCGCGTGTCTGATGCCGCCATTGTTGGCTTAGTTCATTGAAAATAATGGGGCCGTGTCCGCGCCGCCTCCGCGCCGCCTCCGCGCCGCCTCCGCGCCGTCCCCGCGTCCGGTGTGTGTTTCCCTTCAGTCTACTTTTTTATATATTCTTTTTATTTTGTCTTCCTGCTCTTCATTTAGATCGAAGGTCATGTCACAGACAGGTATTGCACAACTGGAGATCAATGGTGACTGTTCTGCCCAACGGGCACCGGTCTGGGATCTCCAACACTACTTCTGAGTAGGCCTGTCATGATTCACTCAACTCACGATACGATTCGAATCACGATTCAAGGTTCACGATTCACGATGTCACGATTTTTTCAACACAAATTTATTTTCCAGAAAAATTACCCCAAAAAAATCCACAATTCTTACAATTCCAGTATTTTCTTTTCTTTTAACAATACTGTTTTCTCTTATGCTCTGCTCCTGCTTTAACGAGGCCCGCTGGCACAACGAGCGGCTGCGGCAGCTGTGAGTGAGTGAGTGAGCCTTCCTGCTGTAGCTGTGCGTCATAAGACGTTGAACATGCAGAGACGTTGAAGAAGAAATGGAGTTTAACTCGAGCACGCCCTTTGTTGGTCGAATAGTTTTTTAAAAACATCGATTCGAATCGTCCCCTAATTAAATCGATTCTAATAGATTTTTTCATGAATCGTGACAGGCCTACTTCTGAGGGAAAGGCTGTTTTGGTTCCGGTTACATGGTGACCCATGATAGACTAGCCATCCAGCGCCAACTAGAGATGTTACCGATCAATCGGCAATGGATCGGATCGGGCCGATCAAAGCGTGATCGGCGATAATCGGTGGTTTAGATCAAAAGGTAAATTCACCGATCCGATCCGATCGGTGCATCCGATCAACCAGCCGTTCAGTATGCCCACTTGAGGCCATTTTGGGGTATTGTTTTCCACAGTGCTGAAGGAATAATTAGTTACTGCTATGATAATAAATACATAGTAATGCTGGTAAATAACTATAAGGCAAATGAATTCATGAGTGAATGAATGAATTAAAGTTAAAAAATTTACATTTAGAAAATATAAATAATAACTTGATCGGATCGGTGATTGATCGGTATCGGATGATCAAACTTTTGTGATCGGTGCTCGCTGATCGGTTCCAAAAAACCTGATTGGACCATCCCTGCCGCCAACCATAACTTCAAACTCGCCACGTGGCAGAGTTCAAACATTGAAGCATTTGCGCACTAAACCGTGATCAAATCCTGGATAGAAGAGGAAAGTTACCTCTACTGTACATACAGCTTTACGTGGTTAATTCATAATGGACTTTTCCCCCGCTTCGTGGAACTGTAGTCGAGTCAAAAGTACAATGTTTGTCTTTGAAATGTATGGAACCATTTTGTTTTTCCAGCATCGCAAAATACAAATATTTAAGTAAAGTGCAAGACACTGAATTTTTTTTACAGTGTATGCAAGTTAATAATGTACTGCATGTCTGTCAAAATACTGCTGTTGGTTTATAAAGCACTGAATGTTTCTTTTTTTAGGAGCAAAACATTTTGTAATCCTCTGCTACAGTCCGTTATGAAGCATCCAGATGCTCTCTGCACGTCTCCAGAGCCTTGTAACAACTGAAACGTTTGAAAAGCTAAGCGTTGAGATTTTCATGCACCACATTGTGTCTGGAAACCAAACTCCCAGAAAGAAAGCTGGAGCAGCTCCTGCAGCAAGTCTGTTCTTTTAAAAACCTTAGAGCTGAAGACATTTCTTTTTTTATCGCTGTTTTCTTTTTATTGAGGCCTTTGACTAATTTTCTCTGCGCCGCAATCTTATTTTGTTCTTTGGTGATTTTATGTCTCATTTTTAGCATTATTTCTTTTTCTTTTCTATTCTCATAACACTTTAATAACTATTGTTAATTGTTTTCGTATGCCTTTTTATTCTGCGTTTTTCCTACACTTCTATTCAGACAGGCAGCTACAAAGTTAGGCTACCATTCAGGGATGTGCAGAGAATGTTAGAGAGGCAGGGTCTGGAGTTTCTAAAAGGGCCTTTTGGTGAAAATATAGAAAATAGCCGACCTCCAAGCTCACAACGCATCTCACTGCGACGCGTTGTGAGCTTGGAGGTCGGCTATTTTCGGTGCTTGATACCACACTGAACTAAGCATAACCAAGTGAATACTGGAGATGTGGCATAAACAGCATGGATTTCTACACAGAGAGGGAACATAATATGCAGCATTCAAGTTCAGGAGAGTTTGGACAAGACAATTCTCTTGAATGCTGCCTTCAGGTATGGCATGGAAAGATTGCATTTGCATTTCTTTCACCATAGTGAAATACCGCATTCATGGTCTGGAGAGGGCACTTTTTACAGACAGATAAAAGGGCAGGGGCTCAAGCCCCCTTTGATGTCTACGTGTGCCGTGCCTGCTACCATTCATTTTCTATGGAAGCCATGGCCATGAGGATTCAAAGCTACAAGCTCATATTTTCCATTATATATTTCTCACTTGTCTAACCCAGTGGATCTCAAACTTTTTCATATCAAGGACCCCCAAAGACACTTTATTTGCACGTGGACCCCCATTTGAAAATATATGTCAGGGACCCCCATAAGAGAAGAATTTTACGGCTCAGTGATTCTCAACCACTTTAATTTCAAGGACCCCAAGTTTGACATGCATTAGGCTACGGACCCACATTTAATGGCATTTCCATCTCTAAGGCCCCAATTTATATGAGTGTACAAATGGTTCCATTTGTACATTCTTTGAGTTAGATACTGTACCCATAAGGGTCAATTTGGCTCCATTTGTACATTCTCTGAGTTACATACCCATAAGGGTCCATTTGGTTCCTAACCATCATTTAGCTGGTGACCACCTGGAACTCCCTCGAGGACCCCTGTGTGTCCCCAGACCCCACGTTGAGAACCAATGCTGTAAGGTTCCATTTGTACACTCCCAGATTGAAATTAACACTCCAGCTCTCACAGTGCCGTCTTAAAGCTTTTAATTCTTTTTTTCTGCACTTTGAATCGGCTTTTTGTTAGAAATGTGTTAACACAAATAAACGGCCGGCGCCCCTCGCCTCTGCCTTGTATATATGTTGTGTGCCAGCAGTACCCTGGCACGGCCTGGCGCTATGGGCAGTGTGTGTGTGTGTGTGTGTGTGTGTGCCCCGCAACGCCCCTCAACGCTGCGGGGCGTTGAGGGGTGCCAACGCCTCAGCTCTCAGCGCTCCCATGCCACCCTCTGCCCCATGCCAGCACCCTGTGGTGCCCACAGCTACACGTTCCATTATGCTCTGGAGCCTGCCTGTCTTCACCTATCCCTCAATGTGCGCGCGCGCGCGTGCGTGTGCGCGTGCGTGTGCGTGTGCGTGTGCGTGTGCGTGTGCGTGTGCGTGTGTGTGTGTGTGTGTGTTTGTTGTGTTGCGTATTACAGTACTTATGAGGGTCCCAAATGTCCCCACAAGTATAGTAGCATTTGAGAATTGAGACATTGGCCCCATTTCCACTGTAGGGCCCACCCAGAACTAGAACCAGAACTTTCCAGAACCAAGAACCTTCAAGAACCTGTGAAGTTCTGGGACCAAGTTCTGCTAACGCTTCCATATGACCAGAACTAACCGGGAAGGTCCCAAAAACCCGCCCATAGGTTCCCAGAACTCAAGTTTAGTTCTACCTCAGGAGCAGGACCGAAAAAAGGTACCAGGAACCTCGTCTGAAACCGGGCTGTGCGCTATGGAAACAAAACCAGAAGTAAAACAATAGGTTCTGGTTCCTGAAAGTTCTGGTTCCACCTTGCAGTGGAAAAGGGGCTATAAAGGATTGTGAGGTTAATTCTTCCCTATTTCGTCGTTGCCGACACATCGTTATCGCTATCGCGTCCAGTGGGAAGGGCCTTTGGCGCTATAGAGTCATGCCTGATTTACGCTTAGAAAATGACAGATTCTATGAGCTTGTAGGTCCGCTGTTTTTTGGATCCGCGCAAATGAGTACAAGTCCGACTTATTATGGGTTATAGGGTTCAGGATGGCAAAGAAAAGAATGAGTGAAAAAAGATGGCTTAGATAAAATTGCCTTCCTAAAGTGTGTGTGTGTATGTGTGTGTGTGTGCGTGTTTGTGTAAGACAGGGAGTAATGTAGGAACAAGCTGGATGTGGTTTTTGAGGCTGAGGGACGGTCAGACATACAGACAGACAGACAGACAGACAGACAGACAGGGGAATATCTTCATCAGCATCAGCTCATCATCGTCTCTATCCTCATGTCAAGCTCCAAATAGTCCTTGATTGCTTGCGGCTCTCAACCGCTGTTTGCTTTCAACACAAACAATTTTTGTTGCTATAAAATGGTAAGGAATTAGAGTGAATGTTTATAGCATGATGGTTAAAATGTAGACGAAGAAAAAAATCTATCTACATGCTGTCACAATTTCCACGAAGGAAACCCTCCGTCCAACCTCACCGAATCTGCATGAGGGAGTTTTTCTTTTTTGCTTCTATTTTTTGTGAGTCTGGGAACTTTGCCCTGCGTGCGTGCGTGCGTGCGTGTATACGTATGTTTGTGTGTTTATGTTTGCTCGTTTATATTTTAGTGTATTTGCAGGCGCGTGTGTGTGTGTTTGTCAATGTATGTACGCTCATTTGTTTCATGTATACTGTATTTGCGTGTGTGTTTATTTGCATGCATGTGTACGTGTGCCTGTGTACACGCAAGCATCTGTGTTCGCCGGTCTGTGTGCGCAGATCACATGATGTGTATGTGTATGTGTGTGTGCAATTTATCTGTGCACAGTATATGTGTTACTGTTACAAGTACGGAATTCAAAATGTACTTGAGTAAAAGTATAAAAGTATTAGCATCAATAAGTACTTAAAGTACCAAAAGTAAAAGTACCAAAAGTTGAACATAGCCAAGGTATAAAATAGGGAGTGGTTTATGCATGTTTTATAATAGTATAATTTATATCTGCAAAGCAACTAATAACTAAAGTTTTCAAATAAATGTAGTGGAGTAAAAGTACAATATTTGGATCCGGGATGTAGTGGAGTAGAAGTAAAAGTATCGTAAATTGGAAATATTCAAGTAAAGTACAAATAACTCGAAATTGTACTTAAAGGAGTAGTTCACCAATTTTCAACCTGTCTTCATATAATAGGTCCTCACTAATGGTCATGATAAAATATCACAATTTTTTTTCTACTTAGTCCAAGTCTCCTAGGAGAGCTGTGGGAAGTTCAGAATCCATAGTCTTGTGACATCATCATTTTCCCAAAAAAAAATTTTATCAATATTTTTGAAAAAATAGATTTTTATTATCACGAGAACAATGGCTTCCACTTTAAAATTGCAACTTTTCAGGAATAGAAAGCCTGCAGTTTCTATAAACTGGATTGGCAATCGATGATGTCACAAGACTATGGGTTTCTGACCTGCCCACAGCCCTCCTCTGAAAAAAAAAAAGGAAAAAAAAAAGAAAAGCTATTTTTGAGTGAGGATCAATTATATGAACATAGGTTGAAAAGTGGTGGAGTGCCCCTTTAAGTACAGTACTTAAGTAAATGTACTTAGTTACTTTACATCAGTGTATCTTGTGCGCACGCAGACATCTGCTTTTGCCTGTGTGTGTGTGTGTGTGTGTGTGTGTGTGTGTGTGTGTGTGTGTGTGTGTGTGTGTGTGTGTGTGTGTGTGTGTGTGTGTGTGTGTGTGTGTGTGTGTGTGTGTGTGTGTGTGTGTGTGTGTGTGTGTGCACGCAGACACATGCACACGTATGCGCGGCATGATGTGCATTCCTTTGCGTGTGCAGCGCAGCATGCTTTTAAGGGAGGAGGTGAAAACCATTATAGTTGCCCAATAAAACAACAACAAACAAACAAGGCATTGTTCTGGGGCTTCACCTTGTGCTACCACACCCTACCATAAAGCCCCTAACCCGGACAGCAACATGCAGAGCAGCATGCACTGCACGGCCCAGGGAATGTGCTGCGCTGGTGCCTGCCTAAGCAACTCTGGCGCACAAAATAGCATGCAGGTATATATATATATATATATATATATATATGTGACGGAGAGAGTCACAGCCCCAGCCTTGAAGCCTCAACTCTAGTATCTCCCTTGTTCCATAGGGATATCCCTTTGGAGTGATGGTTAAGATTTTGGACTTTCACACGGGAGGCCCGGGTTCAAAGCCCGGGTGAGAAGAAGAGGAAAGTTGCCTCTACATACAGCCTTACGTGGTTAATTCATAATGTACTTTTCCCCCCTTCGTAGAACTGTAGTGGAGTCAAAAGTTTAATGTTTGTCTTTGAAATGTAGGACAATTTTGTAGTGCCAGCATCGGAAAATACAAATATTTAAGTAAAGTACAGACACTGAAAAAAATTACAGTATATGCAAGTTAATGTACTGCTTTCTGTTAGGTTAGGGTTAGGGTCAAAATACTGCTGTTGGTTTATAAAGCACTGAATGTTTCTTTTTTTAGGAGCAAAACATTTTGTAATCCTCTGCTACAGCACGTTATGAAGCATCCAGATGCTCTCTGCATGTCTCCAGAGCCTTGTAACAACTGAAACGTTTGAAAAGCTAAGCGTTGAGATTTTCATGCACCACATTGTGTCTGGAAACCAAACTCCCAGAAAAAAACTGCATCTCCTGCCATGTCAGTGGTTCTCAAACTTTTTCATGTGAAGGACCCCCAAAATGATATATATTTGGCCACGGACGCCCATCCCAATATATTTAGCTCCAGGGACCCCCAGAAGCAAAATTTGAGTTACAAATGTCTGCTTAAAAAATACATGTATTCAAAGATTTGCACACATTTTCGCGACTTTTCCAAAATAGCAGATCTACAAGCTCGCAGTGCGGCACTCGGTGCCGTGCTGTGAGCTTGTATATCTGCTACTTTTCAATAGCTAAAGTATACAATTATTTGGGCCCCAGTAACTCAGTCCTACTTTCCCCCCCTTGTGACGCACCCTGATGCCTTTTGGTGTATATGTGATTAATATATATTCCATCTCACAACAGTGCCGCGCCTCTTGCCTATAACATGAGATCTTTAAGGAAACAGCATGTACAGCATTTCCTATATGGCTTATAAATGAGGCTATATAGGTGCATTCCATGCACACATGACGAGCACAAACGCACACACGCGCACACACACAAGCCTCCAGCATGTGCGTGGGCACCACCTGCACCTGTACACGCGTGCACGCGCACACACTCACACACACAGGAGCACACAGTGTACACATATGATGCACCCCCGCGCCGGCTGCCCATGTAGGAAAGCAGGCCAGCAGCTAGAGGAGTGTACAGTGCACTAACGTACGGTACAGTACCATGCATGCCTTTTATAGCCTCAGCTACCAGCGTATATACAGTACCGTCAAAGACAGTGTGCCCTGTCTATTGATCTGGAGGGGAGGGGGAGGGAGGGTTATGATAGGACCAGCAGGACCAGTCTGTCTCAGACAGAGAGGAGACTTTGGCCTTGCTCGTTCTCTCTCTCTCTCTCTCTCTCTCTCTCTCTCTCTCTCTCTCTCTCTCCCTCTCTCTTTCCCAGAGTTGGAACTTCACTGTCAAAGTGGGTGGCAATAACACAAAACCAGTAAGACTCCCTAATCGGGAGATAAGCGACCATCAGGTTGCATACACAAACTTTAGAAGGCAATTATAGTAGCCATTCTAGCCAATCAGGAGGTAATATGGGAAATGGGACAGATCCATGTTGATGACATGACTGTAGAGATACTGTGTACCGCTTTGCGTGATTTTAGAGCAAAATCTGTAGGAGCAGTGTCCAAAAAATGAGTTTTGCAAAAATCGGCCACATGGTTTGTCAGCCAAGGAGTGTGTGTGCGCAAAGTTTGGCATCGATAGGGGCAACGGTGCCAGAGATAAGAGTAGGGCAAAAGTGTGATGTGACGTGACTGACAGACAGCCGGCGGTCGCAATAACAAAATTACCTACTTGGGCTGCATCCTAGAGGCTAATCTTTCCAGTGAGAAAATGACTGCTAAGGTGATTAAAATAATCAACCAACGAACAAACACGTTTTTTTTTTACAGAGGAACGCCATGTTGGTCAATAACAATACACAGAAGACTCTACTGCAGTGCTATTCAACCTGCGGCCCATGTATATGCAGCCTGTCATGGTGATACCAATAAAATATATATTTTGTCTACTTTCACTCTGGATAAATAATCTCAGTTTCTCTGAAAGATCACTAGGAAACAATTTTGTCTTATTTTTATACAAGACGTTTTTGCTATTTTGTTTGTTGCAAAAGAAAAAACATCATCATTATTCATTCCATGACAATCTTTTTGTTCTATGAGGTTTGGCCTTATATATGGGAATGTGGCTGTTTTCTGTGTGTTTCCTTAATTCTTAGACTCATGTAGTGCGTTACAAAACCATTGTCTTAACGTCCAAAATAGGACCGTCATTTTTAGATTGCGGTCCTTGGACTTTTTGTATTTTGCTGAGTGGCCCCGCCCTGCTCTAGCGAGTGCACTCAATCACCCCACTTTGACCATGGAGTCTGGTACGTATGGTATCGCAACGCCTCAAAGACAAGGCTCCAAAACAAACTAATTAGGGTGCTGCTTAACCTTCCTTCTCGGGCTCACCTTACCGCTAATCACTTTTCAAGCGTGGTCATGGTAGATGACAGAGTACAGCATCTTGCAATGGGCCTGGTGTACAAGATACCATGTACCTGACGAAATACTTCCAAAACATCTTGTCCACTATTACTACACCAGATGCAGTTCCACAGATCATGTTCAACCCAGATTCGGCTCAAACAAAGGGTCAGGGTTTAACGATTCCGATTCAGGATTCCATCATGGTCCAATTCCTTAACGGTTCCCTTTAAAGATTCCTACAGTTCCTGTTCTTGTACACTCTCAGGGTTGTGGTGTTCCTTGAAATGTAAAAGTATGAGGACCACCGGTATTGTAATTCTATAGCGGACGTGAAGTCCACTTAACCAGCTCTGATGGTGTGATAACAAACGGTTCCCAAATGTGATGGCACGGATCCCTGGTTCCCTGGTTCCTCCGATTTCTCTGGTTTCCGGATTCTGACCCTAGTCTTGTCTCAATAATCATAGTCTTTTGAAGACAAAGAAGCGGCCGCACACACTGTAGCCAAAGTATTTTAGGACGCAGAGTATAGGGACACCAATAAATACATATATATACTCTGAAGAAGGCAGTTTGCTGCCGAAATGTTGGTTTCCCTACACTCTGCGTCCTAAAATAAACATTGGCACTGTCTCTGTCTTTTAAAGACTTATTGAGATTAATCTGCCGTTAGCCGGCACCACTAAAGGACCTGGTGTGCGTAGTATCCACCTGCACAACATTGACTTGTACGTATTCAGTACTGTGAATGGTAAAGCTGTTGTACAAGTGTTGTGTGTTGCGGGCTGGGCGGGGAGGAGGACTTAGTGTAGAGGGAACTTAGAGGTAACAGCATCAAAACGGCATCAAACATATCATTTGAAGGTCTATTTGTCATGGTTTCTAATCTGGGAGGATTGAGAAAATCTGATTTTATTGTTTAATGTAAAATGTCTTTGCTCTGAAGGAAAAGTAGTAATTTCTGTACTGTAGGTGAGAATGTTATATGAACATAAGAATATGAATGTTTGTAGGCACAGGTCTTGGGATAGCATTGTTTAAATAAACAATGTTTAATAGTCTAAAAGTCCCTCTGTCAGAGGGCCAAGCAAGAAGAAAGAGTACTTGCCCTGCGTGCGTTTGTGTGTGCGTGTGTGTGCAGACGCTTGTGCGCAGCAGGACAGTGCATGGATGAAGCATGCTAGCATATGTTATGTGCATGTGTGTGTGTGTGTGTGTGTTCATTCATAAAATCACCATCCTTAAAATGTTGACGTCCTCACGAGAATAGCAATACAGTATGTATGCGTGTGTGCGTGTGTGCGTGTGCGTGTGCGCGTGTGTGCGCGTGTGTGTGTGTGTGTGTGTGTGTGTGTTACAACCGCAGAGTGTCTCTGTGGACTTGTTTTTTGTTTATGTCTTATTACCCTAGCAAGCAGCATGGTCACTGGGGAACTACATGTAAAAACATCATGCCTGGAGATGAGTATAGAATGTGCACGTAAGAGTGCTTACTGTGTGTGTGTGAGTGTGTGTGCATGCGTGCGTGCGTGTGTGTTTCTATTCTTGTCGGACAAATGTCCCCACATTAGAATTTGAGAAATAGACGTTGTGAGGACCCCCAAAACAAAAGAGAGAGAATTTATTAAAAAATGTAATTAATTACATTGTGTGTGTGTGTGTGTGTGTGTGTGTGTGTGTGTGTGTGTGTGTGTGTGTGTGTGTGTGTGTGTGTGTGTGTGTGTGTGTGTGTGTGTGTGTGTGTGTGTGTGTGTGTGTGTGTGTGTGTGTCCGTGCGCGTTTGTTTGTGTCCGTGCGCGTTTGTGCGTGCAGGCGTCTCCAGAGAATCCTGGGTAATTTCACACGGTTATATTTTTTTCTTCTTCATTGCATAACAACATACGCTGCGTAGCGTAGCGTGTGTACACACACCACGGCTGTGAGCTCTGTCTGCCTCACGGCCACATGTTTACAAAACAAACAGCCATGTTATTCACTGTATTCCATATCATAACCATACATGATTTATATCATTATGGAGCACAGGGGGAGGGGTCTGCTGGGACCACCCTATAAACACATTAATGAAACCCATTAAATCTGAATTCTCAAACTTTTTTCGTGTCAAGAACCCCCAAAATGATATGTATTTGTTCACGGACCCCCCATTAGAAAAGAGTTTTGCCAGGGACCCCCCAGAATAGAAGATGTTATAAAAAAATATCTGTGAAAGATATTTTTTATCTGTATCTTACAGATACACTTGAATGGAGACATTATTTATCTGTTTATCTGGCCCAGTGGGAATGGGCCTTTAGTCTTATTAAAAGTTGCACCTTGAGCATGTTGAGACGCCATTCTTTTTGCAGTCGTTTAGTTCAAACGCCCGTGGTTGTTGCTGGGGGAGTTTGTTCCACTGTTCGTGTGCATGTGCGCACATGTGAGAGTGTGTGTGTGTGTGTGTGTGTGTGTGTGTGTGTGCACGTGTGTGTGTGTGTACGTGTGTGTGTATGTGCACGTGTGCGCATGTGCGTGTGCTGGACGTGTTGGAGCGGTCATCTGCGGGTTTGTTTAGAGAGGAGCGGTCAGGCGTGTAGGATCTGGACCCCAGCTCACATCAAAGACATGACACTGCCTCCATTCACTGCACTGGCCTACTTTCCTCTCTCTCTCTCTCTCTCTCTCTCTCTCTCTCTCTCTCTCTCTCTCTCTCTCTCTCTCTCTCTCTCTGTCTCTCTCTCTCTCTCTCTCTGTCCCACTCTCTCCATTCTCTCTCTCTCCATTCTTTCCCTCCCTCGCTCTATCTCTATCTCTCTGTGTATTATCTGTGTCTCTGTCTCATTTCTCTGGCAGATACACGCCACCAACACACACGCACACTCACACACACACACACTCACACACTAAAGTTTAAACTCACATAGACATACCTACCTGCTATACTACATGATCCATTGGTCGGCGGTTCAAATCCCAGCTCCTCCTGTCCGCATGCCGAAGAGTTCTTGAGCAAGACTCTGATTTATTCAAGATCAGGAGAGTTTGGACCAGGCAATTCTCTTGAATTCTGCCTTCAGGTATGGCATGGAAAGAGGGCGTTTGCATTTCTTTCACCATAGTAAAAACTGCATTCATGGTCTTTTTACAGAGAGATACAAGGGCAGGGGCTCAAGCCCCCCTTGATGTTTATGTGTGCACGTGCCTGCACGGCTCAAATGTAACCAAAAGGATGCTTATACCGGGTCCATGTGGTTCCATTTGTGCCCTCTCTCATGGTTAAGTTTACACTGAGGACTGTAGGAGTGAGGGGGGGACAGAGCATGGGGTGAAGGATGATGCAAGGAGAGGAGAGGCTGTCTACTGTGCTCTGCCGCGGGGCGGGGGTAACCCACCACACACCCCACAGTAGGGGTCTTCAACATTTTCAGGCCAAGGACCCCTTTGTTGAGAGAGAGAAAGATGAAGCAGGAACCCCCACAACCTGTTCATAGATTCCATATATAGTTTCATCTTTTGACAACACGATCATCAGTGTATTTTGGATTCATGTCAATTTGTGTTTTCAGATATTTATCCACTTGAACTGTCAATACTTAAAAAACTTTCACTCTGCACTTGGTGTGCTCTTTTTTCCCCTCTACACCAAACCTCTTTGCCGAAAATAGCCGATCTACAAGCTCACAACGCCTTGCAGCGCGAGGCGTTGTGAGCTGTTGAAGACCCATGCCCCACAGCAAGCGTGCACTGGCATGCACCACCACGTGCACTGGCATGCACCCGCAAATGTGCACACCACCTTCTGTTATAGGCCCTTTTCCACTACGAGGTGGAACCAGAACTTTCCTGAACCTGAACCTATATTTAGTTTTTGGTTCTGGTTTTGTTTCCATAGCGCCCGGCCCGGTTTCAGACAAGGTTCTGGGAACCTTTTTTGGGTCCTGCTCTTGATGTAGAACTAAACTTCAGTTCTGGGAACTCAAGAGCTGCTGCTCTTTTTTGGGACCTTCCCGGTTGAGTCTGGTTATATGGAAACGTAGGCAGGAACTTGGAAGTTCTTGGTTCTTGAAAGTTCTGGTTCTAGTTCTGGTTCGACCCTGTAGTGGAGAAGGGGCTATTGACTGTACAAAATGATAATGAATTCATTTGTATGGCGCTTTTCTAAACAATGTTAAGCGGGGGTGGAAAACAGTTCTCGCATCTTTTTACTTTTCAAGTAAAAGTCCGGAATTCAACATCTGCTTGAGTAAAAGTAGCCTTCAAAAGCATTGGCCTCCAAATGTACTTAAAGTGCAAACGTATAAAAAAGTACTCGTTATGCAGAATGTCCTGTTTCAAATGCATTAAACGCTTACAAATCTTTTGAAAATAGCAGATCTACCAGCATGCAGCGCAAGCTGAACTAGAGCATACACCGCACAACGTGCTCTAGCGTGCACAGCATATACTAAACATGCACAACATTGTGCACTATAGCACAGTGGTTCTCAAAGCGGATTCCAGTGACTCTGTGGGCTCCTTTAGAGGGGGTCTAAATTGACCCATACAAGTCTGTAACTCTGACGGCGTACAAATGGAACCAAATGAACCCTGACGGGTTAATTTGGTTCCATTTGTACACCGTCAGAGTTAAGGGGAGACCTTGGAATGTGAACGTTTGAGAAACCCTTTACTATAGCATGATGCAATCACGCACTATAGCATGCTGACTTTCACCATGGCTTCTAGTGGATCTGTCTCACTCCCCCCTCTCTCTCCCCCCCGCTAGTAGGCTCTCCCAACCCCCCCCCCCCCCCCCCCACTAGCAGGCTGTGACACAGTGCCTGTAGTGCTGGCGGTAGAGGCCGTACACCGTGCAGAGCTGCGCACACACACACACACACACACACACACACACACACACACACACACACACACACACACACACACACACACACACACACACACACACACCAACCACCAGCACCATGCAGCAACCCCCAGAGCCCTCTGCCTGTTCCCACAGCGTACAGGCTGATACCACACTGTTTATTTAGCCTGGGGCTTGACCTACAGTATACTCACTGCCCGACACAGGGCCGCTTTCTGCTAGAAGCAATATAAGTGTTAGGTATAACTGTGACAAAATGCAGTTTTCTATGCATTTTTTGGGGGGAGTTTGGGGGGTTTGGCTCCTGGTTTTGGAGTGGGGGCACCAACACAACTCTTGCTTAGAGCCACGAGTCCAGAATCCTATGAACCGGCCCTGGCTGGACTGGACTCTGTCAGTGAGAATAGGATACAGCTGCATGTCTGTCTGTGTGTAGTGTAATGTATGTGCACACACCACGCTCACGCATCAGACGAGAGAGGCAGATATAAAGAGAAGTGATTAGCCTATACTGTAGATTTTAAGAGACATTGTATGTCCAAAACTTAACGTGTGTTTTAGTTGATCCAAAGTAGATATTTAGTCAAGCTTTTGTTAAAACCGAATTTTCATTGGTTCCTACTACTACTACTACTGCCTCTTAATCTGAAGGTTTGCTTGGTGCCTCGGTGCCACGCCGTTTCCTCCATAGGCCGCCGCTATTATTTTGAAGGGCCGGAAGGGGGTTGTTTTTGTTTTTTTTGGATTATCACTTGACGGCAATGATTACGTCATCTAGTCACATGACAGTGTGAGCCCAGAAAAGAAACATGGCTGCGCCCAGCTTTTGTGTACAGTATGGAGAGTGGAGACCATCCTTTGTATAAGAATGTCCCTTTTGAGTAAATGAAGTCTCTTTATGGGCCTCTCAATGGATTTACTATGGAGGGCGTTCACTTCGCGTGCACGCCCGATGTGCGTTGTAAACAAATCGCGGACATTACCGATGCGGGCGGGACCGGAGCGACGTACAGTAAGTAATAATACATTTACTGTATATACAGTAAGATTGACAGTCCTCGCCGTCAACGGCGCCATGGTATTAACCCTTTCAATGACGGTGAGCGTCGTCAAGGGCAGCAGAACAGTTAATAGCAAAAACAGCCGCTCTACACAGACTGTTGAAATAAAAGGCCCTTTTAGAGATTTCAGCCCCTGCCTCTCTAACATTCTCTGCACGTCCCTGCTGTGCCGACGTCTACAGTAGGACATACTAACGTCTATAGTAGGACATAATGCGTCAGAGTTCCTCCTCTAGCCTCCTAATGCTTCAAACCTGAAACCATCTGTTAACACCTGCACTGGGAGAGTCCTCTCCTCTCCTCTCCTCTCCTCTCCTCTCCTCTCCTCTCCTCTCCTCTCCTCTCCTCTCCCTGACAGCCCAGAGCCTGACATCAGCTCCACACAACGCCAGCCAGAAGCCATGGTGAAAGTCAGCATGCTAGTGCAGGGTTTCTCAGCCAGACGCCTTATGTGTTTTCCTCCAGTCTCAGGGCCCTGATCCCCTTTCAAGAATCACAAATCTCCCAACGTGGGTCGGTTGCTTTCGGTTTGCCAGCTCGTTCCCCAGCACACACACACAGCGTACGTGTGTGCTCCACGATTATGTCTGCCAGCAAGAAACCGTAGCCGGCAGAGGAGGAGGGCAGCCGGTGCACGTTTATTCGCGGCAACAGCATCTGTGTGTGTGTGTGTGTTGTGTGCGCATGTCAAACATGGTGTGTGTGTGTGTGTGTGTGTGTGTGTGTGTGTGTGTGTGTGTGTGTGTGTGTGTGTGTGTGTGTGTGTGTGTGTGTGTGTGTGTGTGTGTGTGTGTGTGTGTGTGTGTGTGTGTGTGTGTGTGTGTGTGTGTGTGTGCGCAGAGGTGTCACAAGTGGGGGGAAAGTGGGACTGAGTTACCAGGGCCCAAGTTGGGAGGGGCCTTAATTATTTTATACTTTAGCTATTGAAAAACAGCAGATATACAAGCTCACAGCACGGCACCGAGTGCCACGCTGCAAGCTTGTAGATCTGCTATTTTCGTGAAAATGTGTGCAAATCTTTGAATATAATAATGTATTTTTTAAGCGAGCAGCGCGGCACTCGGTGCCGCGTTGTGAGCTTGTAGATATGAAGCTATGAAGAACATTCATGGGGGCCCGCAGTGAATCCTTGTACCCAGGGCCCAGAATTTGGTGTGACACCACTGTGTGTATGCCAGCCATATCACATGCACGCACGGTTGTTTGTGTGTATGTGTGTGCGCATATACTGTGTTGTGCGTATTATTGTTACAGTATGAATTGCGTCTCACGTGTGTGCGTGCGTTGGCTCTGCAAGGGCATCCCATCCGTCCAGACAGACACGGTTACTGTATGACCTGCTGGAAACAGGATCCCCTGCATGGTCTGACGCAGGGTCCTGGGAGAGGATGAGGAGGGGGGGGGGGGGTAGTAGCGTATGGTTTATATACACACAGACTGAATGACATTGAGATGCCTGGGGGGCCGTCCATGGCAAACAGCTGCTTACTGACACAGTAAATCTGCTGGGCAACTCTCTCTCTGTGTGTGTGTGTGTGTCTGTCTCTCTCTCTCTCTCTCTCTCTCTCTCTCTCTCTCTCTCTCTCTCTCTCTCTCTCTCTCTCTCTCTCTCTCTCTCTCTCTGTCTGTAAACCACACACACACGTTTGTATTACCATGCTTGCGAGGAGGACACACAAAATGTGTTACCCTGATCCTATATACAGTATAAGCCTCAGTTGCGCGATGGTCGCGCGGGTCTGAAATAGATGATCTAGAATTAAAGTAGAATTCCAGGTGAGTGCTTAGTAGTAGATAGATAGATAGATAGATAGATACCTTTATTATCCCAAGGTAATCTGGTGTTATTCCATCCATTAAGCAGTGGTGTCTAGCGAGTTAGCTCTGTTATCTCTTTACAGAGACGAAACTCTACTGAGACATTTCCGCTGTTATGAAAGTCAGATGTAAACACAACAAAAATTGTCGAATCCCACCAACCACGGCCGAGATGAAAAAATGCAATACATACAAATGTATACCGATTAATCAGATATACTGTAACGTGGTAAGACGGCTATAGTCTGGAATTTTCCTTTAAAATCGTGTAGATGTGCTAATTTCCAGCATGCGCCAACTGGGCATACAACCAAATATAAATCAAACCTATAACCCCTAAAATGCCTAATCCTAAACCAACATCTTTTCCTAAGCCATAACTATTAAAAAAGAAAAGAAAAAAGAAAAAAATTGTTCTCTTGTGAGGACTAGGAAAGTTGTCTGTTCCTCAAATTCTACTATACGTGTGTGTGTGTGGGGACATTTGGCCTTCACTCATATAGTAATACAAGTACACATGCACGCGCACGCACACGCACACGCACACGCACACGCACACACGCACGCACGCACGCACGCATGCTCGCATGCTGGAAAGTGTTATAGCGAGCTAGTGCAGCCAGGGGTGTCACACCAAATGATGGGCCCTGGGTACAAGGATTCACTGCGGGGCCCCCATGAATGTTCTTCATAGGGGGAGGGGGTTTAACCCATTTAGACTGGAACGCATTATTTTGTGCTTTAACTATTGAAAAATAGCAGATATACAAGCTCACAGCGAGCTTGTAGATCTGCTATTTTTGAAAAATCGTGAAAGTCTTTGAATTGTTCAAATCCTTCTAAGGTTTTTTTTTTTAAAACTATGTTTCTATGTCAGTGGTGTCAGTGGTGCTCAAACTTTCTCATCTGAAGGACCCCCAAAATGATATGCATTTGGCCACGGATCCCCATCTCAAAATATTTAGTTCCAGGGACCCCCGGGAAGCAAAATTTGAGTTACACAAAACATACACATATTCAAAGATTTGCACACATTTTCACGACTTTTCAAAAATAGCAGATCTACAAGCTCGCAGTGTGGCACTCGGTGCCGTGCTGCGAGCTTGTATATCTGCTATTTTTCAACAGCAAAAGTATAAAATAATTAAGGCCCCTCCACCTTGGGCCCAGTCCCACTTTTCCAGTCCCCCCCCCCCCCCCCCCCCCCCCCCGGTGACGCCCCTGCAGCCCAGTGCCACAGGGCTGTCTCAGGTTGGATAATAACTCTTGGCCTGTCAGAGCAGAGAGCGTGAGCCGTCCAAAAAGCTGTCAGCAACCTACTTACCCCGAAACCAGCCCGCCTGCAGCCCCGCCGCGCTTACCGGATTCTAGCGCCACGGCTTCTCTCTCTGTTCCCGACACACTTTAAGACGTGTGATACACACACGCGCGTGCACACACACACACACACACTCACTTTTAGTCGCGGCAGCAGCAACTGCGCGGCACGACTCACCGCCCTTTTACTGTAACCCGAAAGGTACAAAACGTAATTTTTACACGACGTGCGAGGCGACATCGTTGGCGTATAAATCAGTCAGGATTGTTGAGACCGACCGATGCCTGAGTAATGGTGCTGGGTCCATGCCTAGCCTGGAGACTCCTCGAACCAACGATTACCAAAAAGCAGCCTAAAAAAATCGATTCTAATCAATTTGAAAGACTTTCTTTTATATACTTTTTTTCAAAAATATAAAAATATATATATTTTTTATTTTTATTGATTACTCACCCCATGGAGACTTAAATTCATGGATATATATCCAGCTGTTTCCGCGAGAATTTACTGTATCATTATCTGTGGGACACTTCCGGAGAACAGTAGACATACAAGCTCACGTAGCGTCGCAGATGCAACTGTTCTGAGCTTGTAGATCATTATCGGGCTGCGACGCCGGAAACTGCCGCACAACTTCTGCGCAATGCACGGCGGGACGTGGGAAAGTTGTGGATATATGTTTTTTTGTCGCATTCCTAAGCCATAATTTCCATAATTTGATGACCAGCAGTGGGTCCCTATGGAGACACAAATCCAGGACACATTAGGCGACGTTAATTAGGCGATAGCGATACAGATGTCATTAAAAAAGTGCAAAAATGGAATGTATATATCGTCCAGAACCAATATATCGGTGTGCCTCTAGTTTGGAACCGTGCCGCTGCTGCTGATCAGGGAAATCATTTTGTGGGATGTTAACTTGTGGAAGGGAAGGAGGAAAAAAATGAAAGAATTCTCATTGAGGAAATGGTTGTGAGAGAAAGACATTGTTATAAAGCAGGCGCTGGAGATGATGTGCAGATAGGAACCTCCCTCCTGGCAGCACTAAGGCCTTATCGCTGCTTTGAAGAAACAGTCCAAGATGGTGTTTCTCCATCTGTTTAACTAATGGGAGCTTTTCCCTTTCACAGGCCAGGGTGACCGGATCGCAACAGTTCAGTCACAGGACAGCGGAATCGCTTTTCCGAGACAATGTAAGGACAAGTGTGGGAGAGAGAGATAATTACGCATACGTTGTTATTGAATTTGGCATATTCTATGTTGTGTGTATATATAGCACATATTGCTATTAATGTTCTGTACATACTGTAGATGCATTTTATGCAGGAAAGGAAGAACTTTTGCAAGCGGATCATTGCCTCTAAGGATAGCCTTTATTCAGGATAAGCCTACACTACAGTTTGAACAATTGCTTTTAAAACAAGCTTGTAAATACAAATACTCACGTTGCGTACCATGTGGTTGCAACCCTGTTGATTGGCTTTTTGCGGTGTAGTAGAGAGAAATACTAGCGTACCTAACATAGAGCCCTGTGGGATCCCTATCAGCTAAGTACACTGTACTGTATACATAGGGTTAACTGTGTACGTGTTCTTACTGGATTCGGTGCTTGAACTCTAAAGTGTTGTTGGAACGGGCAGCGTGTATTAGGCCGGGCATCCTCTTTTATGAGGCTGCAGAGATGTAAAACTCCTGGCGTGTCCAGCCCTAGTTCACCTTCACTCACAGTTCACTCTTGATGAGATTAACATGCGGTTCCTTGATCCTTTGATCGATCTGTCCATGACAACAGCGGTCTCTTGGCGAAAGCGTCGATCACCGGGATGTTTAACCCATTAAGATCTGAGCGAGATTCTACAAGATGCAATCTAAACGGCGGCACAAAGTGACACGCTGTTTACAAGCAACTTTACAGAAAAAAAACGCGCCCAAAGTCGCTTATAATAAGCAGACTTGGCAACACTGACTCACACCTGCATTTTGATTTATGACATGGATATTGCATTAGCTGCCTCTCTCTCTCTCTCTCTCTCGCTCTCTCTCTCTCTGTGTGTGGGACGGGTGGTCATGACTATAGGGTTGCGTTCCGAAACCTGCGGAACCGGATCCAACCAGGAATGGGTTCCATCACATTTGGATCCGTTTCTGGAACGGGTTCTTATCTCACTGTCAGAGCTGATTATGTGGACTTCACGTCTGGTGGAAAGAGTACTCACATGTTCTACTTAAGCCAGGGGTCTTCCATGTTTTCAGGCCAAGAACCCTTTAGTTGAGAGAGAGTTGAAGCAGGGACCGCCAGATTCCATATAGTTTCATTGTTTGACAGCACAATCATCAGTGTGTTTTGAATTCATGTCAATTTGTGTTTTCATGTATTTAACCACTTGAACCGTCAATACTTAATACACTTTCACTTTCTCTACTTAGTGTGCTCTTTTTTCCCCTCTACACCAAACCTCTTTGCCAAAAAAAGCAACAACGCCTTGCGCTGCGAGGCGGTGTGAGCTTGTAGATCGGCTATTTTCGGCAAAGAGGTTTGGTGTAGAGGGGGATAAAGAGCACACTAAGTCTAGAGTGAAAGGTCAACTTTATTAAGTATTGAGTGGTTCAATTGGTTAAATATATGAAAACACAAGTTGACATGAATCCAAAATACACTGATGATCGTGCTGTCAAACGATTAAACCATATGGAATCTATGAAAAGATAGTCGGGGTCGCTGCTTCATCTTTCTCTCTCAACTAAGGGGTCCTTGGCCTGAACACGTTGAAGACCCCCTGCCGTAGAGGTTGCAGTGTGGAGGCTGTAACCTGGCTGCTACAGGGGCGGAGGTGTTCTTCTGTGTGGTGGAGGCTGTGTAACCTGGCTGCTACAGGGGCGGAGGTGTTCTTCTGTGTGGTGGTGGAGGCTGTAACCTGGCTGCTACAGGGGTGGAGGTGTTCTTCTGTGTGGTGGAGGAGACTGTAACCTGGCTGCTACAGGGCGGAGGTGTTCTTCTGTTGTGGTGGAGGCTGTAACCTGGCTGCTACAGGGCGGAGGTGTTCTTCTGTTGTGGTGGAGGCTGTAACCTGGCTGCTACAGGGGTGGAGGTGTTCTTCTGTGTGGTGGAGGAGACTGTAACCTGGCTGCTACAGGGCGGATGTGTTCTTCTGTTGTGGTGGAGGCTGTAACCTGGCTGCTATGGGGGCGGAGGTGTTCTTATGTGTGGTGGAGGCTGTAACCTGGCTGCTACAGGGGCGGAGGTGTTCTTCTGTTGTGGTGGAGGCTGTAACCTGGCTGCTACAGGGGTGGAGGTGTTCTTCTGTGTGGTGGTGGAGGCTGTAACCTGGCTGCTACAGGGGTGGAGGTGTTCTTCTGTGTGGTGGAGGAGGCTGTAACCTGGCAGCTAACAGTGGTGGAGGTGTTCTTCTGTGTGGTGGAGGCTGTAACCTGGCTGCTACAGGGGTGGAGGTGTTCGCACCCTTGCACACATTAACTACAGTTTAGCACAGGCTGTTTGATTACATCTGTCTCCAACGTTTCCCCCCCTCGCTCCCTCGCTCATATAAAAGTCACTTGCGGTAAAGCATTCTTAATCTAATGATTGCGAGAACTCATAATGCCCTCCACGGTTATGTGTGTACGTGTGTGTGTGTGTGTGTGTGTGTGTGTGTGTGTGTGTGTGTGTGTGTGTGTGTGTGTGTGTGTGTGTGTGTGTGTGTGTGTGTGTGTGTGTGTGTGTGTGTGTGTGTGTGTGTGTGTGTGTGTGTGTGTGTGTGTGTGTGTGTGTGCGCGCGTGTGTGTACGTGTGTGCTTGTGTGTGTGTGTGTGCGTGCCCGTGTGCCTGTGTGCACATGTACTGTATTTGTGTGCATATGAGCTCATCTCATTAAATGATGTAACTGCATTATGTCTTTTCCAAGCCTCTCTCTCCACCTCTTCTCATACACCCTATAATTCTAATTTTCTGTCTTTCGTTCTTTCACCATATTTCCTTTCCCTCTCCCTCCCTCCCTCCCTCCCTCCCTCTCTCTCTCTCTCTCTCTCTCTCTCTCTCTCTCTCTCTCTCTCTCTCTCTCTCTCTCTCAGAGATGGGACGTTCACGAACAAATCGAGTCTTTTGAACGGTGGGATCCGATTCGCAGTAGGGAGCCATTCCTTTCTAATGGACAGTTGTGGAAAAAGTACAAACATTCTTTACTTAATTATAAGTATCAATGTACTGCAATGTAGAAATACTCTGCCACAAGTTTGGATTTAATCTAGGCTAAATCTAGAGTAAAAGTACAAAAGTATTGGTATCAAAATTAACCGTATTAGTGCCTATCCCGAACAAGTTCGGCTTTATTTCAATCCAATCCAATATTTTATTTTCTATTTTACTTACCCCGAGCTGCTTGGAGCAACGTGGGTGGTCCTTGCTCGTCCAGCGCTAGCCAACGAGAGACGCTAGATGGTCCGACGATTTATTCCATTGAAAATGATTTAAAATAAAGTTTAGAGCCCCCCAAAAAAAACTCAATCTATACTGTCGGCGGCGCGACGTATTCCAGGGTGCCTAACCCGAACTAGTCTGGGATATTTAATAAAATGAATTATTTAATCGGAGGCCTCAACGAAGCCCCGGTCTAAACGTCCATCCATGGTCCGGGCCAACACTCGACCATACACGGGCCGTAGTCGCGCTAACGGCCGCATCGCGCCGCCCACTCCAATAATAAATCACATCTTTAGACAGGATTTTCTCCGGATTGTGTTCCCAGACCCAAAGACAACGTTTTTTGCGACTGAAATAGCTTTAGATCGGGCTTCTAAATGGGTTAGCATTTTGGCTACGTGTCAGCTAGCTTCCTCCTCTAGTCACCCATAGCATTGGCTGGAGTGAAATCCCAAGGCACTTGGGACAGTGTCGACGGAAGCTAGAGCGAAGGTCTATAGAGAAATTTCTGGCACTCTAGCACCCCTTGTGGCCGGCGGCACTGTATGAGTTAACTTAAAGTACCAATAGTAGAAAGTACTCATTATGCAGAATGTCCTGTTTCACAGGCTTTCCAGTGAATTAAATGTAGACAAAAAAAATTGAAAATAGCAGATCTACAAGCTCAACAATGTGTCGCGTTGCGACCTATGACAATATAAAATACCCTTTTACAAGTAAAAGGCCTACATTTATAATGTTACTTGAGTAAAAGTGTAAAAGTATTGTATACTTGGGCTACATTACCAAGATAACTCAAATTCAAGTATTTTTTGTTTGCTTATAGAGCATATGTTTGATTAGCCGAAGAATGCATTGTGAGCTTGTATATCGGCAATTTTCAAATGGCCAAAATGTATAGGGTTGAAGTGGTTTGTAATAATAATCAGTCCATGCAGTAAAGTACACATACTTCAAAGTTGTACTTGAGCACAGCACTGAAGTAAATGAATACTTACTTACTTTACACCACTGAGTTTACCCAGGGGCGGCAGTGGCTCAGGGGTAGAGTTGCCGTCTTATAGAACACGGAGGGTTACTGAAGGATTGCTCCCCCAGAGCAAGACTCTGAACCCCTAACTGCCCCCTGCAGTGAGCAGCAGTGTTGATTTTGTCGACTAAAACTATGACAAATAGTGTTTGTTGACTGCGTTTTTTTCACTGGCGAAAACTAAATAAAAACTAAGCTGTGATGACTAAAACTAAGACTAAATATATTGACAATTTCGTCAACAAAATAAAAATGTTGAGGAGGGACTGGTGGAGAAGAGTCATTTTATGTTTGGTTGCTCTCCGGTGTTGCGTGCTGAAAATAGCAGATCTACAAGCTCGCTATTTTCAGCACGCAAACCAAGTGTAAAATCAGTCATTACGATGCCATCAAGGCCTGCCAAAATACATTTCAGTTGACTAAATCGACTGTAGATTTAGTCAACTAAAATCTTATGATATTTAGTCGACTAAAATTAGACTAAAACTAAAACTTTTCAGGTGACTAAATTATGACTAAAACTAAACGACATTTTATTCAAAAGACTATGACTGAAACTAAATCTAAATTTGCTGTCAAAAACAACACTGGTGTGTGAATGGGTGAATGTGATGCACAATCTCTGTAAAGCGCCTTGGTTAAAGGCGCTATATAAATGCACCATTTACCCAACTCTTAAGGGACATTGATGTTTAAGTAGGTCACAGTACCTACTGTAGTAAATACTGGTATTTAATAGTAAATACTTAGTACTCAGTGTTCTGTGTGTGCAGCCATACAGTCAGTCAGTCCAGCCCCAGTAGATGAGAACAGAACAGTGAGAAGTGAGGAGTTTAATCTCCCACACAAAGGGACAGAGCGGAGCCTCTAACTGGATACGGTGTACTTGTTGGGAGGCCGACGTGTCCTCATCAACTCCCAGAATTAATACAAGTTGTCCACTTATGAGCGATGTGATTAAAATGTAGTTGGCCCTGATTAAACCTCCCGGCCGCCCCGCTATCAACACCCACACACAGGAGATGTAAAGAGATCTGTGTGCGCGTGTGTGTGTGTGTGTGTGTGTGCACTGCAGGGGTGTCTCACCAAATTCTGGGCTATGGGTTCAAGGATTCACTCACACTGTGTGCTTTAACTATTGAAAAATAGCAGATATACAAGCTCACAGCGCGGCACCGAGTGCCGCACTGCGAGCTTGTAGATCTGCTATTTTTGAAAGATTGTGAAAATTTGTGTGGAGTCTGAATATTTCAAATCCTTTTTTGAAAACCCATGTTTCTATTTCAGTGGTGCTCAAACCTTTCCATGTGAAGGACCCCCCCAAAAAATAGCAGATCTATAAGCTCGCGTGAGCTTGCATATCATCTATTTTTCAATAGCTAAAGCGGCCCCTCCACCTTGGGCCTTGTAACTCAGTCCCACTCCCCCCCCCCCTGTGACGCCCCTGTGTGTGTGTGTGTGTGTGTGTGTGTGTGTGTGTGTGTGTGTGTGTGTGTGTGTGTGTGTGTGTGTGTGTGTGTGTGTGTGTGTGTGTGTGTGTGTGTGTGTGTGTGTGTGTGTGTGTGTGTGCGTGCGTGCGTGCGTGCGTGCGTGCGTGTGTGTGTGTTTGCGTCCCTCTCGCATGCAGGCCAAGGGGTTGAGATTCCCAAGCAGGCCTTATTGCAGATGATTGCTCTCATAAAAAAGCCCACTCTCCTAAATTACCCCCCCTCCCCCTCCTCCTCCTCCTCCTCCTCCTCCTCCTCTCATCTACAGTCTAAACACTCTTAATCAAGTACAGGTGTGTCCCGGTGCGTTCGCTGCAGACCAACGCCTCGCTCGCCGAGCGAGTGAGAGTGAGACAGAGTTGTTTTTGACAGCAAATTTAGATTTTGTTTTAGTCAAAGTCTTTTGAATAAAATGTCATTTAGTTTTAGTCATATTTTAGTCACCTGAAAAGTATTAGTTTTAGTCTAATTTTAGTCGACTAAATATAAGATTTTATCTACAGTTGATTTAGTCAACTGAAAAGTATTTTGGCAGGCCTTGATGGCATTGTAATGACTGATTTTACACTTGGTTGTGTGCTGAAAATAGCAGATCTACAAACACCTGAGATCAACCAAACATAAAATTACTCTCTTTTCCACTAGTCCCTCCCTAAGGTTTTAGTCTAGTTTTTGTTTTGACAAATTGTCCTTATATTTAGTCTTAGTTTTAGTCATCACAGTCGACAAACATTTTTCGTCATAGTTTTAGTCGACAAAATCAACACTGGCGTGAGACGGAGTGAGAGAGAGAGAGATGTTCTTTGTTTGTGTTGTGTTTTTCCGACTCCAGTCTTTTTGTATTCCTCACAGAGGAGACTCCAGCTACAGATGACATGGCCCCGCATCCATTGTTGTCTCACTTCATATTGTTTTCCTCTTGTTTTCAGCTTTTTTCCCCCTCCCTTTTTTCTTTCCCTGTCATATTTTGTCCAGATACTTTTCTTCTTCTTTTCTCTTTTCTCTTTCCTCTTTCTCCTTTCTTCTTCTCTGTGTCTTAAAGGAGTAGTTCACCCCCAAAATGATTCTTTTTCTATTCATCACTCACGCCATGTAGCCTAGTTCCAGACCCTGAATCGCTAGCCACACCCCTTAATGGAGTGAAACGAAATGTCAGGCTACACGCCATGGAGACTTTTATTACAATTTTTTATTACAATTTTTGATTACAATAAATGTACCCCCCATTGATTCCGGATGGGGACCCAGCCAAATGCATTTGGGTCCCCATCTGGAATCAGTGGGGGTAAATTTACTACAATAGATATTTCTATTAGGAATGCGACCAATACCAAAAAATACATTTGAGTATCGATTATCTCAATATATGGGCATAAATGGACACAGGCAAACAGATGGTCTAAACGGGTCCTACAGAGATCTCCATGTATGGGCATAAAATGGAAGCATAGACCAATGGAGTAAAATATGCACATCCCCAACTTTGTATATGGTGCTGGATCCAGGAACAAACCGTGAATGAATAAAGTGCAATGTCCGCACACGATATGACCAATGGACGCGGACAGACAGATATCTCCATATATGGGCATAAATTAACACAGGCAAACAGATGGTCAAAACAGATCCTATGACAACAGGTATAATGGGGTTTGCATTAAAGGGCGTTATTCATTCCCTATTTACATTGTTCCCGAGTTGGCCAGGTTGCCGACTAGATAGTAATCAATATAAAAAAAGTCATTTTGGGGGTGAACTACTCCTTTAATTCAGCACGGGATAAGAGACAGTGTTGGTGGATTCTTCTTCTTCTTCTGTGGGTTAATACGGTTACTGGGATAACAATCTCTTCCCGCCATCATTCCATGATTGATGGGCATGCACACTGTGTGTATGCGCGCGGCGTGCTTGTGTGTGCGCGTGTGTGCGTGCGCGCGTGTGTGCTGAATGATCGAGCAAGTAAGTGAGTGAGAGATAAGTAAGCGATGGGTGGTGGGTAAAGTGTGTGTGTGTGTGTGTGTGTGTGTGTGTGTGTGTGTGTCTGTGTGTGTGTGTGTGTGTGTGTGTGTGTGTGTGTGTGTGTGTGTGTGTGTGTGTGTGTGTGTGTGTGTGTGTGTGTGTGTGTGTGTGTGTGTGTGTGTGTGTGTGTGTGTGTGTGTGGTCCGCGGAGAGAGTGAGAGTGAGTGTGTAAGCGCAGCGGCAGGGGCCGCCGTATCCGTCAGAGGAGAACAATGGCTTTTAAATGAATCTGGGCGCTCGTAAATCACAGAGAGAGAGAGAGAGAGAGAGAGAGGGCGCTGATTGCCTGTGTGTCAGAGTGGTCGGTGTGAGCGAGCGGACAGACGAGACGACGACGGGAAAGCGAGCGAATGAACGAGAGAAAGCCCAGCGAGACACCTTGTTAACGCCTGAACAAAACGCCTCCATTAAGGAACCAATGGCCTACTTATGTAAATGACTCCCGCGCTCAAATCCAACCCGTTCCTCTCCTCTCCCTCCTCGTCCCGGGGAGGAGGTGTCCTTGGGAGGCGATCTGTCAGTCAGTCTGTCTAATGTAAATAAATCAAAGCGTATAAACACTTTTAGTCCAAGGGTCATCAACAGAGGGGTCCGGGACCCCAAGAGGGTCCTCAGAGTTACTACAGGATGAGGGCCTCCAAATCTTTGTGTGATAGAAACTTTTTTCTCATTTTTTTATATGAACCCTATAGTGTCCATATTATGAGAACTTTAGCCAAAAATAGCAGATCTACAAGCTCACAATAATAATAATAATACATGTTATTTGTAACGCACTTTACATTTGAAGCAAATCTCACAGTGCTACATTAAAATGGAAAAACATTAAGAAAACAAACTAAGAAATAACGAGAACCAAAGAAGTGAATAAAATCAGAACATTGTTCACCTATTAGCCTACACAGCAAAGAAAAGTTAAAACACAAAAAGCCAGAAGTAAGACTGTCTAGGCAAACGCCTTGCGAGGCGTTGTGAGCTTGTAAATTTATGTCGCACGAAATAAGCACCAAAAGTAGCAGATTTGAGATTGTTGATCTGCTATTTTTTCATTGTTTGAATCTTAATTTTGAATCTTGAAAAGTATACGTTTTGGGACATATGAGGTTTCCATCCGACAGAGATGACTTCTTCTCCTACGGGACGTCCCATATTGGTCATCATGCTGACTGAGGAAGGAGAACTGGAGTGTACAAGGGGGGCAATTATTCTGCTTTGCACCGCGAGGTACAAATTATTCACCTAATATTTAGGCCTGCAGCTGTCTCGCCTAGCCATTGTCCTATCTTTTTGCTTTCGAGTATTCTGGTAATTGAGAAACGTTTTTTCTTTTTTCTTCTCTATAATTTTTATCCCACAATTTTGTAACCCATTTTTTCACCCAGTGCCAATTACCTAACCTGTAATCCAGGTTTCTGCTCTCCCTCTGCCGTGCTTGGGGAGACAACGGACTGACGTCATGCTTCCTTCAGTGCATGAGTTGTCCAAGTTGCTTCTTTTCACCTGTTGAGGGGATTTCCCCGGTTTGGACGTAGCGCGTGGAAGGAACACATTATTCCAACCAGTTCCTTTCCCCTCCATCAGGCGCCTGTCTGGCCAGGGGGAGGCATTATAGAGACCAGGATTACTGCATGTTTTTGTGAGGGTATCTACCCTAGGAGACACGGGGCAAAACATGCAAACTCCACACAGAAAGGCCCCTTTCGTCAGAACACCTTTCGAGAACACGCCCCCAGCGCCCACGGCGGGAATCAAACTCTTTTTTAACTTAATTTTTATTTTTTCACATGCACAGACATTCACAGGGTCAACTTTTCGCACAATTGTATTCGTCATATTTCATTCCATATCAATCATCCGTGGTGTCATTCTTCTTGGTCGTGTATTCAGTCCATTTCTCCCATTTTTCAAGAAACAGCTCCTCTTGTATCTTGAGTCTATGTGTAAATCTCTCCATTTCTCAAGTTGGAGAGTCACTTCTATACCACAATTTTGTTATTGTCTTTTTTTTTTTGCTGGCTGCCAGTAGCACATTGACCAGATATTGAAATATGAAATACCAAAGAGAAATGCTTTCTTTTAATACATCAACAAATCAAAACCACACCCCCAAACGATTGAATAAATCAATAAAGTCTGATCATTCACTTCGTCATACAACGGTGACCCGCAAATAAAGCTAGCCAATCTACAAGATCACTTGAAGGAGCTTGTACGTCTACTTTTGCTATTCGTGCTACATAGCCTACTGTCTACAAAAACCTGTTTATTTAATGTTTATATTCTCAATTAAATCGATTCGTTTCACTAAACCGTCGCTAATGCATTTAATGACTTTAATTAAATACATTTGACATCGTTCAAAGTGTCAAAGCTCTTAGACTCTGTTTACTCAGTGTAGAGCAGGGGTCTTCAACAGGGGGTCCGCGACCCCCAGGGGGTCCGCGGAGGTACTGCAGGGGGTCCGCGAAATTATTGCTTAAAAAAAAAAAAAAAGATTTCAAAAAATGTTTTTTTTTCTTTTTCTTTTTTTTACATTTATGTTAAAAAAGAAATCATGATTCTATCCATTTTGAATAGCTTGAATACATGATTACTATGCAATTGACAGATTGTTGATATTATTGACATTGATTCTCAGTTAATAAGTAGTGTTTAGAAATGTTTAGAAATGGTAGTGGTACGGCCCACCCTGCTCGCTGTAACTTGTACATGTTTAAAATTTTAAAAAAAAATTCGTAGCCCCGACCCCCCCACCCTACGAGGTGGTAGGGGGTCCCTGCTCCATCTCCCCATCAGTTTGGGGGTCCCCGGCCTGAAAACGTTGAAGACCCCTGGTGTAGAGAGAGATAGGGATCTGGGGGGTAATTTAGACGCTTGTCTTTGCATATATGTTTTTCTCGATGATCTATAATTGCTTTGATAAGGACATAATTGCGCTGTCTCCCGGCATTAGTGATGTCTGCAGTTGTTAGCGTTACGTGTTAATGCCAAGCAGTTGTAAATCATTAGGAGCCTCTGCTTCATTATGGTTGGAGCGTTGAGGGTTAGGGTTGTTGCCACAGAGCGGCGATGAGCTGAGATGAGTGCTGAGGCACACGGGGTAATTACAGGTGTGCGGCGGAGAAAACATGCAATTAGAGATGTAGAGAGAGGCATTTGGCACACTTTATGAGATTGACTGTTTGGGGCGGGGCACCCGACCCGGCCAACGACCGACGCAAAGGTTTCAAGTTGTTTGTTTATTTATGCCCTCACTCTCCTCTCCCATGCAGCAAGCACGGTCAGGCAGACCTGGACCAATCAGTGCACGTCTCGATTGGGGCCAGATCATGTCAAACCATGACTAGTCAGTTCTGGCCTAGAATATCACCTGATTTCAACCAACGTAAATCCTGCCCATGAAAACGGACGTCCTGGATTAATCCGAGAGGGTCCGATCGAGGCCAGATGAATATCATAACTAGTCAGATATGTCCCAGAATATAACCTTACATGCTCATGTTTCAACTAACATTACAAACAATAACAATAATCCATATGTCCATATGACATCCTGGTAATGACGTCAAGATCATCCCCATACGGGCTGTGATCTGGGCCTAGTTCTGAACGTCACCGGAGTCAACGGAGGATGTCATCATGACGTCATCATGGCGTCATTTGGATTACAGGGCTCCTCTCGGCAGTGGAGAGGAGCGGCAGTGGCTCAGGGGGAGAGTTGCCGTCTTAGAACATGGAGGGTTGCCGAAGGGTTCCCAGTTCGATCCCATGAATCCCACAGAGTTAGTGTTGAAGAGTCCTTGAGAAAGACTTTGAACCACTAGTTGCTCCCGGTGAGCAGGTTGGTGCCTTGCATGGTTTCGTCCGCCATCGGTGTATGAAATGGTGAATGTAATGCACAATCTCTGTAATTTTCCTCTAGACTAAAACGTTAGGGAGGGAAGAGAGTCATTTTATATTTGGTTGCTCTTCAGGTGTTGTGTGCTTGAAATAGCAGATTGTCGCGTTATGAACTTGTAGATCTGCTATTTTCAGCACACAACCAAGTGTAAAATCATTACGATGCCATCAAGGCCTGGCAAAATACATTTCAGTTGACTAAATCAACTGTAGATTTAGTCGACAAAAATTAGACTAAAACTAATACTTTTCAGGTGACTAAATTATGACTAAAACTAAATTACATTTTATTCAAAAGACTATGACTAAAACTAAATCAAAATTTGCTGTCAAAAACAACACTGCTCCTCTCCTCCCCTCCCCAGTTCAATCCCATAGCTCCCACAGAGTTGGACACAGGCAAACAGATGGTCAAAACGGGTCCTATGACAACAGGTATAATGGGGAGTCCTTGAGCAAGACTCTGAACCACTAGTTGCTCCCGGTGAGCAGGTTGGTGCCTTGCATGGTTTCCTCTGCCATCGGTGTATGAATGGGTGAATGTAATGCACAATCTCTGTAATTTTCCTCTCCTCTCCTCTCCTCTCCTCTCCTCCTCTCCCCCTGTGTTCCCAGGCTCTGTGATGTCCCCTCTATGACAGTGACAACTGGCAGTGACCCCCCGCCACCCCTGGTCGGTCAGGGTTAAGGGACTGAGGTCGTGCCAGGTCAACCCGTCGGGCCCCGGCCCCACCCCTCCCTCCCGGGCAGCCCAGCTGATGGTCCCAAGGTCAGAGGTCAAAGGTCAACCACTTAAAGCACTATATTGTCGTTGTCGTGTGGAGACCTTGTATGTCCAAAACCGTTCGTTTTGTATTTATCATTTTAAAAATGATTTAAACTACTGAAAACTGCCGATGACCGCGCGTTGTGTGCTTGTAGATCGGCTGTTTTCACTAGTTTTGTGCGACGGCCTGGCATGATGAAGCAGGGCTTTACTTTGCGAATGAACGTACGAATTTGAAACTTGGAGATACGAGGTTTCTGCCCGACAACGACGGTACATTTCCACCATAAAGAGCTTCTCGATCGTTTTGAGAAAACAGCCGATCTACATAGTTCACGGCGCGTCACACCGTGCACACATTGTGAGCTAACAGATAGTCAATTTTCCAGAACTTTTAACGTTGTCTTTTTTAAATGTTCGCCTGTGATCATAAGCCCCCCCAAAATAGCGACACTAGCTCCCACCTGTTCCGTTTCACGCAGAGACGAAGCGACGGGAGAGGACGAAGGAGGGTGAGAAAATAGCGAGAGAGCGAGAGAGGGCGAGAAAGTTGTGGCCACCAAAGTAAACAGATGACACATAAAACTGTGACCCCGTAATCTCCTTCTCTCTTTCCAACTCTCTCCATCTCTCTCTCTCTCTCTCTCTCTCTCTGCCCCCCCCCCCCCTCCCTGGCTGCTGAGACCATAATAATGTGCAGTATGCAGACTCAGGGGCGTCACACCAAATTCTGGGCCCTGGGTACAAGGATTCACTGCAGGCCCCCCCATGAATGTTTTTCATAGGTGGAGGGGGTTTAACCCATTTAGACTGGGAACACATTATTACGCATTATTTTGTGCTTTAACTGTTGAAAATAGCAGATATCCCCGTGTCTCCTAGGGTTGATACCCTCACAAAAACATGCAGTAATCCTGGTCTCAATACTGCCTCCCCCTGGCCAGCCGGGGTGCTTGATGGATGGAAAAGGAACTGGTTGGAATAACGTGTTCCTTCCACGCGATATGTCCATCCTGGGGAAATCCCCCCTGTCTGGTGAAAAGAAACAACTTGGACTACTCATGCATTGAGGGAAGCATGAGGTCAGTCCGTTGTCTCCCAAATTTGTGCAAGTCTTTGAAGATTTCAAATCCTTCTGAGGTTTCCTATGCCAGTGGTGCTCAAACCTTTTCATGTGAAGGAAACCCAAAATTATATGTATTTGGCCACGGACCCCCATCTCAAAATATTTAGTTCCATTTTTCACTAGCTAAAGTATAAAAACAATTAAGGCCCCCTCCACCTTATGGGCCCTAGTAACTCAGTCCCACTTCCCCCCCTTTGTGACGCCCCTGTGCAGACTGATTAGCAGCGTCTACTCTCCCCGGGGCCCCCTGCCTGCCTGCCCTCCTGCCTGCCTGCATGCATGCACAGCAGGGACAGGGAGCCACCACCCAGACACTGAGGTTGGGAGCGTCTGAGGTTTGTGGCCAGCCTTGTGGCCACAGCCACGGCATGGTGACTACTACTGCTGCTACCACCAGAGCCTCTACCCACCCTGTCCTCAAGAGTGTAAGCCTGCTGGCTGGCTCGCCATCTACACACTCCCTCCCTCAGAGAGAGAGAGAGAGGCACTCAATTCAATTCAATTCAATTCAATTCAAAGGGCTTTATTGGCATGAGAAAGCATAATGTTTACATTGCCGAAGAAGAAATGTACACAGTACAATACAATCAAAATACAGTGGTGCCCACACTTTTGTGACTTGAGAGCTAAAAAGAGCAAAAAAAACTACTTATCTTAATTAGTGCCATTCCCGAGAATACTCGTGAAAAGTACTCGAGTACCCAGAGTGCCGATCCCGAGTATACTCGCGAAAAGTAATATATTACTGTAACGGCGGTTATCCTACCGGGTACAATGGCGGAAGGTTCCGAGCCAATCTCCGTCGCTGATTTCTCATCATCACGGATCCACGAGCACAAAATAGTAATCCCATAACATTGAAGCAGACGGGGAATCTCATCATTAATGTCCATTATCTCCAAACAACACTTTCAAGTGGGAGGATGGCAATAGATGCTCGCTAATAAAACACATGTTGAAAAGCTCCGTTCCGCCATTACACAACACCACGTGGACGTTGAGCGTCATGACGTCATGACGCGATGACGTCAGACCGGAAGTGTTAACGCTATGGACTTCTGGCCTTCAAAATAAGAGACAGGCCGTTAATGGAGCCAGCGAGAGGCACTCTGGACATTTTAATCCGTTAATTTCTGGGGCACAGAATGGGTTAAGGGTGCTTTGGAATAGCGGCGCTGGCGTTACATGTAAGACACAGAAGAAACACACTTAAAGGGATATTCCACTTTCAAAAAAACTTTTGGTCATTGTATGGTCTAATCAGGCTTGTATGAACACCCTGAACAGTTTTTAATTTGCTTCATTCAGTATTTAGATATTTGATGTAAATGTTACCAGCTCCAACACGCCCAGGCCCTCTCCACATACACACCCATTGTAACTTCAAACTTCATTTTAACCATGATAGATTCATTAAAAACACACATTATTTTTTCTGGTGACTCATAATACCCTCCTAATACGTGAGCAGACCGTGTTTTTTCAATAACCTTTTTCTTTTATTTTTAATAATTCTTTGGGAAAATGGAAAACATTAAATACAATAATATTTTATTGAAAATAAATGAAAAAAGTTATTGAAAAAACACGGTCTGCTCACGTATTAGGAAGGTAAAATGAGTCACCAGAAAAAATAATGGGTGTTTTTGATGAATCTATCATGGTTAAAATGGAGTTTGAAGTTACAATGGGTGTGTATGTGGAGAGGGCCTGGGCGTGTTGGAGCTGGTAACATTTACATCAAATATCTAAATACTGAATGAAGCAAATTAAAAACTGTTCAGGGTGTTCATACAAGCCTGATTAGACCATACAATGACCAAAAGTTTTTTGAAAGTGTAATATCCCTTTAAATAGTAGGGAAAACATAGTAGAAAGGAAAGTAAGGGGAAAAGGTTCTTTGTATTCCTATGGACTCTTGAAAACAAATCATTGCATTTGGGATTGAAGGGAGCTGAGAGGCCCTTCTTGAACTTAATTCAAGTGAGAGATACACAAAAAAAGGGGGTTTTGTGATTTTAGTTTATATTTAAATGTTTTAGAGGCAAGTCATGTGGTCTACCTGCACTGCCTTTGTGGAGAGGAGAGGCCAGAGTCCCCCCCAGGAGTCCTAGGGGAAGCAGCTGCTGCCAGGGAGGAGAGGAAAGGAGAGGAGAGGAGAGGAGAGGAGAGGAGAGGAGAGGAGAGGAGAGGAGAGGAGAGGAGAGGAGAGGAGAGGGCTCATATTGATACACGGAGGTCAGACCAGGCCAGGGACATGCTGGGCCCCTGATTCAGCCCGGGAAAAAGAGTTGGAGAGGCCCTCATAGCGCGCTATAGAGAGAGAGAGCGCTGCTGCTACTCAAAGATTTGCCATTTCAGATCATGACAAGTGACTAGCCAGTGGGCCAAATACATGAGTTATATTTCGTCGTTGTCGGGTGGAAACCTTGTCTGTCCAAAACTGTTTGTTTTGTATTTATCATTTTAAAAATGATTTAAACTAGTGAAAACAGCCGATCTACAAGCACACAACGCCTCGCACCGCGAGGCGTTGTGTGCTTGTAGATCGGCTGTTTTCACTACTTTTGTGCGACAACCTTGTATGATGAAGCAGGGCTTTGCGAAGAAATCTACACATTTGAAACTTGGAGATACAAGGTTTCTGCCCGACAGTGACGATTTACCTTGTTGGCCACCCAGCCAATATAACGAAGGCCGACATTTTATTTATTTATTTTTCCTAATGGCCGGCCTGGACCGGCCGGGAATTAACTGGCCGTTCGGGAGTTGTCCCGCTTTTCCCAATGGTCAGCACGTCCCTGGACCAGGCCTCCAGGGGACCAATGACGAGAGCAGAGGACACTCTCACACTGCTACTTAAAGGAGAACTTAGCATTTGGCCGGTCCCAATTATATTGCTGTTGTCGGGCAGCAATGTACCTCCTATCTAAATATTCTAACTATTTTTTTTTAGTTTTTTTACTTGGACCAAACGGGACCCTTTGCGAACTTTCCCAAAGGCAAATAAGTTACCGGCCAGCCTGCCAGCTGCTGTGACAATGCGTCAGTGTCACCCGACACCCTGCAAAGCATATACTGCAGTGGTCTTCAATGTTTTCAGGGCCAAGGACCCCTTAGTTGAGAGAGAGATGAAGCAGGGACCCCCACAACCTTTTCATAGATTCCATATAGTTTCATTGTTTGACAGCACAATCATCAGTGTATTTTGGATTCATGTCAATTTGTGTTTTCAGATATTTAACCACTTGAACTGTCAATACTTAATAAACTTGACCTTTCACTCTGTTACTTAGTCTGCTCTTTTTCCCCTCTACACCAAACCTCTTTGCCGAAAATAGTCGATCTACAAGCTCACAACGCCTCACAACGCGAGGCGTTGTGAGCTTGTAGATCTGCTACTTTTGGCTACAGTTCTCAGAATTTCTCTTTGCGCATAGAAGGAAGCATGTGAGGTCAGTTCGGGGCTCTGCTGTCAGGTGAAAAGAAGCGGTTTGGACTCCTCACGCATAGAAGGAAGCATGTGGTCAGTCTGTTGCTCTCCTCAGGTTGGCAGAGTGGGAGTGTAGCGCCGAGGATTACGTTAGATAATTGTGGCAAAATCGTGGGATAAAAAAGGAAAAAAAAGAGAGAGTGACAAGCTATTAAAGAATAACATTCCCTCCAAGAACAGGTGGACAGGAGGACCACTGGGGGGGAGGAGGGGAGAAGGGGAGGGTGGGGAGGGGGGGGGGGGGTGTAGGTACTGGTGGCGACGCCGCGCTGCACATGCCACTGTGCATGATCGCTGCTCTCACCGGGACACTGACAAGTCACCACAGTGAATTTTCCGCTCTGACGCATGCACACACACACACACACACACACACACACACACACACACACACACACACACACACACACACACACACACACACACACACACACACAGCGTGTGTGTGTGTGTGTGTGTACTGTTTACACTACTTAGTGTATTTGGTGACGGGGTTAGGGGAGGCGTGACTGACCCCCTCAGTCATAATTAAGAGCCTAGCCGACTCACCGTGGCGTAAGACCTTTTAGGCCATAGGCTGCTGCACACCCACTGCACCCAGACACACACACACACACACACACTCGCACACACACACACACACACACACACACACACACACACACACACACACACACTCCCTTACACTGCACTGTTTACCTTTCATTATACACTCCAATTATATGTCGCATTCTCTCCTGTCTCCCTCTCTCTCTGTATCTCTCCATCTCTCTCTCTCTCTCTCTCTCTCTCTCTCTCTCTAACTTTTCACAGTTTTATGGGAGCCGTGTTTTTCGTGCAAAACAAATGTCCCTATAGCCAAAAATGTTCCATATGGCATGTTCTAACTGTGTGCCAAATTTCATGCTTTTATCGTAAAGTGCAAGATTTTTGCCTCTCTCTGTCTCTCCCTCCCTCCCTTTCTCTCTCTCTCTCTCTCTCTCTCTCTCTCTCCTCTCTCTCTCACTCTGTCTTTCTGTCTCTCTTTCTCTCCTCATCCCTCCCTCTCTTCATTTCTCTCTCTCGCCCTCCCTTGACTTTTATAATGTTCTTCTGCGGTGCCGTACCGCACGACGCGTTGTGAGATTGTAGATCTGCTATTCTCTTTTCATTACGATGCCATCAAAACCCGCCAAAATACATTTCAGTTGACTAAATCAACTGTAGATTTAGTCGACTAAAATTAGACTAAAACTAAAACTTTTCAGGCGACTAAATTATGACTAAAACTAAATGACATTGTATTCAAAAGATTATGACTAAAACTAAATCCAAATCTTCAGTCAAAAACAACACTGGTCACACAAAGTGAGCTTGTTAAGATCTTGCTATTTTCAGGTGCGAGCCTCCATGCTCCACCGGCGTGGAACTATGTATAAAACAGTCTAGAATAGATCTCTCTCTCTCTCTCTGACTTTCTCTTGACTGAGCCTTCCAGTGTGTGTGTGTGTGTGTGTGTGTGTGTGTGTGTGTGTGTGTGTGTGTGTGTGTGTGTGTGTGTGTGTGTGTGTGTGTGTGTGTGCGTGTGCGTGTTGGGATCAGAACAGAACAGTGTGTGCCGTGCCGAGCTCTCCGGCGCGCAAAAATATTTATCTCCTCCCCGGGTCCTTATCAAAGGTCAAACAAGCCGCCGAGAGGCCCTCCACTCTACTGTACGTACACACACACACACACACACACACACACACACACACACACACACACACACACACACACACACACACACAGACACACACACAGACACACACACACACACACACACACACACACACACACACACACACACACACACAGGTAGAGAGACGGAGAGAAAGGGAAAGGGAGGGGGAGAGAGAGAGAATGGGAGAGGGGAGGGTAAGGGGGAGGAAGGGAAATGGGGGGAGGGGGAGAGAGTAAGAGAGAGAGGGAGATATAGGCAAAAGAGGAGGGGGACAGGGGAAGGGAGGGAAGGAGGGAGAGAGAGAGAGAGAGAGAGAGAGAAATGGGACACAAGGTAAAGTGAGTAAAGCATGAACAATAATAGAAACACAGAGTTGGTGGTTAGAGAGTAAAGTATAGACACCAAAAATACAATAAAAACTACGGGAGATTTTTTTTGCAGGTCTTTCAGTCCGACTATCAAAAAAGCAACTGGGTTAAGGGCGGCAGCGGAAGCTTGTGATTGGCTACGCGGATGTGACGAAAGTCGGGGAGACGGAGTTACACCTAAACCTAACCTCAGTAAAACTAACGCTGGTGAATGCTAACCTGGTGAAATGCTAACCTGCCGACGCTGGTGAATGTTAAACTGGTCGGACCAACGGTGCTTAACCCAGTTGCTTTTTTGATATACACTCGGACTGAAAGACCTGCAAAAACACTCTCCCAAAAACTACACAGGCAACAATGGAGGGAGAGGGAGGAATGGAAGGGAGGGGAGGGGAGGGGAGGGGAGGGTTATGACAGCATGGGAGAGAAGGTAGGTGGGGAGAGGAGGACGACACATCCTCGGTAGGGATGGGCCGATAAGCGATATTATCGTTTATGGTGATTAAAAACACTCACGATAATCGTATCGTGGAGATTTCATTTATCGTGAAATCGTCCTCCGTCATGCACTGGGGATCAATTCACCTTTTATTTGCTGAGCTGCATATCAGGTACCACTTAAACCCTCTATAATTGGTAGAAGGTACTTATAATACACGTATTTGATACAGTCTTTTTTTTTCACTCTCTATCAAATGTCTTTGCCAAAAAAATAGCTGATCTACAAGCTCACAACGCGTCGCAACGCTTGTAGATCTGCTTTTTTTTTTTTTTTTTTTTGGCAAATGTTCCGCCCCCAGGATAATGGATTTTGATTATCGCGATAATATCGTAAAAATCGCGATTTCTTTTGTCACAATAATCGTGATATGACATTTCCATATCGGCCCATCCCCAATCCTTAGCTCCCACGCTCCCGTGTGTTACAACACCACAGTGGGGAGGGCGAGAGAGAGTGAGAGAGAGAGGGAGGAGGGAGAAGGTGGATAAGTGGACGGACAGACAAACCACAGAATGAGAGAGTGTGTGTGTGTGTGTGTGTGTGTGTGTGTGTGTGTGTGTGTGTGTGTGTGTGTGTGTGTGTGTGTGTGTGTGTGTGTGTGTGTGTGTGTGTGTGTGTGTGTGTGTGTGTGTGTGTGTGTGTGTGTGTGTGTGTACGTACTTGGGGGAATACTTGTGTACAACCGTACAATAGTGCAGTTTCTCCCTGCATGCTGCTTCAGAGTTCAATGCGTACACGAAGAAGGGAAGGAGTCACCCAGAGGTTTCACATAATTGTGTCATGTGCAGTTGTATACTATACTGTGTATATACATCTACCCACAAACACACACTGTACCATATGACAACTATATTGTCCTTATTCTGGGTCGAAACATTTGGTGAAAAATGACCAGTCTTCAACTTGTTCAGGCCAAGGAGAGAAGTTGAGAGAAAGATGAAGCAGGGACCCCCACAACCTTAGATTCCATATACCGTAGTTTCGTTGTTTGACAGCACAATCATCAGTGTATTTTAGATACATGTCAATTTGTGTTTTCAGATATTTAAATATTTAACCACTTGAACCGTCAATACTTAGTAAACTTCACCTTTCACCTGGTCTGCCCTTTTCCCCTCTACACCAAACCTCTTTGCCGAAAATACAAGCTCGCAACGCTTCGCAGCACTTGTAGATCTGCTTTTTTTGGCAAAAGTTCTCATGGACACTAGGGTTCAAGTGCATGCATATAAAAAATGGAGATTTCTTTTTCTATCACACAGACTTGGAGGCTCCCCTGTAGTTACTCTGAGGACCCCCTAGGGATCCCAGACCTCCCATTGAAGACCCTTGGTCTACTCACAAACTCACAATGTGACATGTTGTAAGCTTATGGAATATTATTTTGGCAAATATGTTTGACGCTACAGGACTTGACAACTTTTTGAGGCACAAGTACAGTCAGACAGGAAATAGAAAGAATAAAGGTCCTTTCCCACGTAGATCCCTTTCTCAAGTACCTCTGAGGGTCCCTGGAACTCCATCCACATTGACCACCACTGTTACATATTATATGGTCCCTAGCTGGGGACTCCTGGTCAACTAAGTATATATGGTTTAAATAAGTGGTTCACACACACACACACACACACACACACACACACACACACACACACACACACACACACACACACACACATACACAAATGCACACGGGAGACATGGCGCGGTACACACGGTATAACACACAGACATAGATCATACATAATGGAGCCATCAGGTCTAGACGTACAACCATGGGAGACACAGACAGCAGCTAACCCCATCTATGGCTGTAAGGCACGGCAGCACACACACACCACACACCCAGGGGTGTCGCACCAAATTCTGGGCCCTGGGTACAAGGATTCACCCCCCATGAATGTTCTTCATATAGGGGTTTAACCCATTTAAACTGGGAACGCATTATTACGTGTTATTTTGTGCTTTAACTATTGAAAAATAGCAGATCTACAAGTTCACACATAGCCCGGCACCGAGTGCCGCGCTGCGAGCTTGTAGATCTGCTATTTTTGAAAAATCAAGACATTTTGTGCAAATCTTTTAATATTTCAAATCCTTTATCCTTCTATGTTTTTTTTTAAACCTATGTTTCTATGTCAGTGGTGCTCAAACTTTTTCATGTGAAGGACCCCCAAAATGATGATGCATTTGGCCACAGACCCCCATCTCAAAACATTTAGTTCCAGGGAAAATTTGAGTTACAAACGTTTGCTTAAAAAAAAATCATAATATTTGAACACATTTTACGACTTTTCAAAAATAGCTACAAGCTTGCAGTGCGGCACTCTGTGCCACGCTGTGAGCTTTTATATCTGCTATTTTTCAATAGCTAAAGTATAAAATAATTAAGGCCCCTCCACCTTGGGCCCTAGTAACTCAGTCCCCCCCCCCCCCCCCCCCCCCTTGTGACACCCCTGCACACACCACACACCACCAGGCTCCCTAATGCTCACCACACTGGGAGCTGCTCGCAACACGACAGGCAAAAACACACACACATAAATATACAAACCAAGCCACCACAGGTAATTTAACTTGTTATTTAACGTCGTGGAGAAGGGAAAGCTGTTGTTGATTGGTCTCATTTGTTTTGAAAGGTGGGAAAGGGTGGAAATATTTTTAGCCACAATTAGAGAGAGTGTGTGCATTCCCACACGCCCCCAAAACATAACCCGAATCATCATCACGCCCCCGCGCCACTCTAATCTTTAATGTTGTAGTGTTGTGGGCTGGCAGGCAGAAATCTTGTAACGTCCACATTTGAATCCCTTTTGTATGCTCTTGTCTTCCTCATAATGTGACATTGTCATTTAAAAGTTTGTAGATGTGCTATTTTAGCTATGCTTTAGCCATGACTACTTCCCTTAAAACATGTAGCTGGCTGGCCTCCTTCAAAACTGCGAGAGTTGAGGCATTACATTTCGTATAACACAGTTCAATGCGAGGAGTTGTGAGCATGTAGATCTGCTATTTTCACAATTTCTGCCTCTAATATTTGACAATTTGGCCAATGTTTAATTTGAAATTTTAGAGGTATTAAAAAGTCTTAAATTGTCACTTTAGAAATGTGCAGATATATACACTTAAACTTTATGCTGCTTTGTTTACTGTTGAGTGAGAAAACAAATTCATCATCTGGGGACCCCCCCAAATAATTTGGGAACCCACAGGTTGAGAACCACTGCTTTACACCACTTGGCACCATGGGCACTTGCCCTGTTTGCCCAGTACATACCATGCTCCTGGCATCCTGATGCCAGCGCTGGGCGCGTCGCTGCTTGGTTGTTTCCTCAGGGTCACTTGTCTGGTCTTGCCCGTGTGTTCTCAGCTGCTTTCTCTGGCCCTTAAAGCTGGCATTCTACTGTATCTGCAGGAGTTCTAGCCCCCCCTTTTTTCCCCTCCGGAAAATGTAGTTGATGATGTAGTAGAAGCGTCACTGGACTGAACTTGGAATAGGTTCTATGCCTCTTTTTTTCTCTCTCATTGATTGAATACTTTATTAGCATTTCACAGGGAAAAGCACAGTAAAGTACACTAGGGTTCTTCAACATTTTCAGACCAAGGACCCCTTAGCTGAGAGAGAGATGAAGCAGGAACCCCCAGATTCCATATAGTTTCATCGTTTGGCAGCACAATCATCAGTGTATTTTGGATTAATTTCAATTTGTGTTATCAGATATGTAACCACTTGAACCGTCAATACTTAATAAGCTTGACCTTTCACTCTGTACTTAGCCTGCTCTTTTTCCCCTCTAACCCCCAACCCTTCAACGTTTTCAGGCCAAGGACCCCTTAGTTGAGAGAGAGATGAAGCAGGGACCCCACTACCTTTTCATAGATTCCATAATATAGTTTAATCGTTTGACAGTGCAATCATCAGTGTATTTTGGATTCGTGTCATTTTGTGTTTTAACCTCTTGAACTGTTAACTATAGAGGGGATCCAAAATACACTGATGATCGTGCTGTCAAACGATTAAACTACATGGAATCTATGAACAGGTTGTGGGGGTCCCTGCTTCATCTCTCTCTCAACTAAGGGGTCCTTGGCCTGAAAACGTTGAAGACCCCTGGTGTATACAGTATATAAAATGCACAGCGCACAGCGTGTGCTGCATGTCCAGAGAGACACATCTCAATCTAAGATGGTGAATTATTCCCGGGTCGGTCCTGTGCTGTGCAGTGTGTTATGGCTGTGCCATCCTCCACATCTGGATGGCAGGACAGATGTTTCCACAAACACGCATGATCTCCCTTTACTTCCAACGCACGCACGCACGCACGCACGCACGCACGCACGCACGCACGCACGCACGCACGCACGCACGCACGCACACACACACACCTCGCTCTCTCATTCTCGTATGGTCTGTTTGCTCTCTCTCTCCTGCATCTACTTCCTCCTTTGTTCCCATCATTTCCTGCGAGAACAGGAAAACCCCTTTAGAAAAACAACGTGTCGTCGGCCGCCGTCGGGCAGAAACCTCTTATCTCCGTATTTTGTGTTTTTATTTTTTTATTTTCTTTGTAAATAAACGCCCTACTTGATCATACTACAGCGTCGAACTAAAACCATCAAAACATAATAAAACATAATCAAAAGCTCAAAACGCGTCGTTTCACATTGTGTTTCGAGCTTGTAGATCTGCTTTTGTGTTTTTTTTTTCATTTGGACGTTTTGGACGTGTGAGGTTTCCACTGGACAGAGGCGATATGCTCTGCTGCCTCACTCGCTCCAATGGACAGTCTGCCTCTCTCCACCTCCCTCTCTCTCTCTCCCAGGCACATGCACACATAGACATCAAAGGGGGCTTGAGCACCTGCCCTTTTATCCTTCTGTAAAAATTGCCCTCTCCAGACCATGAATGCAGTTTTCACTATGGTGAAATAAATGCAAATGCCCTCCTCCCATGCCATACCTTAAGGCAGCATTCATTGTCCAAACTCTGTGTAGAAATCCATGCCGTTATGCCACATTGTATTGACTTGATTATGCTTAGTTCAGTGTGGTATCAAGTACCGAAAATAGCCGACCTCCAAGCTCACAACGCGTCGCGCTTGTGAGCTTGGAGGTCTGCTTTTTTCGATGTTTTCACCAAAAGCCCCTGCCTCTCTAACATTCTCTGCACGTCCCTGCTCTCTCCCTATCCCCATCACTCTGTCTCTCTCTCTCTCTCTCTCTCTCTCTCTCTCTCTCTCTCTCTCTTTCCCTTGGTTCAGTGGACTATGTAAACACAACCGGTGGACTGCAGCTTTGCCCTGGAGAGGGACATGGTGTGTGTGTGTGTGTGTGTGTGTGTGTGTGTGTGTGTGTGTGTGTGTGTGTGTGTGTGTGTGTGTGTGTGTGTGTGTGTGTGTGTGTGTGTGTGTGTGTGTGTGTGTGTGTGTGTGTGTGTGTGTGTGTGTGAGTGAGAGAGAGACAGAGAGACAGAGAGAGGGAGGGGGAATGTGTTTGAATGAGAGAGAGAGTATAATCCTGTGCGCGTGTGCGTAGGTGTGTGCATATTTATGTGTGGCTGCAAGCATACTGTATACGCATAGGGTTGTGTGTGTGTGTGTGTGTGTGTGTGTGTGTGTGTGTGTGTGTGTGTGTGTGTGTGTGTGTGTGTGTGTGTGTGTGTGTGTGTGTGTGTGTGTGTGTGTGTGTGTGTGTGTGTGTGTGTGTGTGTGTGTGTGTGTGTGTGTGTGTAATTAACCCTGTCTAAGCCAGGGGTGGTACGCAGTACGGACATGAGATATGGAGGGAGTTGGAATAACTCTTATGAAGTCCATGAGCTTATGGGAGTATTGGATGGCTCATTAAGTTGGTCTCTCTCTCTCTCTCTCTCTCTCTCAGTGTGTGTGTGTGTGTGGGTGGGTGTGTGTGTTACCGGTATGCCTGTATGTCTGTGCCAGGGTCGGCTATTTTCAGCATCAGGGTTCAAAATGTTTTCTTTCATGGGATTCATGAAATTACCTTTTTTAACCGTTGATGTCCTCAGAAGTATATCGCCACTGTCGGGCAAAAACCTCGTATCTCCAAGTTTCAAATTTCTTTTTTTTTTCCTTTACCAAGTAAAGCCCTGCTTCATCATACAAGGCTGTCGCACAAAAGTAGTGAAAACAGCCGATCTACAAGCACACAACGCCTCGGCGCGAGGCGTTGTGTGATTGTAGATCTGCTATTTTCACTAGTTTAGTTCATTTTTAAAAGTATGAATACAAAATGAATGGTCTTGGACATACAAGGTTTCCACCCGACAGTGACGATATAATATTCATCAACGTGCGTGTGTGTGCGTGCATGCGCGTGTGCGTGTGTGTGCGTGTTCATACAGCTGTGGAAGGCAGACACTGACACACTGGGGGATGAGGGGGAGGATGGGTGGGGGGTGTGTTCTGAGACCTACCCAATCAAAGAATGTGTAAATCAAAGTTGTACAGTTAACCTCTGCTGGGCCACAGTGCGTGCGTGCGTGCGTGCGTGCGTGCATGCGTGTGTGTGTGTGGCACTCATGGGAATATGGCTTGGATCTTGTGTGTGTGTGTGTGTGTGTGTGTCTGTGTCCGTCCGTCTTTATGTGTGTGTGTGTGTGTGTGCGTGCGTGCGTGCGTGCGTGCGTGCGCGTGTGTGTGCGCGTGCGTGCGCGCTATAGCTGTCTGCTCTTTGTACCGCCTCACAAATCCATGTTTGTAGAAGGAAATACCTTGACAGGTTTTTGGAGCGGGCGCTCAGCCTGGGCACCCGTCTCCGCCCCCGCCCCCACCCACCCTAACCCACTCTCTCTCTCTCTCTCTCTCTCTCTCTCTCTCTCTCTCTCTCTCTCTCCATCTCCCTCTTCCTTTGGTGTCGTTTTTTAGGTGTTGTTTTACACTCACACGCCCTTCCTTTGGCTCGGGGGCAACATCAACCCCCCCCCACCCTCCTGTTGCGCAATCCCCCAACAGTCCGCCATTTTGGCAAAAAGGAGTAAGGTTTTGTCTCTTTTTCTTCTTCTTCTCCCCCTTCGCCATGCAGGCACGTGCACACTTAGACATCAAAGGGGGCTTGAGCCCCTGCCCTTTTACCTGTCTGCCCTCTCCAGACCATGATGAATGCAGTTTTCGCAAATGCCCCTCTTACCTTGCCATACACAAAGGCAGCATTCAAGAGAATTGCCTTTTCCAAACTGTCCTGAACTTGAATGCAGCATCTTATGTTGGAATAATTGCCCTCTCTGTGTAGAAATCCATGCCGTTACGCCAAATCTCCAGTATTCACTTGATTATGCTTTCAGTGTGGTATCAAGCACCGAAAATAGCCGACCTCCAAGCTCACAGCGCGTCGCAGCGCGACACGTTTTGAGCTTGGAGGTCTGCTATTTTCAATATTTTCACCAAACGCCCTTTTCGAAATTTCAGCCCCTGCCTCTCTAACATGCTCTGCACATCCCTGCCCTTCGCGACAGCGTGGAAGATACCCGGTCCAGTTCACTCTGTGTTTTTAGGAAAGAACTCAAATCTAATAAAGAAAGCTGTCAAGAAGTTGTGATTGATTGAATACTTTATTAACCGGTTGCAAAGAGATACTGCAAGGTACAGTTATATGATAACGCTGAAAGGCCCTGAGGGCTTGTTTCCATCGAGGTCCTCCTGTCTGTGTATTCAATTCATGCCTCAGGCTGTGACTTTGAGGTAATTGTATTCCTTTAATTCAGGGGTCTTCGACAGGGGGTCCAGGACCCCTAGGGGGTCCTCAGAGTTACTACTGGGGGTCCTCCAAATCTTTGTGTGATAGAAACTTTTTTCTCCTTCTATATTAACCACTTGAACCCTAGCGTCCATATTCAGAGAACTTTAGCCAACAATAGCATGATCCACGAGCTTGTATATCAGCTATTTTCAGCAAATTGGTTTAGTGTAGAGGGGGAAAAGAGGAGACTAAGTACAGAGTGAAAGGTCAAGTTGATTATAAGTATTGAATAAGTGGTTAAATATCTGAAAACACAAATTGACATGAACCCAAAATACACTGATGATTGTGCCGTCAAACGATGAAACTGTATGGTATCTATGTGTTGTGGGGGTCCCTACTTCATCTCTCTCTCAACTAATAGGTCCTTGGCCTGAAAACGTTGAAGACCCCTGCTTTAATTCATTTAGGATTGAGGCTGTCTGCGTGCGTGTCTGTCTTTATGTAATCCGCGTATCTCGAGAACCGTTCGTCCCACCGGCTTCAGATTCGGCACGCACGTTCCCCGCCGCGGCGCGGAGTGCAGTGCCGGGCCTCGACCCTGACCCGACGCACGTTTTTTCCGAACCGGCGCAAAAAGTTCGGAATCTCCTTATGCAGAGCTGATTGTTGACATCAGGCTGTTCCGGAGGAACATTGTGACTCATTGTGACATCACTTCATAAAAGGCTCTGACATAACGTACGCCACATGAGTCAACAAAAAATCTCTGTGAATGTTCTTCCCACCGGCACGCGCGTTCTCCAGATATGGGCATAAAATGAATGCCCGTATGCGGAGCTGATGTCTGACATCAGAGTTTTCAGCAACCGGTACTGTGTGTGCAGAGATCTCCATATATGGGCATAAGGGGACAAAGGCAAACAGATGGTCAAAACGGGTCCTATGACAACAGGTATATTGGGGTTTGCATTAAAGGGTGGGGCATTCATGGGGTCCGCTCCAAAAAAGAAAAAGAAAATAAAAGAGACAAAGACAAACATAAGACAAGCAACAAAGCGTGGGACTGGGAGGATGACTTGAATGATGCAAATTTAAGCAGGCTGCGTATTCTGCTTAAAGAAGAAACAAACAAAAAGCGACAGAGATCTCATATATGGGCATAAAATGGACGCAGATAAACAGATATCTCCATATATGGCATATATGGGCATAAAATGGACGCAGAATCACAAAGATCTCCATATACGGGCATAAAGGGACACAGACAGACAGATACAGAGATCTCCATATATGGGCATAAAATGGACGCAAATAGACAGATATCTCCATATTTGGGCATATATGGGCATAAAATGGACCCAGAACTATATCTCAGTGATCTCCATATATGGACATAAAATGGACGCCGACAGACAGACAGATACAGATATCTCCATATATGGGCATAAATGGACACAGGCAAACAGATGGTCAAAACGGGTCCTATGACAACAGGTATAATGGGGTTTGCATTAAAGGGCGGGGCATTCATTCCCTATTTACATCGTTCCCGAGTTGGCCAGGTCGCCGACTAGACTAGTCAATATAAAGGACATATCTGGGAATGCCCATATTTGGTAATGCCCATATATGGGCATGTTTTGACATAACATTGTTGACTATCATGCAGGGGTCTCCATATATGAGTAACTGGTCCCATATAGATTACTGGCCAGATGGCCAAGAATTGGCCTTTGGTCGCATGTCACCCTGAGTTGTCTTACTAGTAATAGCACCCACTACTACTGATAGTTGGTGATGGGTAAATGCAGAGGACAAATTCCACATATTTAAAATAAACAGTGACCGAAATAGCCAAAGGAGCGGGGACCAATATTATTATTATTATTATTAAAGCAGAAAGTATAAGTACATGTGTTCAGTTACAGCTTTGAGTTAAAATTGCCAGGTTTGGTTTGCCATAGTCTCGCCTATAGCCTATTCCACATAGAGTCTGGAACTGCACCTATACCCAAAGCCGAGAACGGAAGCTGTCATCTGTCCATTCACGAAAATATATTTAAAAAAAATCTTTACATTTGATTTTTGAATTTCTTCTCTTATGGCATAATTATTGTTTTCAAATGGGGTCCATGGGCTGATATGTGTCATTTTGGGGGTCCTTGACATGGAAAAGTTTGAGAACCACTGTTCTAACTTCCAGTCAAGTTTCTTCTATGTCAAGGGTCTTCAACAGGGGGTCCGGGACCCCTAGGTGGTCCTCAGAGTTACTTTTTTCTTATGTTATTATTATTAATTTTTTTACCTGGAGCCAGGGTATGGCAGCTGCCGTACTGCTGCTCACTGCTCCTATAGTGATTGTAGAATGGGTAAATGCAGGCAGCAGTTTTCACATGCAAGTATGAGCTATTTTAGACAATAACACACCAAGGAGTGGGGAACAAAATTATTATTATTATTATTTGGCATATGAATCTTGCTGTTCAAACAGGAGTCGTTATTGACTTGACATTGACTTCTGCCTGTGAACAAAGTTCACGACCCGATCGCAGTCGGAACGCAGAGACCCTCAACTCCAGGCCATTCTTCCTCGATCCCCTGGTTCTTCCAGACAATTGGCGTTGACAGCTTAACAGCGGATGTGAGGACACACAGAGCCATGTCACACCTTCTGCTGTTGACGACAGTCCTGTCACAGTCCTCTAACGATGTGGTGGGGGGGAGTCAGGTGACACTCCACAGAACTCTCCAGAAAGGAAGTTAGACTCAAAAGGCCACGGGAAACAGGAAGTGGCCATGGATGAGCACTGCGAGTCACTTACAGTAAATGTACAGTAACACTTACAGTATGTACAGTAACCGAGATACGGTACAGTGTGTTACCATCATGAATACATCTGTAATGGACAGTGACGATGAGAGTGAGAGAGAGTTTATAATGCAAGTATTATAATGCATAAAAGATATTTTTTGTGATGTAGAGCAGGGGTCTTCAATTCATTTTCAGGCCAAGGATCCCTTAGTTGAAAGATGAAGCAGGGACCGCCACAACCTTTTCATAGATTCCATAGTTTCATTGTTTGACAGCCCACTCATCAGTGTATTTTGGATTCATGTCAATTTGTGTTTTCAGATATTTAACCACTTGAACCATCAATAGTTAATAAACTGGACCTTTCACTCTGTAGTGTGCTCTTTTTCCTTTTTCCCCTACACCAAACCTCTTTGCCGAAAATAGCCGAACTACAAGCTCACAACGCCTCGCAGCACGAGGCGTTGTGAGCTTAGATCGGCTATTTTTGGCTAAAGTTCTCAGAATATGGACGTTGGGTTTCAAGAAGTGGTTAATATAGAAAAGAAGAAAAAAAGCTTCTATCATACAAAGATTTGGAGGACCCCCGGTAGTACCTCTGAGGACCCCCTAGGGGTCCCGGAACCCCTGTTGAAGACCCTTGCTCTAGGAGGTCCTCAGAGTTATTACAAATCTTTTCTCCTGACATCTGGCGTTGTCCATTTCTCCAAAGTTTGAGAGTCACATTGGCCAAGCTTCGTGGTACGCTTAACACTGAGGATGCCATTATTGTTAGTAATTATTTGGCTATAGAGTGCCGCCATTCACTTGTGCTTTATTTTGAAGAGCCCTGGAAGCCACAATCGTGTCCATGTTGTAGAAATTCATGGTCTTGTAATGGCGACCAGTATGTTTATTTTCACACGGAAATGAAAAATCCTAATCACGGCTGACCGTCGCGGCCCAGCGTCTCCGTGAAATAAAGCGGTTCTCGGCGATCGAAGCGTTTTTTGGAAGTAGATTCCGAGATTAAGCTGTTTCTTTGCAGCAGCAATGAATAGGAGCCTATGGACATTAACAACTTGAAACCTATAGCATGCTGGGGACGTTTTCCCTGCTGAACCCCTAATTACTCCCGATGAGCAGGTTGTTGGTGCCTTGCGTGGTTTCCTCTGCCATCAGTGAATTAATGTGTGCGTGAATGTAATGCACAATCATTGTAAAGCGCCTTGGATAAAGGGTGGCATGCGCTATATATAAATGCACCATCTACCATTTAAGTGAAGATCAGACATAAAGCGTCACATGGAAAACTCTGGGTTGAGGAGAAGGTGCAGAGAGCAGGCCAGGAATGTGTGCTGACATGTAGCATGGGAGAGAGAGAAGAAACAGAGAGAGAGAGAGACAGAGAGAGAGAGAGAGAGAGAGAGAGAGAGGGAGGGAGGGAGGAACCGGTTCTGGTTCTTTCTCCCGCCTATGGGATGAACCAGAGGTGAGCTTTTCCACCAAGAACCGGAGTTGGTTCCGAACTGTAAAAGTTGGTTCCGAACGGGAACCACAAAATCCTTGGTTCCTCTGGTTCAATCATGGTTCAATCTGGTGGAAACGCAAGCCGGTTTGCAAGAACGAACAAAGGTTCCAAGAAAGTTGAACCGGCGCTGGTTCTGGAACCAAGGTTCTGTTGGTGGAAAAGGCCCCAGAGAGAGAGGGAGGGAGGGAGGGAGACACAGAGAGAGAGACACAGCACTCACACAGAGAATTAAAGAGGCTATAGTTGTGTGCTGAGAGGTCAAAGTCAGGCCTGACTCTGAGATTTGAAATTGAAATGAAGTGTTGGTCTGGCACCGTTCCCACCACAATACACTATGGGATAAGAGTAGTTTGTGTATGGGTGCATGCGTGCACGTGCATGTGTGTGTGTGCGTGCATCTCCATGCTTCTCAACTCTGTCGGGTGGAAACCTCATAATGTCCAAAAGCTGTTACTGTCCAGGATTCAAATTCAAACCCGGCAAAAGTAGCAGATCTACAAGCCCATTTCGAGCTCGCGGATCTGCTACTTTTGATGCTTTTTGGTGTGACGCTCTGTAGTACGATCGAACAGGGCTGGTAATTTACGACAAAACACGGAGATAAGAGGTTTCTGCCCAGCGAGGATAATACACTCCAGGCATGTGAGCCATAGCCTATAGGCTGCAGCGCTACTGACAACGACATAATTGACAGAGAGGAGGTGGTGGGATGACACACACACACACACACACACACACACACACACACACAACACACACACACACACACACACACAACACAAGGAAGTTCATGGTCCAGCGAGGTCGTGTGGAGTGGAGCGGAGGGTGGGTGGCTGAGCTGCGGAGGGGTGTGTGTGTGTGTGTGTGTGTGTGAGAGTGTGTGTGTGTGTGGAGGGGGGGTCCTGGCTGCGTGCCAGGATCCAGGGCCCCGCTATAGCAGCAGCTGGATGTCGGGTAGAGAGGTGTCCTTCCAGAGCCCTCCCTGCCTCTGTGGCGTCAGTTCAGCAAAAGCTAAGGTATGGCAACATGACTGGTGTCTTGCACGCGCGAGAAGACACCAGTCATGTTGCCATACCTTAGCAACAGGCATGATGATGATGATGATGATTACGATGATTACGATGATTACTATCAGTGAATAGTATTATTTTACCGCCGGCACAAGTAAACAACTGACAATTTACAATTAAGGTATTTAGCAGACGCTTTTAATCCAAAGCGACTTGCAAGTAATACATTAAGATAATATGTCAGTGCATCAACAATATAACAAATGCATGGGAATATCAATCTAGAAAAACAATAACATAGGTAGACCATGCACCTAATCAGTAAAAAAAACTTTTCTAAAACCTGAAAATGCTATCTAGCTTATGGTCATCTGCCAACTTGACAAAATTTCCCTGTGCTGACCTAATGAACCGGGGAATAACATTTGTCAATCTTTTTTTTTTTTTTTTGCATTGTAGTTAGTTTAACATGATTTAATAACAGAATAATCAACACAGATGGTCACATGGAGACATTTGTGAATTTATCTTAAGAAGTACATTTTATTTGTTTCCCCTGGAGCCAACCTTGCCATACCCAATTGACGCCTCTGCCCTCCCTCCCTCCTCATCTACCCCCCCCCCCCCCCCCCCCCCTCTCTCTCTCTCTCTCTCTCTCTCTCTCTCTCTCTCTCTCTCTCTCTCTCTCTCTCTCTCTCTCTCTCTCTCCTCCCCCCAGAGGAGCCAGGCGTCCAGCTGAGCATCCACAGCACACTGTCCTTCAGCGGTGGAAAAAAAGTACTCCAATGTTTTTACGTATAAGTAAAATGATCTATTAGGGGTGTATATCTCTCTCCCTTACAAGACCATTCGATACGTATCCGATACATGGGCTACAATGCAAGCGATTCAGAGATGATACATCTTACTGTACATGCAGAACGATTCGATGCGATTGGATTCGGTGCAATTACGATGCGATTTTGATTTTGTGGAATTCGATGCGATTCGATGCGACACGGTGTGATCTGGTACATACGTTTAATGAAACATACATTTTCATTTTTAATTAAGAAACTTCATCTATAAAGTAGCATGGCAGACTTTCAAACAATAAATATTTCAAGACTATGGATTAACAAATAATATAAAGAAAGATGGATGCAAATGTCTCTCTCTCTCTCTCTCTCTCTCTCTCTCTCTCTCTCTCTCTCTCTCTCTCTCTCTCTGCTCTCCCTGTGTTCCCGTCGTCGCCATGAGGGCCACACTCTGCTCTGCCGCGGTGCCATCTATCCATTCTTGTCGTACCTCTCTCTCTCTCTCTCTCTCTCTCTCTCTCTCTCTCTCTCTCTCTCTCTCTTTGTCCCTATACTTTTCTACCCTCCTCTTCAAGCACAATCCCCCCAGGGAACCGTCGTTGAACTCTGGAAAAGTTCATTTTGGAAAACTATTCACAGAGGTTTAAAGGGACCACCGTTATACCACTAATTATGACTTCTAGTCGTGTGTGCTGAGAAAGCCACTGTCTTTTCAACGCTTGTTTGTGTAGGCCTGTACCAGGGGTCTTCAACGTTTTCAGGCCAAGGACCCCTTAGTCGAGAGAGAGATGAAGCAGGGACCCCCACAACCTTTTCATGGATTCTATAAAGTTTCATTGTTTGAAGGCACAATCATCAGTGTGTTTTGGATTCATGTCAATTTGTGTTTTCAGATATTTAACCACTTGAGCCGTCATTACCTCATAAACTTGACCTTTTACTCTGTACTTAGTCTGCTCTTTTTCCCCTCTACACTAAAGCTCTTTGCCGAAAATAGCCGATCTACAAGCTCACAACGCCTCGCAGCACGAGGCATTGTGAGATCTGCTATTTTTGTGTACAGTTCTCAGAATATGGACACAAGGGTTCAAGTCGTTGATATAAAAAGGATTGGAAGATTTGGAGGACCCCCTGTAGTAACTGAGGACCCCCTCGGGGTCCCGGACCCCCTGTTGAAGACCCCTGGCCTATACTGTATGTGTATGCAGTGGATACCTTACAGTAGGCCTACAGTGGTTCTCAAACATTTCAAGGACCCCGGAACCCCCCTATCTGAAAATGTTTTGTGTCAGGGACCCCCCACCCCTCCCCATGAAGAGAAGATTTGTGTTTAAAGAAATTACAAGATTAAACAAAATCTTCAAAAAAGCAGCGATATGAAATGCGCTGTGAGCTTGTATAACTGCTATATGAAAAAAGGGGTGAAGCTATACTTTTGCTGCATGCATGGGGAGCCCCTGAAAACCCCAGAACGACCCCTGGGGTTCCCCGGACCCCACTTTGAGAACCAATGTTTTAGTACACTGGTCCTCAGGGTGAGGTCCCCAACATTATCTTTTTCACTTTGTTTGTAGAGTGGCTATTGTCAAAAAGAACATTCGCAAATCTCCTCTTATGGTTGGTCTGTGGCCAAATACACATCCATTTGGGGGACCTTGACATTTTGCAGTGGTTATACACTAGTCTCTCTATCTCTCCCTCTCTCCCTCTCTCTCGCCCAGTGTGGTGACCTATACGTTGCATCTGTGTGTTTTATGTGTGTGTGTGTGTGTGTGTGTGTGTGTGTGTGTGTGTGTGTGTGTGTGTGTGTGTGTGTGTGTGTGTGTGTGTGTGTGTGTGTGTGTGTGTGTGTGTGTGTGTGTGTGTGTGTGTGTTGTGACAGAGTGAAAGGACAGGAAAGAGGAAAGGCCGCACTTCCTCTGATGCTCCTGCTGCCGTGGGTCACAGGAGATAAGAGCACACACACACACACACACACACACACACACACACACACACACACACACACACACACACACACACACACACACGTGCGTGCGCGCACAAACAATCACAGATTACGACACAGATCCGTAGCTGTGCCAAAGCAGAGGAAGCCAGTTATTCCCTGGGCGCGCGCTGTACTAACACACACACACACACACACACACACACACACACACACACACACACACACACACACACACACACACACACACACACACACACATCGCTCACCCCTTCCCCTTCCCCTAACCCTGGCCCCCCACCCCCTCCTACCCCCAGATTAGCTTCCTCATGGTTTGGCCTGAATCGACCCCCCTCCCCTCCACCCTGGTGCGGGTTGAACTCTGCATGCGGTCCCAGACAGTAGTGGACAGTAACTAAGTACATTTACTTGAGTACTGTTCTGTACTCAAGTATGTTTTTGGATTTTCTTTTCACTTTTTTTCCTTCTTTTTTATCCCACGATTGTGTACCCATTTTTCACCCGGTGTCAATTGTCTAATGTAATCCTGGGCGCTATACAAATATATGGAATCCTATGGAGAACATGTTGCTTCTGGTACCAGAACAGCACAATTAGCGGCCAATCATAGGAACTTTCAGTTCCGTGTTTGCTTCATTTTAAATCCGGACAACTGGCCCTCTGCTATGGACATCCTTAAAATGTTGATGTCCTCAGCAGTATAGTATAGTATTACTGAACCAACGTGTGTGTGTGTGTGTGTAGCCTACTGTATGTGTGTGCACGTGGAAGAAAGAGCTGCTTCATTCAGTAATAACTAAAGAGCTCTCTAGAAAGAGTGTGAGTGTGTATATGGCGGTGGTCGTGCACGTCTGTGCAGGCGAGTGTGTGTGTGTGTGTGTGTGTGTGTGTGTGTGTGTGTGTGTGTGTGTGTGTGTGTGTGCGCGTGCATGCACCAGCTGACGTAAAGCCCTTCTATCTGATGATGATGATGCCCTTCTAATCCCCACAGTGATGTGTCATGAATATGAAGTTTAAGACTCAAATCCCCCAGGGATACGACAGGCTATAGATAGCTGCTCCCTTCTCTCTCGCGTGTCTGTCCATACACACACACGCACACACACACACACACACACACACACACACACACACACACACACACACACACACAGACCACACCTTTCAGCGGTATAGTGTCTTTGTGGCGGACACAGCGGAAAGGAAACACTTGACCTTACATGACGTTGAAGAGGGCCTATAGCAGGAGGAAAGAGGCGAAAAGAGCATCTCTCTCTCTCACACACACACACACACACACACACACACACACACACACACACACACACACACACACACACACACACACACACACACACACACTCCCTTTGCAGCAAACGGGTGACGAGTTGGGGACAGATTTGAAGTGACAGGACATCCCCACCCACCCACAGCGGATCATGTTGGCGAGGACACCTTGACAAAGCCTCCTCCCCCCCTACAACCACCCACCCTCCCAGCCCTAATCCTAACCTTAACCGTCCCTAAGCACTTCAACCCCAGCATGCCTGCCTATTCTGGGGGGAATATTCACACCCCCAAAACATAGCAGATCTACAGGCTTGTTGATGAAAAGATTTGGTGTATATACTGTATATATAGTGAGACGCCTCAGGGCGATGTCTTGGCCATCTGGCCAGTGAATTTCTATCGCTGCACCATAGAAAGTGTTCTGACAGGTTGCATCACAAAGTGGTTTGGTAACTTGACTGTCCAAGACTGTAAACAGCTGCAGAGGATTGTGAAGAGAGCAGCTAAAATTATCGGCACGGAATTGCCACAGCTCCATACAATCTATACCACAAGCTGCAAGAAAAAGACTCAGAACATCATGAAAGATATCAGCCATCCCGCCCATTCCCTGTTCTCACTCCTCCCATCCAAAAACGTTACCAGAGCATCAAATCGCACACCACTCGTTTCAGTAATAGTTTTTTTGCCCAGGCAGTCCGGTTGCTCAACGATGGGATGAAAGTGAAACGTATGTAAACATGGGCACTGTACGCATTTTTAAACTGTACACTGTTACACTGTATGGTATTGTCGTTGTTGGGACTTGTCTTGTGTGGCCTGCATGGTATGTGGGTCCACACTCGTGTCGGTCACTGTGACCATGTCTTTGTGTAATAAGGCTGAGAGTGCTCCTGGCACAAGCAGTTCATTGTATCTGTACCTGTATGGATATGTGTGACAATAAAACTGAACCTGAATGTATATCGCACCAGTTACCCTAGTATGGAGACCCCTGGTACCCATATAAGGAGATCCATGTACTGTATAATGGAGATATGCTGTGAGAGCCCAAACATGCTTACTCAGTTATTCGTTATGTAAAAGTCTTATGACGTCTATGACATCTGACATCATACATACAGTCCCTTTTATGCCCATAGTGGAGATCCCTGATGTCTATGAGATCTGACATCATACATACAATCCCTTTTATGCCCATACATGGAGATGCCTGTCTGTAGAACCAGCCACACAGATATGGGCAGTCTTGGCCATCTGTCTTGGCCATATATGGATTCTGTTAGTGTGGTATATGGCCGATGTGGCCGTATGGGCATTCACATATGAAGTCCTGTTAGATATGGGCTTAATATTGATGACATCAGGGAACTCCATATGTGGGCATGAAAGGGATTCTGTTAGTGTGGTTCCCGTGACATCACAGTGAAGCCAGAGCATGATGTTCACACACACTTCTGGGAACTTCAGGTTCCCAAGCACAGATATAAAAAGCTAGATACCTCCCCCGCCGCTGCAGTTCATTGGCGCGCCTGGTCAAGGAGTCCTGGCAGAAATGGCGGAGTGTGGAAGACAGACTGTCACTCAAAAAAACTGCTGGCCAATCACAGCGCGTCTTTTCTGGGACTTTTCCCATTCTATTCAAAGGAGCTTTATTGGCACGTTTACATGGCCAAAGCAAGTGTCAATACCAGACATGGAGTTGGATCCAGGATTTGGTCACATTCCCGTCTACATTCATTAGACAGATTAATGAATCATTACTTACCTGTGGAAAGTGATTCCCAGCGTTCTATTTTCCAATGTGCATCTGTTTGTACAACCCGGAGCTGTACATGAAACGACCATGTTTCTCTCTGGGAACTTATTTCACAAATCTCTGAGTGTTTGGTGACAGCTCCAGTTTTGTTTTCATCCAGTTCCTGATGTTGCGCGGCTCAGCGTTGCGTATGAGAAAACCCGCCCCATCTGCCTCTGATTGGCCGACCGAATTTCCGCTTCTGTGACGCACAGGGAAGAATTCCGTAATTCTTTTTATTTTTTTTTGCCAGGAGTCTTGGACCAGCACCCCCCAGCCGGAAGAGGCGTCTACCTTTCTATGTCTGTGTTCCTAAGCGTCCGCTCTTCCTCCCGAGCCACCGCTGTCTCACATCCTTATGGCGCCCCTGCCAGTGAGGAACCCCCACCGGGAGGAGGTATAGAGCCTCCACCCTACTCCTCCCACTCAACACTCCCTGCATGTTGACAGGAGTGCTTGCAGTGACAAAGCTCACAACGCCTCGCAGGGCGAGGCATTGTGTGGTTACAGTTCTCAGAATATGGACACTACGGTTCAATTTGTTAATATAAAAAGGATTGGAAGATTTGGAGGACCCCCTGTAGTAACTCTGAGGAACCCCTAGGGGTCCCGGACCCCTGATATAAACGCTCCACAAAGCCAGATGCACCGTGGGGGGACTCGAACCCCCAGACTCCACCATGGTGCATGGCAGATACTTAAACCACTGAACCACTTTAACCACAAACATTTCTTAAAATATTTTTGTGAAGTGTTACCAATCCTCAGGCTTGCATACGGGCATATCAGACACACATCAGACAGACATTTGGTGGAATCATAGTTAGATAGATAGATTTCATATATAAAGTTTATCATCAATATCATCATCATCATCATCATACAGTGCATGCAAGCTCGTGTTAACATTATAATCCCATTAGAACTGTGCGTTGCTTTAACAATGTAATAATACAGTAAGAATGTAATCCTCTCACTCAGACTGTTATCAGGATGTTCCATGGCAGTTTATTAAATGCGGTCGTGTGCGGCGCACCATCCGGGTTCATTTTCGGCAGCTCTGTTTTTTACGGCCCGCTGCTGCCATGTCACGTTATTATTACAGTAGACGATTATAAAGCGTAGCCCATAATGAGCTTATAATGTGTTTAGGATGCCTTTAAAAATGCCGAAGGGTCTTACCACTTCCAACGACAAGAGCTCCCCAAGTATGACAATCGTTTCAATGAGCCAGCGAGTGTGGAATGTGCACGCACGCAGAGCGAAGAATGCAATGCTACAGCTGCGGTGAGCGCTCGCGTGTGTGTGCGTCTGTCTGTGTGTGTGTGTGTGTGTGTGTGTGTGTGTGTGTGTGTGTGTGTGTGTGTGTGTGTGTGTGTGTGTGTGTGTGTGTGTGTGTGTGTGTGTGTGTGTGTGTGTGTGTGTGTGTGTGTGTGTGTGTGTGTGTATGCAAAGCCATTGAAGATAATGCAAGATGGATCGCTGTCAAGGGGGAGACACACACACACACACACAGTGCGATACCGCGACCACATTGCCATCATGTGACTGCAATTAAGGTGTAATTAAAAGCTATTATGTCAGCTAGCGTAAAGCTTGCCTGTGTGCGCGTGCATGTGTGATAAATGTGTGTGGCATGTATCGGTATTCAGACTATGAGGGCCGTCATGGGAAATGATCTATTCCACCAGATAAACATCCTGATTGTTCTTTTTAAAACTCCCTTATTTCCCTGAGTCACCGCTTGCATGATGTGGCACGTATTGGTATTTAGACCAAGGGTCTTCAATGGGGGGTCCGGGACCCCTATAGGGGGTCCTCAGAGTTACTACAGGGGCGGCCTCCAAATCTTTGTGTGATGGAAAAAAGAATTCTCCTTTTTTATGTGCATGTGCATGAACCCCAGAGTCCATATCCTGAGAACTTTTGCCAAAAATATCTATTATGATCTACATCTTGGGTTTCGAGAGCCGCACTTCCGCATGCGAGTGTATGCGCAGGGTTGTCGGGCCATTGTAAAATGATCAGAAACTAATATCGTTTGTCACATTTCTGTTCTTCTGTGTGTGTGTGTGTGTGTGTGTGTGTGTGTGTGTGTGTGTGTGTGTGTGTGTGTGTGTGTGTGTGTGTGTGTGTGTGTGTGTGTGTGTGTGTGTGTGTGTGTGTGTGTGTGTGTGTGTGTGTGTGTGTGTGTCTTGTTTTTATTAGCCTGACAAATTGGAAGAATATGGAAACAGATCAAATAACCGGAAGGGCCCGGAGCAGGCGTGTCAGTGTGCGACTATAAGGACCCGAACAAATAAGGTCAGTTGAACATGTGTTTTATTCAAACATTGCTCAGGGGTGTTGCAACGAATTATGGGCCCTGGGGACAAGGATTCACTTTGGGGCCCCCATATGAATGTTCTTTATGGGGGGGACTTGGGCCCTAGTAACTCATTCCCACTTTCCCCCCCTTGTGACGCCTGTGAGTGACGTTGCTGTTGTGGTCCAATACTATGTGTCCGATGGTACGGCTTGAGATGAGACCATGTTGGATATTAGACTAATGCTGTGCTCTGTCCACACTCTATGGCTCTCGAACTTTTGTGTTTCAATCTCTCCTCTTAAAGGGATATTTCACTTTTTACAAAAACTTTTGGTCATTTAATCGTCTAATCAGGCTTTTATGAACACCCTGAACAGTTTTTAAGTTGCTTGATTCAATATTTTGATATTTGATGTAAAATGTTACCAGGCCTTCCTCCTGCAGGACACCTCCCCATACACACCCATTGTAACTTAACTTTTTTTTTTCTGGTGACTCATACTATACCCTCCTAATA